>NC_136265.1:125661458-126071458 GCF_964187855.1 Myxine glutinosa | reverse complement strand
AGCACTTCATACACGTTAGGCAACCTGGCTGTATCCAGTACTTCCTACACGTTAGGCAACCTGGCTGTCTCCAGCACTTCATACACGTTCGGCAACCTGGCTGTGTTCAGCACTTCATACACGTTAGGCAACCTGGCTATCTCCAGCACTTCATACACGTTAGGCAACCTGGCTGTCTCCAGTACTTCCTACACGTTAGGCAACCTGGCTGTCTCCAGCACTTCATACACGTTCGGCAACCTGGCTGTGTTCAGCACTTCATACACGTTCGGCAACCTGGCTGTCTTCAGCACTTCATACACACTGCAGCTGCCATGACAAGCACATCCGTGAACGGAGACACCGCTGATGGAACCCTCTAATGATTCATGTGGCCCGTGGGCCCGGTCTCCGAGCCATTATTGTTCCATCAATCATAATTCCTGGGGCTGGTGGCATTTGCTCAGGTGCTGATTGCATCATGACTTCAGGTTTGCCAAGACTCGTGCCAAATTTAGTAGCAGTAGCAAATGTGTCCCACATGTTTAGCAGGCTTAATGTGCCAGGAAGGCAAGTCATGTGTGAACAGGATTTCCACACGTATCTCTGAGCTCACCTTGGTGTGGGTGGTACTCAGTGGTGCGGTTAGGATTTGTGGCGCCCTGGGCGAAAGGTCAATACGAGCGCCCCACAGGGTCAGGAACTCATATTGGGGGGCCATATAGAAAAGAGCTCTTCGCTCCCCCAACGGGCTCAGCAGCAGAGCTATGGTCTCCTTCTCTTTCTGATGAAAATCGTGCACACTCGATGAGGTCTCTCACCACGTTTACCCTGCAGTCCAGACCCCTCGAGTGCCAGCGCATGACACGTCTGTCCTCACTACACGTCATGGGTCATACGTCATGGCGTATCTTGAGCGAGCCTGGCTTAAGGAAACTGCACTGTGAAAGTGAAAAAAATTCGGTTACAAGTGACTTACTAGGAAAAAAAAAACCATCTATATTCATATTTAGTACCAAATTACATTTCTGAGTGTAGAATTCGAATTAAAATTAAAAGAATACAGGAAAAAAAAGTTTAAGTCGACAAAAAATTGAATATTCACCGTATTTATCTGAACACGTGTTTTGAAATAATTTAACATTTGGATTAATTTGGCTGCCATGACAATGGTATGCAATGCTTCAAAACATTGCCATTTCTTCACCATTTTGAGCAAAACGTTCAATTGTTCCCTCCCAATCTGAAGCTGATACCCCTACCTGCAATTGGAGGACTCCAACACCAACCTTTGGGCTATTTATAGCATGTGCACACATCACAACAACGATACATACCACTATCGGGGACACCTCTTTGTGTTGGTTTTACCCCCCAACGCAGGTCAGGTGCCAAAACTTCCCATTCTTCCCTGTTGCCCAGATTCATCAAAGCAATGCGGTCATGGTCAGAGTCCATGGACCGGCTCTTTCACTCTTAGTCCGGCAGCTAAGCTAAATATAGCATAACAATTGTACATTTTGTGAGGAAAGCACCAAATTTGGCACACTAGTAGACTATCATATTATGAAAAGATCTGGATATTGGGCCATCTCAGATTCAGAGATTTGATTTTTTGCAAGATTTGCAGATTTTGCAGATTTGCAAGCTGAGATTGCAACGCCAGGGACGGCCGACTCCTTCCTGCGAGCTGCCCACGTCACCCGCACAACAAGAGCTCATCAAATCCCTGCAGCGGCACTGCACATCCTGCAACACCGTGCGTATGAACGCCACTGTATGACATATGCTGATGATGCAGAAGACCTGCCTGAGTTCGAAGCCTGGTGTCACCAGAGAGGAGAAGACATTCCCAACTTTCAGTACTGGGCAACTGTGCTGGAACTAGAGATGTTGGTACTGGTCTACGTGCGTTCTCTGCGGCAGGCTTCATTCACGATGTACCTTGATGCCCTGACGGAACTGGTCCCATGGTTCCATGCCTCAGACCACACACACTATGCCAGGTGTGTCCCTGTTCACCTGAGGGACATGGTTGCACTCCCAATGAAGCACCCAGATGTAGCCAGAGAATTCAGGGCTGGCAACTTCACTGTACAGAAGACGAAGAAGGTGTTCTCTTCGATCCCAATCGAATCGAAATCTTGCAAAAATCAAATCGCTGAATCTGAGATGGCCCAATATCCAGATCTTTTCATAATATGATGGTCTACTAGTGTGCCAAATTTGGTGCTTTCCTCACAAAATGCACAATTGTTATGCTAAGTTGCCCCACTATCTTGTCTCTGTCAAGCTCCCTCCCTCTCTCCCTCTCTCCCTTTCTCTCTCTCTCTCGCCCCCTGCTGGCTGTTGTGATTTGGGTGTGGCGTCATGGCCACTGTATGCAGCTGGTCTGTTTTGTGGTGAGTCCTCTGTGTGGTTTTCGCCTCTCCTGCCCCCCCCCCTCCCTCTCCTTTTCCATCCTGTGTGCTTTGGCATTTGTTTTTCATCCTTTCTGCACATTTGTCTTTGAGAGAGAGAGGATTGAGAGCGGGCCCATTTTGGGTGCGGCCTACTGGCTTCGACGACGCTTTGTAAGCCTTTTTGTGCTTATAATGCACGTTTGTTATTTATTTTAGTTCGATTATTTAGGTTTGATGCCTTCTTGTCCGGTTCGGACGAGTGGGGGGTAAATTCGCTGGTATGGCGAATACACGCTCTCGTTACGAGGCGTTCAAAAATCTAACACGTAAGCATGCATTCACATGCGTTCTGCCTGAAGGAACTCCTACTGAGGACATTATCCTTGCGGTGGGATCCATCATAGGAGACGGTAACGTTCGGGCGACATCACGAATGAACCAGAAGTCTACTGTTCGTGTCAGAGGAAAAGTTCGTTCATGACATCGTTAGTACCGGTCTAACCATAAAAGGGGGTAATTTTATTACGGTATCCCTATGGATACGCCAGCTACCAAGATAACAATATCCAATGTACCACCGTTCATGCCAGGCGAGAAAGTCCTATCCGTTCTGTCTCGTTATGGTAAAATTGTTTCCCGAATCTCAATGATTCCACTCGGGTGTCGCAGCGATCGTGTCAAACACGTAATGAGCTTCAGGAGGCAAGTGTACATGATTCTCCCGGATCGTGGAGCTGATACGGGTTTAAATATATCCTTAAAAGTATCGTTGGATGCTCGGGAATACCACATGTATGCTTCCTCAGCCTCCTTAACATGCTTTAATTGTGGAGAATTCGGACACGTTAAAAGGTTTTGTCCCAAGACCTCTTGTCCAAAGTGTGGTGAATCGGGACATCATGAAATAGATTGTAAAAAGGTCAATCCCTCGACCGCGCCTTCTGACACTCCGACTGTGCTTTCTGACACCCGGACTGTACATTCTGACACCCGGACCGTACCTTCCGTCACCCCTACCGTACCTTCCATCACCCCTACTGTACCTTCCGTCACCCCTACTGTACCTTCCGTCACCCGGACTGTACCTTCCGTCACCCGGACTGTACCTTCTGACACCACGACCGTACCTCCGTCACCCCTACCGTACCTTCCGTCACCCAGACTGTACCGTCTGTCACCCCGACCTTACCTTTTGACACCCCGCCCGTACTTTCTGACACCCCGACTGAGTTGTCTGACACCGGTGCTCTCTGATTCCAATGTGATGACACCCACCGATGTGACTGACACAACTAGCATCGCGCCCTTTCCCGAACCCATGAACGAAGAATCCATAGTGTATTCTAAAAAGTGAAGAGCACCAGAGCAAAGCAATCTTGCTGGTGCTGCAAATAAGGCGGTCATGGGCAGCACCATTTCCGGTGCACAAGTGTCCGAGTGTCCCTCCGATAGTGGGGCAGATATGTAACAAAAATTGCACGAGATGTTCACATCCGGCAGAAAGTTTGAAATTTTGCATACAGGGGTATTTTGACATGCTGAGTTCAAAAATTGGCGGATCCAAGAGGTCTGACCAATGGACAGGCCGCCATATTGAATTCCAATATGGCTGCCAAGACGAAATGTTGATAATCCCTATCTTGGGTTCTAAATGACCTGTGGCGCTGAAATTTGGTACACAAGGGTATGTTGACATGCTGAGTTCAATAATGCAATAATTTGAAATGTCTGACAAATGGTATGGCCGCCATTTTGAATTCCAATATGGCCGCCAAGACGAAATGTTGAAAATCCCGGGTTCTTTGCAAAAGCAATACCAATTCAATGGATCCCTAGTTGACAAATCATATAACAAGTCAAAGAGCTCATTTCAAAGTATATTTCGTACCAGTTGGCAGCCGTAGCATGCTGCAAGCTTTTTTCCATCCGTTTTACTTCTCCTACTGCTCATCTCGGAAGCATTGTCCAGAGCAGAAACATAGTTCTGTGCATGGTAGATTAGCAGCAGAACATTTGCAATTTCCAGCACACCGTTTTTTACACTTGCACTTGATCAGCTCTCGGCACCCTTTTGACGCCTCTGGCATTACTGTCCAAAATGGATGCCAGACATCATCTGCATTTTTAGCCCATCCCCAATCTGCAGGTGAAGGCAGCTCTGGGTTAGCAATTTGGGACTGTCCCCAGATGTGACCGGCCTGAAAGACTGCCCTCTTCACATGTTGACGCAGTGCCTCTTTTGTCGGTGGAATATTTTCCGATTGCCGATTTCCCTGAGCAAACAGCTGCTTGCGTGCTTCGTTCACTTTCTTCAGAGGGGAAGTTCTACTGTACAGAACAACGAAGAACCTCTCTATGTTGTCCATGTCATCATCTGTTACTTCCGCTGGTGCATGTGAGAGATGATTGAAGACCTCCCCCAAGTTTGGCATGGAATTCCATATGCTCCACACAGTCTTTTTGCCAATCCCACATATGGCAGAAACAGTATCGCATCCGGAAACAGTATGCAGGAATAGAAGCCCCCATGAGCGTTCAGAGCCAATGTGAGTCGCAATAGTGTGAGCAGCAATGTGCCTGAAATAGTTTCCATGTCCAAATGCCAACCACATTGCACAACCGTCCATAATGCTTGCCATTGCGATAGCCAACACAACCACATCCGTGTCTGTTGCATGAATGACGATACTTCTGTACCCCTGCTGATATGCATGCCAAGCATGTAGCATCATTCGTGAATCAGCCTCTTCATGCGTACATGGTTGAATTTGAGAAACATCAGAAGGGGGCTTTGATTTAACCTCTTCTTCTAAGGTTGTAAGAAGTGTTTTTCCCTCTGGAATAGGCATCGTTTGCAGGGAATCAGCAAGGAAACTGAATAATGTCTTTTTGTTGGAATCTACACGAAGGAAGCTGCTCCAGTTTCGTGGCACGGATGTCTGTTCAGTCACATGGAGTGGTATGCCAGTGCCACGACCAAGCCTGGTGCCTTCTTTGAGACTGTCCGTTCTGTAGGTGTCCCACACCACATCAACACGCATCACAGTCCCCTCATTTAACTTTCGGGCAATGTACGGAAGGACCTGTTTCTGTGCATAGTCACCAAATGTCCTGATCACACTGTTGCACTTCTTAGGCTCCAAATGATGGACTAAGGCAGCCCCATCGAAAATACGAACTTCTCCTTTGGGCGCATCACGAGGACGTTGTGCTAAAGCTTCCAAACAGGGCAAAAGATCAGCCTTGCCGGTTGGTGGCCGCATTGTATTGATACCTTCAGCCAATGCAGGTGGCCACCCATGACACTCATATTCATAAAATGTGTTAAGATCACCATCTCTAGTTTGGCAAGAAATGTACATTCGTGAGAAGAGCTCCACATTACTTTTCATACGTGTAATCTTCGCCTCAGACTTTCCAGGTGTTTTCTTGGGCTTCGATTTCAACAGTGGCAGATTGTTCTTTGAAATGCTATCATAGAAATTGTCAGAAGGATCCTTGATTCGCTGCCCCACAAATCCGTCAAATTGTGTTTTGCCAGTGTCCTCCATGGATCGCACTGCGGCTATCACTTCATCAGGCATGATGACCTTTGTGTCAAGCACATACAAGTCATTACTGTCTTCCGCAAACGGGTTTCCAAGTTTTTCAAAGGAACTGATTGCATTATTGAGATCTGATGCAAAGGATTTCTGGACACTAGGCAATTGTTCGTGGTGGCGGACATCAGTTTGCCTCTGTCTTTGAAACTGGTCCTCAAACTCATTCAGGATTCTGGCTATTTCTGCACCAGCTACCATCCACCGGCGAAGAGCCCCTTCATTCTCAATAATTCCAATGACTCCACCATCACCTTTCACATAAGCGTTCTGCTGTTCGTGTATCTGATCGTGTGCCATAGCAGAGAACTTGTGTGATGACTTCTGAGTGACAAAGTTCCCCTTGACAAATTCACGATGGATATCCATGGAATCGTTTGAAAGTTCCTGAAGGTCTGTTACATGCACTGTCAACCATCTGGCGTAATGGTAATGGTCCATGGCAAACATCCACGGAATGATCGCCGTGAGAGTCTCCACATAGAGCGTGTAGTTGGCTTCCCGTTGTGATCTTATGAATGCCAAGAGAAGACACTCCAACTGCAGGACTTTATTCCAGTAGCAAAACTGGGGGTACTTTGTAGCCATCTTCTTGCTCCAAAGATCAAATGATTGTAAATCTTCAGTTTCACATGTTTTCCGGTAGTCATCGTATGCCTTTCGCTGCAGAGCGTACAACGCTGCTACTGTGACTTGGTGTGCCCATTGTGACCTCGATATTTGCGAACCTTTGTGAAGACTATCTGCTCTTCCCTCTGTTGTTACACCAGCACTGGTCATTACACTTGCCCAGCCACTCCCCTCCAGGAAGCTGCCGATCGCTTTCAACAAGGCCATCTCTACATGAAGTCCTCCCATCATCACAACAAACTTGTCTTCACCATATATACCTGGCCAAGTCCATTGAATCTTCTTTGCAATTGCATAGAGTGGTTGATCAACGGTCAGAACTGGAACTTGTCCGGGGTTTACTAGTTCTGTCGCCTGCTTGATTAAATTCATTCCATGCTTCACCAATGCCAATGTGTGAGCACTCTTGCGGAACAGAGGTAGCAGTCCTGTAATTGCAGGAGGCCGAGGAACTTCAACCTGCAGATTTGCCATGTATGCTGACCAGGAGATATTATCTTCACTCTCAAGACCTTCCTTCTCCTGCAGACTTTGTACAAACGAAAGCCACTGACTTTCTTTGTCCTGTATTCCAGAGGACACACTTGGAGTGGATGGACCTTTTGGTTTTCTTGGAATGGGATTATTAGTTGGAAATGTTTCAGGAGGCACATCACTGTAAGATGCAGGAAGGGCGGCTATGGTTTTGGAGCGCTGTTTGTTCTCATTCTCAGTGACATTCTCATGATTTCGAATGCTGCCACTTTTGTCATGTGAAACATGTTGTGTCAGTGATAACGCGGTTCCATGAAATGAACTTTGTGCTGATGCTGATGATGGGTTGTGATCTATGTTGTCTAGGTTGCCTGTTGTGAATATTCCACTTCGCAATTTTGTTGGACACACAACGCCGTCATGTTTGTATATTTCTATGACTCTGTTGGCCTCATCTGTGGATACCTCCAGTATGCGATCATAGGAAACACACAAACCATGTTGAAAAAGAACGTCAACGAGATCCCGTTTCCTTGTTTTGCTATGAATGAGAAGACCCAGGTAAAGTGGCAGTGATGTTTCACGTTTCAAATTGTGACGTACTGCTGTAGTTTCCAACCTTCCTCGTTTCATAGTGTTGAATGTTACAAGTTGAGTTAAGGATTGCACAGAGACGCCTCCCTTGTTGTTTGCGTTTTGTTTTTGTATGTTTGTACCAGCAAGAATCATTTCCATCAACGCTGCCAATGATGGTGGTGAGTTGTTATATGATTCGTTAACTAGGGATCCATTGAATTGGTATTGCTTTTGCAAAATATCTTTGCGCACAATCTGGGCAGCTCTCATGAGAATGACCGCGTCGTTGTCAGAGCTTTGTCTACAAGCATGCAATAAAGCTTCACCAATGTCCTCTTTGAATGACAGTGCCACTTCATGGTTGCTCTTATGTGCCTCAAGTTGCGGAAGGTGTCTGAGAAGCTTGTCCTTAAGGTGAGTTGAATTAATCCTCTTTGAGATATCACCTCCCAGTTGTGCCAGACGTTCTGTATAAAGCTTTGTGAAATCGGCTAACTTGAAAGTGTAACTGTCATCTGTACACTTCATTTGTTCCAAATAGGCTATCAATTCGGCCAAAGCTACTGATTCTGGTGGCATATTTTCACTTGAACTGGCTTCCTCATTCTTTCTTACAAATGATCTGTATCGAGTGTGGAGAACAGTCATGCACTTCTTGTGATAAACAGCATCTGATGCCGTCATATCACCTACAGACAATCTAGCCAGGAGTTTTGTATCCCTCAATTCTGTTGCCATCAATCGAACATTGGAATCTACATTTTTTGTTGCCGCTCTGTGGACTATTTCTTCATTACTGATAATGCTATCACAAAAGAAACATGTGCTAGCAGTACTCTGTTCAACGGATGGAGATTTGAAACTTGTTCTGAGTCTTTTCTTAACAGGCGAGTAAGTTTCTTCACCAAGTTTAAGGTCTGAACTTTGCTTTCTTTCCCTTGATTCAGCCCTGGCCACACGAGAGCTGCTGCACTGCACATAACAGTTTTTGTGCCATTTGGCAGCATGCGCAGCTAGGGTTTCTGCAATACCGCAACCATCATCTAGTCGGGAAATGTTTATCCCGCAAGGCAAGGCACCTAAATCATTCAATGCCTTGAGATTTTGAGCAAGATT
This sequence comes from Myxine glutinosa, assembly GCF_964187855.1. Classification (NCBI taxonomy): domain Eukaryota; kingdom Metazoa; phylum Chordata; class Myxini; order Myxiniformes; family Myxinidae; genus Myxine; species Myxine glutinosa. Next base: position 126,062,682 of record NC_136265.1, on the reverse strand, counting down.
CTCGTAGACGTCTAGACACGACTGATTGCTGCCCTTACGTGCATCTCTTAGTGGTTCATTTTCAGAACGTTTCTGGCAAAGAGCGCAAATGTTCCAGTCTGTTGGCATTGGAATTGTTGACGATGTTTTCTTTGATTTCGACATTGGATCTGAAAGAGAAAAAACATTAAAAAAATTAATTATTGGAATGTCATGTGAATGTTCAGTTCCGGCAGAAAGTGTTAAATTTCACATACAGGGGTATTTTGGGGCGCTGAATTTCCCAAATTTCTACTGCCTTCGACAAAATTACAAACCCATCAGTAGATTTGAGATGCAACAATTTTCCAGTTATCATAATAATGCTCAAATGATTTAACATTATGACATTACCGTACACTGTGCTATTAAAGCAATGAAAACATCGATGTTTGTCTTGGCGGCCATATTGGAATTTAAAATGGCGGCCATGCCGTTTGTCAGACATTTCAAATTATTGCATTATTGAACTCAGCATGTCAACATACCCTTGTGTACCAAATTTCAGCACCACAGGTCATTTAGAACCCAAGATAGGGAATTTCAACATTTTGTCTTGGCGGCCATATTGGAATTCAAGATGGCGGCCGGTCCATTGGTTAGATCTCTTGGATCCGCCAATTTTTGAAATCAGCGCCCCAAAATACCCCTGTATGCGAAATTTCACACTTTCTGCCGGAAATGAACATCTTTTTCACATATCTGCCCCACTACGACATTCCCTCACTAACCAGGATATAAATACCGTTGCCAACGATACTAACGAGTCTCATTATGTAAATGAGCCGAAATATATAATTATTACCTCTCATCTGGAAGTTTCCGAGAGTGAAACTTCCAGTGAAATTACTACCAGTTCCGAGCTGGGAAACGTTTTTCCGCTTGTCCCCCGTTTAAATACCGAGCAGATCGAGGAGTCAATAAACGTTCCCACTTTACAAACGGGGCCGGTAAATCTGAGTTTGCTGAGATCTCAAACCCAAGCTCCAATCCCAGATACAAAAAATATCCACCAAAGTGTTAGCGAGTGCTCACGGGAACACCTTGGGAAACTTGTGAAGGTGCCTCCAGACAAGATCGTGGGGGCAGCAGGTAATACCCCAGAACCTGACGACATGTTATCTGACGTGTCTGAGTCCGAGGATGACATTGAGGCAACCGAGCTGTCACCATCGGTGACAGGTCACTCACAGGTATCCCCTCAACTCATTTTTACCTTCCTTAATGAAACGTATCGTCACCGTAACATCGTAATTAAAGACTATTTCCCTGACTTGGCAGCATTCATTTGCACCGCAAAGTCAATAATTAATCAAAGCACATGAGGATTTTGACCTGACGAGATCTCAATTCCACAGATTAAGAAAGTTTGTTGCTCGAGCAGGTACGGAGTGTTCCCAAGCACAGGTCGATTTCATTAACACGGAATGAAAAACATTTTCTTTGCGACCTTAAATATGAATGGTGGGGGTGCAAGTCACCTCCGTCAGGCCCAAGTTAAAAACTTGTTTGATCGTAAAAAGGCAAATGTTCTTTTACGACAAGAGACCCACATCACACCTAACGTGGAACATGACTGGTGCCAAACCTTTAAAGGACAATGCTATTTTCGCAATCTGTCAGCCTCATCTGCTGGGGTTGGTTTTTTTCTAAAGCCAGGTCTAGCTTTCGAGTCTTGCTATTTTCATGAAGTCATAAAAGGCCGGCTTATTTCCCTTCAGCTCGTACATCAAAACTTCCGCTGCACCATTTGCAATGTGTACGCACCCAGTGAGAGCAGGGATCGAAAGGCCTTTTTCACCTCCATGATAAATCACCTGAAATCAGTTGATCTCGACCAATGTGTGTGCATCGGTGGTGACTTTAATTGCACCTTTGACCCTTCGAAGGGCAGAAATTCTGCAGAACCTCACCCCGAGTCCCATGCGGATCTATCCCGTTTCTTTATGACGGTCGGTCTACTTGATGTTTGGCGATTGCATCACCCCAACGTAGCCCAGTATACCTGGTGTCGATGTGCCAATTGTCGGGTGTCGTCGGCAAGACTCGACCGCTGGTACATTAATGTACCCTTTAGGAACGTCGCGGTCTCTTCAGGTTGTTTTCCGTCATTGTTTTCAGACCACCATATGGTAACCTTAGATCTTTCTTTTCCTCGACCCACAAGCAGGAATAGTTACTGGAAGTTTAACGTTAAACTTTTAGAAGATAGTTTATTTACAGATTCCTTTCGTGATTTCTGGGCTGAAATGAGCGCAAAAATCTTCTTTCTCCTCAATTAGTCTTTGGTGGGACAACCTAAAGGTCCAAATTCGAGTATTTTGCCAACAATTTAATTCGCACTGTACCAATGTAAAACCTATCACGATGGCTTGCTTAGAAGCAGATATCTTAAGGTTAGAGGGCAAGCTGGCCAATGAGAGAAACGCAGTGAACTATCGGTTGCTACTCGAAGAAGGCCCAATTAAGGGATTTGATCCATGAAAAAGCAGCGGGCACACTGGTTAGGCTAAGAATACAGAATATCAAGGTTTCAGATACCCCAACTAAGTCTTTCTTTCATCTAGAAACTGTAGATAAATCAACACGACTTGTATCTTCAGTTTTGGACCCAGGGGGGAACATCCTTACTAATCCAAGTGATATAAGATTAAATGTAATCGTTTTCTTTTCTGATCTTTTCAAAGCCAAAACTGTTTCTTATGACATTATGAATGTTTTGACCTCTCATCTTCCTTCTGTGACTGAGGCCCAACGTCTAGAACTGAATGCTCCAATTACCCTTCCAGAGTTAACCAGTGCACTTGCTGAGATGGAGTCGGGGAAGGAAAGCCCCTGGCATCGATGGCCTACCTACCGAATTCTTTTTGGCATTCTGGGACATTTTGGGCCCAGAGCTGCTCAACGTTCTGGATGCGTCTCTTTTATCCAGAGAATTACCGCTCAGTTTTAGAAGAGCAGTACTCTGCCTGCTACCAAAGACCGGCGATCTCCGACACCTGTCAAACTGGCGTCCGATCTCTTTGTTGTGCACGGATTACAAACTGTTTTCCAAGGTCCTTGCGAACCGGTTTAAAACAGTTATTGGTGATCTGGTGTCACCTGATCAAAGTTGCAGCATCCCTGGCAGATCCATCTTCGACAACATATTCCTAATCAGAGATTTGTTGACCGGTAAATGTGTCAAAGAGGATTTTGGATTGGTGTTTCTTGACCTTGCAAAGGCCTTTGATAGCATTGATCATAAGTTTTTGTGTCAGGTGTTACAAGCTTGCGGGCTCGGTACTAATTTTAGAGCCTACATAGCTTTGTTATATGCAAACATCTCCAGCTTGATCAAAGTTAACAACGAATTTTGCCCACCCATAAAGGTTCAGAGAGGGGTAAGGCAAGGTTGTCCACTTTCAGGTCTATTATTTGCCCTCACCTTGGAACCTCTCTTAATCGCCCTCAGAAAAGATATCCCTGGACTTGTTCTTTCTCCAAGACACCCACCTTTGACCCTGTCTGCATATGCCGACGACCTATGTGTCATCATAAAAAGAAAATGCGACAGTGACGCCTTGGCAAAGTGTTTGTTGGACTTCAACCTTGCCTCATCATTAAGATGCAATTGGGGGAAAAGCAAGGCTCTATGGTTCCCTTTTCCCAACAATGACCTACCTGTGCCACAGTTATTACAACCGCCCCCTCTTCCTGCAGAGCTAGTGTGGGCAAACGATGGCATCAAGTATTTGGGCGTTTTTCTCGGCCCTCCTCAGTATGTCCAGAACAATTGGGAGAGGATCACTGACAAGGTGGATAAGCGTTTGAGCCGATGGAAAAGAGCTCTACCCCACCTTTCCTATAAAGGTCGTGTGCTTATTGTTAACAACCTCGTCACTACCCTTTTGTGGCACCGATTCATCTGCCTGCAACTACCGGAGGTTTTGCTTCAAGTGATTCAGAGCAAACTGGTGGATTTTTTTGGGGGAGGTTACCACTGGGGAGGCTGGAAATCCATCCAGCGCCATATGTTGTCCCTCTGCCGAGGGTGGTCATGGTCTCGTTGACGTGAAATGCCGCCTGTTGGCCTTCCGCCCCCGCTCCATTCAATGTTTGCTTTATGCAGAACATTCACCAGGCAAGCCCTTGGCGTGCTCTATTCTTCGACGCACTGGGAGGCCCGATTACGGTCAGGAACTGTTTTTGACCAACCTACAACACGTTGATGCATCTCTGCTTCCAGTCTTTCATCAGAGCCTTTTGAACACCTGGCAAAGCGTTTCGAAAAGTAGTCAAACAGACTTGTATGGCACTAACATGTTTGCACACGAGCCTTTATTTTTTAATCCACTTTTCCCCGATATCCCGAGGAGTCGCGATTTCTGCCAACATTTTATAGTGGCCAACATTTTAAACATTTTAAAAGTCTGCCATCTCCGGCATGACTTTGGATACGGTTGGAAACCTGTGAACGAGCTGGTGGACCTAACAGGTGTTCGGTCCAAGAGGTTAATCAGGAACGTACTAAGAGCGGTGATCCGAAGAGGCCACCAGCTAGGCCTACATTGGACTCAGGATGCAGAGGTTGAGCCCATAGTACCAGAATTAATTGTGTCTTTTACCCCCAAATGATCTGCCACCCATGAGTACAGGGTCAAATATTATTTTGAAGTAGATGTAATTCCCCCGGAATTCCAGTTGTTGTAAATTTACTACACGACAAAAACTTTTGTATATTTCTCCCACTTTTATGCTTAGAAATGAATTGACACTTTTTAGAGCCACACACTAAACGTATTTATTCCCTTTTGATAAACTCTATTATTTTTACCTTTAACATATGATATATTTTCAGTATTAGTTTTCTTTTTACACTTAACACAATAACTCATTTATTTATGAGAAAAATTCAAAGCGTGTTGAAAACCTTTTTGGTTTCCAACATATACATTTCTATCTTGATTTTTAAAACATAAATAATCCTTAGGAATGCCTCCACTCTCTCTTCCATTTATTTAGGGAAAAAAAAAAACATTTATGTAAAACTTTCCTCCCTCTCCATTTTCTCCCTCTCTTCCCTCTCTCTTTTATCCCTTGCCTCCTTCTCCTTTTTCTCACTCTCCTCCTCCTTTTTCTCACTCTCCTCCTTCTCTCTTTTCTCCCTCTCTTCCTTCACCCTTGCCTCATTTTCTTCTTCAACTCCTTCCTCGTCCCTTAATACCCTTGAACCATCTCCCCATAGAATATCAAACATATATTCATCTGGATTTCTTGATATTCCTGCATCCAAAATAATTTTTTTTACAACAGGAAACCAATAAAATTTATTCTGAATTTCTAAAAGAGCGTTGTATTTTATCCGCTTTAAAACCTTTTCATTATTTAACATTTTAATTAAATCTACATTTGTAGGTTTATTAACATCAGTATAAAACCAGTTTTTTTTTTTTTTAAACTCCCATTCTTATGTTGTAGAACATATTTATTAAAATCCCAAATACCCTTTTCTTGTAGGTATGCTTGGATGAATGAATATGAATGAATGATCGTTTTAAGGCCATTTTCCCCGCTAGAGCAGGGGTTGCGGGCCCCATGACAATCATGGTTCCCTGTTTGAGGCAATGTTTTTATGGCCGGATGCCCTTCCTGACGCCAACCCTTGGTCACGCTCTTACGATGCACAGGGATACGGTGTACCTATTCTAAATCGAGGTACACACCGTGATCATTCATCCCAGCAAGCTGGTACTCAATTTGCCGACCTCGGAAGGATGACAGGCTGAGTCAACCCCCCTGGTGTTAATTCAGCAATCAACCAGGATTCAGAACCCAGGATCCTAAGATCCCAAGCCGGCACCCTAACCGCTAAGCCAACAACTTGGATACAGAAATTATAATTTTCTTGAAGTCTTCTTGCTGTCATTTATGTATCAGAAATATATGAGAGATTAATATGATGACAAGTAATACCTCCCCATCTTCCTATTGTTAAATCAGTTTGTATTCCCCGGCTTACTACAAAAAAATCCTGTTCCGCCATTCCGCTGTTTGAAATGTTTGATAAACACCATTCTGTAAGAACTTTATTACTTCAAGGAGGTGGAGGAAGACCATAACTATCAAAATAAAAAAAATTCTGACTATCATAAATACAAACCCAATGAGAACCATTCCCATTATTATCTTTTAAATTCATAATAATATTCTTTGTATTTTTAGACAACTTTGTTAATTCATCTCTCATACAAATAACCACATTATCAATTTTTAGTTTGTTACAATATTTGGGGAGTTCAATATTTGATGTTGTATTCTTTCCAAATTGTTTAAACCATTTGTCTTTTTATTTATGAGAAAGCTATAATCCATTACCCCTTTTAGTTAGTTTTACACCTGCCTGTGCGATAGAAGAAAGCACATCTCCAACTAACAATCTCACTTTATCAGGTAGGCTTTCAAGTTTTTCAGCAAAATCTACAATTACACAACTTCCACCACTAATTACACGACTTGTTTGAAGAGACACAACTCCCCTCTAAAGAAGACTTCTACAACAAGTTGAATAAAACTCATACAACTGATAAAGATTATACTCAAGCACAAAATGTTTGGAAGAAGTTTAATATAAAGAATCTCGGTGAATATCATGATTTGTATCTTAACACTGATGTGCTCTTATTGGCTAATGTGTTTGGGGCTTTCAGAGAAGTTTGTCATAACAAGGATTCATATGGATCAGACGCTGCTCATTATTATACAGCTCCAGGGTTGGCTTGGAGTGCTATGCTAAAAATGAGAAAACAGGATTTGGATTTAATCAGTGATGTAGATATGCTTTTGATGATAGAGAAGGCTAAAGAGGAGAAATAGCTCAAGTATGTTCAAAGAGATCTTCCTGGTTATGATGCAACAAAAGATAGTTCTTACTTGATGTATTATGATACTAACAATTTGTATGGATGGGCTATGTCTCAGGCTTTACCTTATTAAAAAAAAAAAAAAACACCTTTAGAGGCCATTTTTTCCCGCAGAGCGGGGGTTGGACTTTTTTGGGCACCTTGGTCCCCTTTTTGAAGCAATGTTTTATGGCCGGATGCCCTTCCTGCTGCCAACCCTGTTCGTCGCCTCTTGCGACACACAGGGAATTACAAGTGAACTGGTACTCAATTTGCCGACCTCAGAAGGATGACAGGCTGAGTCAACCCCCCTGGTGTTAATTCAGCGATCCACCAGGATTACGAACCCAGGATCCTAGGATCCCAAGCCGGCACCCAAACCGCTAAGCCAACACCAGGTTTATTTACCTTATGGAAAACTTAAATGTGTAAAAGAAAATAATTATAAAAATGTTCTACAAGATATTGTTATATCAAGTCAAAGTGAATTGGATAAATCAAAGAACCACTTTTAGAGGCCATTTTGCCCCGCAGAGCAGGGGAAATATATTTTTCCCAAAATAAATATATATTCCCAAAATATATTTTTGCATTCAAGTGTCAAAAGCGCTAATTAAAATACAACATTAAATCACCAAAAAAGCGAGTTAGCTTCACACCAGCATACCTATCAGGCTACCACTACCCACTGCTTGTATCATAACTCATTAAACGCTATTGATATGTGAGAAATAATGCTTCGTCCATATTTGGAATAATAGGTAACAAGAAGCACAAATGTGCCAAAACATTCCAGCCAAAATTCCAATTAAAATTACTACATTTGTATTCCATTGTCCAACCAGAATGGGTTTGGAATGTATGAATATAATAACAAAAATTCCTTTTATGCCGAGAGGCACATAGGGATTCCGAAGCCGTTTCATCGGCTAAGGAGTACAATCCTGGACAGGTCGCACTCATTTTGCTGACCTTGGAAGGATGACAGACTGAGTCAACCCACCTGGTGCTCAAACTCAAGGTCCTAATATCTTAAGACAGCCACCTTAACCATTAATAGTCAGGGCCCTTAGGGATATTTTGGGGCCGTTTGGTTCAAGTTCTTCCAAAAGCACCAAATTTGGCCCAGATGTTGCCCATGCCATACTCTTTCGATTTTTGACGGGCGCCAAGGCGGGCGCCCCCCCCCCCCAGGGGGCCCCATATTGGCGAAATACTAAATGGCCGCCACCCGGATTAGAGGAAAATCAGTTAAATAACCAAAAGGGTTGGAATCATGTATGATACCACTTTTCAGGGGTTTTCGAGGTCGAGGAATCCAATTATGATGTTATTTTGATGATTCGAGGTCAAGGTCAACCCTCAAGGTCATCTTAAAGGTCATTTTTGAGTCAAACATGTCGGTTTTTGAGTTTTTTGTCAAGATTTACGCGAGGTTCACCATTTTATGTTTCTGGGTTGGGTAATCGAACTCTGACCTTATTTTTGACAATTAGAGGTAATATTTACATGTCTATTTCCTAATTTTCAGGCATATGCAGTTCATCAGTCGAATTACAAAGGTACGGATTTTGATGTTTTATGAACTGTATGCCATATCCTTGTGTTTAATTTTTGTGCGATCATGATCCGGGTTCATGTATACATGATTGTATACATGTCATAAATATGACGTCATAGGTCATGTGACCTGGCGGCCATATTGGATTTTATGAAAACCTTAAAAATGGATCCCTGCCTTCATTTTTCGATCGATTCATTTTGAACTTTGACCACTTATTGTACGCCATGTGATTGGATGCATATCCTAATTATGACGTCATAGGTCAGGTGACATGGCGGGATGGACCGGTATGGTCCCCGGATCATACCGCCCTTGGCGCCCGTCAAAAATCGAAAGAGTATGGCATGGGCAACATCTGCGCCAAATTTGATGCTTTTGGAAGAATTTGAACCAAAATATCCCTAAGGCCCTGACTATAAGCGAACACCAGACCTAATGTATACATACAGATTCAATATTATATAAATTATGTATTTTCCCCACGTGTATGATGCAAAGCGAGGTTAACCAATTGGTGCATTCGCTCTGCCTGTCTGACACACGTCAGTCGATGATTGAGGAACTACTTAATTTCAACATAATTTTACATTTTAAACACTCTTGTAGAACACGAATCGGAACACAAACCTGCAGTTTAGCAGTGCACTCGTGGTATAGCAATTGCTTTAGTTTGTCAGTCAAGCAAAATGGAAAATCATTCCAAACAAGACACATGCTGCTTTTAAGGACGTCAAAAAAGACACAAACAACAGGCACGAAGACAAAATGTAACTTGTTGTTGCTTTTGTTCCTGTTGTTGTATGGCCACGGATCGTTCTCTTGAACAAGGCCACGACACAGAGACAGCCAATTTATTTCTCAGGTGTGACCCAGAGATCCCTCACGTTCCGGATGGTATAACCCCGCCTTCACGAAGTCGGGACCACAACAGGGTTAGAGAGAGAAAGAGAGACAGAGAGACAGAGACAGAGAGGCAAAGGGCCGGCCCGTGCTGACCTGACGAAACTGGGCAGCAGGGAAGAATGGGGAAGATTTGGGGCCCGACTTGCGTTGGGGGGTGCAGCCACCACGAAGAGGCATCCCCAATAGTTGTAGAATATGATTGTTGTCTGGTTGAGCAGCTCATCTACTACAAACAAATTCACGTTGAAATAGTTTGCAAGTCAAACAGTAATGGCCATTTCAGATAAGGAGGGCAACGATGATGATGACTAAACATTAAGTTCACTCGGAAATAGCAAATTATTGTTGGGGGAATGACTCCTATAGGTTAAATATGATTAGTATAGTACAGTTATTTCCTAAAAGAGAATGTTTAGCATAAGCGTAAAATAATTAAATGCAATATCAGACATGCGTTGCTATTGTGTTCAGAAAGGCACCCTGGACCTTCCATAATGTCTGCGTCTAGAATTATCAACCCATTTGCACCCATTTATTTAATGTTTTAATGTCTTTGTCCTCTGTTATCTGTGTAAATGTTTCTATCTAAAGTGCTCACTAGACCTTGCAGTGCTAGTTTGGCAGGAAAATAAATAACCGCCGTCAAACAGCACCTATCTATATGTATATACTGGCGCTGTCCGGCTGGGTGAGCTTTTTCATGGGGGGGGGGGGGGGGGGGGGGGGGGGGAGGGGGTTCACGACGTATTGGGCATTGAAAAGCTATGGAGTTATTGGTCTCATGGTGGTTACCTTTTGCCTGTGGGCCGGCGGCACACTGTCTGACCCCACATCCCAATACACACTTCATAGTGGCCCTTGGTGGTCAAAAACCCTCAGGAAGCTCGAGGTGAATGTCGGTAGAGCTGGTGGGAATGCTCATATGCTCATGGTGAATGGCATTACAGTTGGTTGTGTTGCCGTTAGAGCTAGTGGAGTTGATGTTGAGCTCATGGGAATGCTGAATCACCCCACCCACCATGCCGATTGATGACCAATGGCCAGTGAAAGCATAGGGGCGGGGCTCATAAAAGACGATCATGTCTGAAGTAATAAAAGCAGGTGTGCCAGAGAAAGAAGATAAGTTTTGCCTTGTCCTTAGTACTGCTGGCTGCATCAAAGCTTGCGGGAGAAAACGACTATGCCACGCCTCGCCGAACGAGCTGCGTCTGTTTCTCTCTCCTCGACCAGTGGCACAAAACGAACGTCTCCCAGCCGGAACTGGCCCTCCCAGCTGGGACTGGAACATCTTGCCAGATTCTGCCTCGAGTTTGCATAACATTCTTCATTGTCTTGTGAATCTCCCATGTCTATCTCATGTGGCATGTGTTACGTGGTCCCCTCGGTGAATACCTGGTCTCGGTGGCCCCGGACCGTGAGAGGAACTTCGCCAGAAAGCTGTATTATATATGCGCTTTCGCCACGCAATCCAAATGAATTCCACCCAAGAGACAACTGATGTTCAAGGATATATTTCAAAGGTAATGATACCATACAATTTCAATGATACAACCACGGAGATTTTCCCCGAGCAATCAACAATAAACAACCATCAACAATTCCCAATCCACAATCAATTCCCTATGATTAAGATGGCCATCTTATATATGTGTGTCCCCGTGGGTACTCACGACCCCCTTTTGGTCTCGGTCCCGCACAATGTCTCTGGGCCCCTCCTGACCAAGATGATGGTCGGCGTCGCCGCACTCGGGCGGTTGAACGAACCCCGGGTGGACGTGTTTCCACCGGGCAGGTATCGTACCAGGCACCCCGGCTGCAGCCCCTCGTGGCCACGTGAAGCGGGTACGGGAAAGCAAGCCAAAAGCCCCACGCCGCTTGCAAGGCGTGTTAGGCCCCAACGGGCGACCCGTACGCGTCTTTTTAGACGGTGTCGCGAACGGCGCCAAACGCTGGGTCGGTGCACGGCCACACGACAGTTTGACGTCCACCGGGCAGGTATCCGTCCCGGTAACTCCTCTCGCCAGACAGGCTCGGGAACGCCGCTTTTCCTCACGGCTCAATCAATCCCACCTTTCGTCGGAGCGGGGCGAGGAAGAAGAATACTCGTCCTTTTTCCTCGTGTCTTTTTCTCTTCCGTTTCCGGTCACTTCCGTTTCCGGCCACTATTTCAGAAGGGCTCCTGACCCTCCAACCACAACAACCCTTAATATACTACACACGGATAAGCAAAGACCTGAATGGTAATTCACATACATTCACATAAATATGTAACACTCCCCCCCCTTCAAGAAAGAAAGTTTGAACCCAGCGAAAACTTTCTTTGCCGGCCAATTTGGAGAAACAAACCAGATAACTCAACCCCCCCCCCCCCCCCCCCCCCCAGATTAACTCAATCTGGACAAAGCGTCCGCCACGACATTGTCCCGGCCCCATACATGTTCAATTTCCAAGTTGAACCCCTGCAAAGCCAAACTCCATCTCATCAACCTCTGATTTTTATTTTTCATTCTTTGAATGAAGGTTAAGGGGTTGTGATCCGTAAAGACCTTTATGGGAAAGGACGTGATTCCTAAATACACCTCATAATGTTGAAGCCCTAGCAGGAGAGCCAGGGTCTCTTTCTCCACGGTGGCATAATTTGCCTGATGTTTATTGAACTTTTTGGAGTAGTAGCACACGGGGTGGTCCACCCCATCCTCATCTTCCTGTAACAAGACCGCTCCAGCCCCCACATCGCTTGCATCTACGGCCAACTTGAAAGGTGCCTGAAAGTCCGGAGCGGTTAGGACCGGAGAGCTCATTAGTATCGCTTTGACATGGGCAAAGGCCGCCTGACATTTGCCATCCCAAACGAATGGGGTCTCCTTTCTCAACAAACTCGTTAAAGGGGCTACCACATCCGAAAAATTCTTACAGAACCGCCGGTACCACCCCGCCATACCTAAGAATCTCATCAGCTCTTTCTTCCCCTTTGGGACTTGGAAGCGATCGATAGCTTCTACCTTGGCGGTCACTGGTTGTACTTGACCCTGCCCTACTACATGGCCGAGGAACACTACCTGTGCTCTTACAAATTCACTCTTGGCTAAGTTGATGGTCAGACCTGCCTCGGACATCGTCTGAAAAAATGCATGGATTTGCTTAATGTGGTCTTCCATGGTCATGGTGTGGATGATTACATCATCCAGATATGCCTCCACCCCCTCCAGGTCTGCAATGAGCCTATTAATCAGTCGTTGAAATGTAGCCGGCCCGTTCTTCAACCCAAAAGGGAGGACCTTGTACTGATATAACCCATTCGGAGTGACCAAAGCTGAGATTTCTTTGGCTCTATCGGTAAGAGGGATCTGCCAATACCCTTTCAGCAAGTCAAATTTGGTAACAAATTTAGCTGGGCCTATTCGATCAATACAGTCGTCAATCCTCGGGAGCGGATAGGAGTCGGTCTTGGTCACTGCATTCACCCGTTTTAAATCTGTACAACACCGGAAGCTGCCATCGGGTTTCGGAACCAACACACATGGGGAGCTCCATTCACTGTTGCTTGGTTCGATGATGTCATTGTCCAACATATATTGCATCTCCTTCCAAAGGTACTCCATCTTCACCGGGTTCATCCGATAGGGGTGTTGTTTCACTGGAGTGGCCTCCCCCACCTCGATATCATGATATACTAAGTCCGTACGACCAGGTACATCTGTGAACAAATGTTTAAATTCGAACATTAGGCTGGACAGTTGTCCTTGCTGTTCCCTTGTTAAATGACCTAACTTCTCATCCAAATGATTCAACACTTCGGTGTTCGTCAATTTGGGGCAGGCCTGGTCATCCAAGTTATCAAACTTCACACCGGCGTTTCCGTCCATTGTCACCGGTACGACCGGTGAGACAGGAACTACGTCTTCCACCGGTTCCCTCTCATGATATTTCTTCAGTCGGTTGACATGACACAACTGTCGCTTTTTTCGTCGGTCGGGAGTGGTCACCACGTAGTCTGTCTCATTCACCCTCTCCTCCACTGCATAAGGACCGAAATATCTAGCCTGGAGGGGCTGACCTGGAACGGGCAGCAATACTAACACCCGGTCCTGAGGACTGAAATTCCTTATCTGCGAGGTCTTGTCATGTCTCTCCTTCATTTTCCCCTGGGCCCTTCTCAAGTTCCGTCGTGCCATCTCACACGCCTTTGCCAATCGGTTTTTTACTGTGGACACATACTCCACCATCGGTGTCCGGGACTCCTGTAGTAACCACTGTTCTTTCACCAATTTCAACGGTCCCCGCACTGCGTGTCCAAACACCAGTTCAAACGGACTGAATCCCAAGGAATCCTGCACGGACTCCCTCGCCGCAAACAACAATAGGGGTATCCCTTCATCCCAATCCTTGGCACATTCAAAACAATACGTTCGGATCATATTCTTTAAAGTCTGGTGAAACCTTTCCAGGGCCCCTTGGCTCTCGGGATGGTAGGCGCTGGATCTTACTTGTTCCACCCCCAACAGGTGTACCACTTGCTGGAACAGTGTGGACATGAAATTGGACCCCTGATCCGATTGGATGATCTTAGGTAGACCAACCCAAGTGAAAAATTTAATCAAGGCCTTTGCAATAACTGCCGCCGTTATTTTCCTCAGAGGCACTGCCTCGGGGAACCTGGTGGACGCGCACATGATGGTCAGTAAGTATTGATGTCCAGCTTTGGTTTTGGGTAAAGGGCCCACACAGTCCACAATGACTCGGCTGAATGGCTCTTCAAAAGCTGGAATTGGCTTTAACGGGGCGGGTGGGATTTTTTGATTCGGCTTTCCCACCAGCTGACAAGAATGGCAGGACTTGCAGAACTCCGCCACATCCCGTCGCAGTCCCGGCCAGAAAAAATGTACCAATATCCTGTCACAGGTCTTGTTCACTCCCAGGTGCCCGGCCCAAGGGGTCTCATGTGCCAAACTCAAGATCTCCTTCCGGTACAGCGGTGGCACCACAATCTGATAGTGAACTTTCCACTCATCGTCTGCGGGCACCTCCGGGGGCCTCCATTTCCTCATTAGGGTTTCCCCCTTCATGAAATACCCCACAGGTATCTTCGTAGCCTCTTCTTCCGTAACGGCTTTCTCAATTAACCTCTGGATCTCCGAGTCTTCGTGTTGTTCTTCCACTAGTCTCCTTCGGACCAGCGCGGTTTGCTCCACTTCGTTCTCCGCGGTCTCCGACGGACACTCCACGTCCCCTTGCGTTCCAGACGCTACCATTTCTCGAAATTCCTGGGAATCCCTCCCCTGGTTATTTCCCTTTTCCGAGTTGTCTTCCCGTACCTCTAAGGGTTCCAACTCCCCCTCTCTTTCTTCCTCCTTCTCTTCCGCGTGCTTTCTACCCATAGCCCGAGTCACTGCACAGGATGGAAAGATACCCGGAATCTCCATCTCTAACCGAGTGGTGTTATTTTCCTTACTGGGCTTGTCCACCATTATTGGATTACCCGAAACTCGCCCCCCGGCCAAATCATTCCCGATAATAAAAGAGATTCCCTCCACAGGAAGGGTGGCTTGTAAGCCTACGGTGACCGGCCCGGATACCAACTCAGAACTCAACTGGATGACATGAAGCGGAGCTTTAACATAGCCCCCGACCCCCCTGTAAAAGCACACTAACCCCAGTTGCCGTCTTCTCCGACAATGGCAAAATGCCCTCCAGTATCAACGATTGGTGGGCTCCTGTGTCCCTCAATACCCTAACTGGCTTCTGGTTACTCGGGTCGCCATCCAGCGACACGAACCCCTCTGAAATGAAATGTTTGTAGCCCTCCTGAACAAGGTTCTCCCGGGACGCCGTACCTTTGACAGGGGAATCTTCCCCCAGCTCTGCTCTCCAAGAATGATTTCTCACACTTGCCAGTGCATTCGGAGTCGCACTAGACTGATTCCGTTCCGGGTTCTCCCTTTTCCGGAGGTAACATTGGGACATCAAGTGTCCAGTTTTATGGCAAAAAGCACAAGTAGGCCCGGGGGAGAACCTCGGGGTCGGCCTTGAGCCCCCCGAAAAATAAGTTTGTCTTGGGCCCGTAGCCCTCGGATTTCTAACCGTTGGGGTATCATAGTTGTCCCCATAATCATCTCGAGGCCGCCGCCATGTAAGGTCGTTCTCCGCACCGGGTGTTCCATAACTCCCCTGCTGAAGTCTAGGCGAGGAGTTAGGTTTGTGGACCCCTATTCGGTGGGTTAAGGCATAATCATCTGCCATGGTGGCTGCGTCCCACAACTTTGGTACTTTCTTTTCCTGCAGGTACACTTTGATGTCCTCGTGGACACACTGCTGGAATTCCTCCACCAGGATCAAGTCCCGCAATGTTTCGAAGTCTTTCCCGACTCCTTTTGACTCACACCACCGATCAAACATGTTTTCTTTCACTCTGGCAAACTCCACATGGGTCTCACTCTCCCTCTTCCTGGCATTCCTGAATTTTTGCCTGTAAGCTTCCGGAACCAACTCATAGGCTTTGAGGATGTGCGTCTTCAGTACCTCATAATCTGCACATTGGTCCATTGGTAGCGCCGAATAAATTTCCTGAGCTTTCCCCACCAGCACACTTTGCACGAGTATGGTCCAGGCCTCCTCCGGCCAGTTTAATTGTCGAGCCACTTTCTCAAAGTGTGGAAAAAATTTCGCGACTTCCTTTTCACTGAACGGTGGAACCAGCCTCACATGTCTGCCCACATCCCAGGTTTTCTGGTTAGGTGTCGACCCCGTCAGCAAGGGTGGTGCCTCTCCCCGTTCTCTCATTAACTCCAGCTCCTTGAATTTGATTTCTTGCTGAAGCTCCATGTCACGTTCCTTTAATTCCCTTTCCGCTTTTCTCTCCTCTGCTTCGAGGTCCCTTGCAGCTCTCCTCTCCTCTGCTTTTCTCCCTTCTAACCTTTCCTGGAGTTCTCGTTCCACTCTCCTTTCCTCTGCTTGTTTCTCTTCTCTCCTCGCTTCTGCTTTCCTTTCTTCTTCTTTTAACCTTTCCTGGAGTTCTCGTTCCACTCTCCTTTCCTCTGCTTGTTTCTCTTCTCTCCTCGCTTCTGCTTTCCTTTCTTCTTCTTTTAACCTTTCCTGGAGTTCTCGTTCCACTCTCCTTTCCTCTGCTTGCTTCTCTTCTCTCCTCTCTTCTGCTTTCCTTTCTTCTTCTGCTCTTTCCTTTTCTGCTTTCCTTTCTTCTTCTTTAATCCGTTCCTGGCTCCGTAATTGCAACTCCAGTTTCCGGAGCTCAACATCTTCTGGTTCTTCGGGTAGCCACTCCCAGGCTAACTCGTCCCATGTTCCTAATCCCACCATAGATTGTATCACCGTGGCCTGCAACTCTGCCTTCCTCAAATTAGTTCGGACCTCCAAGTTAAAATGTTTGGCCAATTTCAAGAGGTCCGACTTTAGCAACGCTCGGAACTGTGCCTCACTCGGGGTTACCACAAAGTTCTGTGCCACAAACGCCATGGTGCCTATCGTTAACACCTGTTAACCTTCACCCAAGACTTTACCCCAATTTCTCAAATTTTTTTTTACCAATTAATAATTAATTAATAAATTTTAATTAATAAAAAATTATTATTTTATTATGTTATACAATTTTAAATCCCGGACGTAGACCCAATTGCGAAACCGCAAATCGTAATTTGGACGAGCCCCCAATTCTGTTACGTGGTCCCCTCGGTGAATACCTGGTCTCGGTGGCCCCGGACCGTGAGAGGAACTTCGCCAGAAAGCTGTATTATATATGCGCTTTCGCCACGCAATCCATATGAATTCCACCCAAGAGACAACTAATGTTCAAGGATATATTTCAAAGGTAATGATACCATACAATTTCAATGATACAACCACGGAGATTTTCCCCGAGCAATCAACAATAAACAACCATCAACAATTCCCAATCCACAATCAATTCCCTATGATTAAGATGGCCATCTTATATATGTGTGTCCCCGTGGGTACTCACGACCCCCTTTTGGTCTCGGTCCCGCACAATGTCTCTGGGCCCCTCCTGACCAAGATGATGGTCGGCGTCGCCGCACTCGGGCGGTTGAACGAACCCCGGGTGGACGTGTTTCCACCGGGCAGGTATCGTACCAGGCACCCCGGCTGCAGCCCCTCGTGGCCACGCGAAGCGGGTACGGGAAAGCAAGCCAAAAGCCCCACGCCGCTTGCAAGGCGTGTTAGGCCCCAACGGGCGACCCGTACGCGTCTTTTTAGACGGTGTCGCGAACGGCGCCAAACGCTGGGTCGGTGCACGGCCACACGACAGTTTGACGTCCACCGGGCAGGTATCCGTCCCGGTAACTCCTCTCGCCAGACAGGCTCGGGAATGCCGCTTTTCCTCACGGCTCAATCAATCCCACCTTTCGTCGGAGCGGGGCGAGGAAGAAGAATACTCGTCCTTTTTCCTCGTGTCTTTTTCTCTTCCGTTTCCGGTCACTTCCGTTTCCGGCCACTATTTCAGAAGGGCTCCTGACCCTCCAACCACAACAACCCTTAATATACTACACACGGATAAGCAAAGACCTGAATGGTAATTCACATACATTCACATAAATATGTAACACATGTCTGATGGGTCCAGATAAGTAAAATAATTAAGAATCTCCCGATTATTTGTTGGCATCGAGGGCACGTATCAGTGGGGGTTAAGTGGTTATTTGCATTGTTTGTTCCATAATTTATTTTGTGCATTGCTTTCATGCAGCGGAATGGCTATGCCATTTGCTTGTTAATAAATATACCTGGTCTCGGGTTAAATTCAGCTTGTTCTGGCTGTTTCTTTGGTGGTTTAGGCTGTGTATTTTCTTCAAACGTGTGCATTTCCATGAATTGAGAGCAATTTCACGAACAGGTAAAAACCAATGATAAGATGGCAGGATTAAAGCGGTGAATGAGGGGTGTTCAAAAACGTTTTTCAGAGCATGACACGAAGACATGCCAAGGTTATTTAATCTTTATAGTATGCAAATCAGAATTATATATACTAGTGGGGTCACCCATGGGAATCCCACGGGCATGGAGGTGTATCGTTGCGATTGGTGCAGCCGTTTTTGTGGTACCCGGGACATTCGGGACAATAACGTTAGGCGGGAGTCCAAACCTGAAAATGCTGGAGACCAAAGCTGAAATTGGAAAAACAATATAGCCTATTTTACTCCAGGGGGTCCCAGGATTACCCACCCAAAATTTCGTTGCGATCGGTTCAGCCGATTTTGTGGTACCTGGGAACGGACGGACGGACAGACAGACGGATGGACATTTGGTAAATTATAGTAAGATATATTGTTTCAATATGTATATATAGTATGAAATATAGGTTGTGGGTGGTGATTCATTTCAGCCTAAAGGGGTAGTGACTGAGCGCGGAAGAGAAATGGAGACGTGTGAAGTGTGTGTGTGTGTGTGTGTGTGTGTGTGCATGCATGCGTGCGTGCGTGTGTGTGTGTGTGTGTGTGTGTGTTGCAGGAGTGGGTGTGTGTGTTGCAGGAGTGGGTGTAGTTTTGCATGAATGTGTTTTTGTTTGAATGGTGTATGTTGTATGTGGGTGGTGGTCAGTTATATATATATATTTTTTGGTGTGTGAGTGAGTGGATGAGGGGCTGTGGATTCTGGGAATGGAGGCGGTTTTGTTGTTGAGGTCTGTGTTCTCACTGGCTGGGGGTGGGGGCATGTATGCATCCGGGTGTAGCTGCTGCATGTGGAGGCGTATGTGCCCCTGCTGGCCCACCTTAGCTGACCGTATCGAGGTTGAAGGGCCGAAATGGGACGATGCTGAGGACCTCGACTGAGGACCCGGTCAGTGAGGCACACTTGTGACCAGGTGTGTTTTGAAATTATGTATGTATATATTGTTGCGGATATGAGGACTGTATATTTTTTTGATTGTGTAAATTATTATTATTGTTTATTCTGCGCCCCCTGCCTCCGGAGCTGTGTAAAGGTGAAAGGGCATCCCATAATTAGTCCACAAGCATACACGTCAGCCAATAATAGAATACCCCTGTTTGATAGTTATATCTTATTCTGTGTTTTAGAGTAAGGCTGTGTCTCCCATTAATTGAAGTACTCCATTGCACCAGTGAAAGAGAATAGATCCCCTTTCATTCCCATCCCCAAAATCTCCATTTCCTATCACATCCCCTTTCGTCATTGCCGAGCCTCGATTGCCAATTACCTCCCCTCCAAAACCACCATTGAACAAGTGCTCGGGTCGGGGAAGAGGGGCGTGCCCGCCCGTCGTCATCAAGGGCGGAGCCAGAGGGTCGCATGACCAACCAGGGCCGAGGTGAGCACACCGATGGGCGTGTCCTGAAGGCCGGCGGCTTGATCGCTGGAGGCGCTATAAAGGCGCGCGCGCAAGAAGCGAGGAGGGAGTCAGTGGAGTCGGTGGTGAGGTGGTCAGTGGTCAGTTGGTTGCGTTGGTTGCGGTGAGGAGTCGGTGGTGGTGGTCAGTTGGTTGCGTTGGTTGCGGTGAGGAGTCAGTGGTGAGGAGTGAGTGGACCAAGAAAGAGTGGAGGGTTTGGACCAGACGCGTCAGACGAGGCCTGGCAAAGCACGCGACGTCCACAGCAGCCACAACAGCAGCTTGGGGCCTGAACGGCGGTTTTGAGCAGGGCCGCGAAGGAACGGCGGCTGCTAAACGCGCCGGTTGTGCTGCAGGACCCCCTTGGACTTTCCTCTCCCTCCAGCCATCCACCTCCTGCCTTTCCACCCTTCTTGTGTACGTGAGTTTGTTTTGTTTGTTCTGTCCCTGGGTTAATTAAGTCTGTATAAGCTAGTATTTGCACTGTGTCACCTGCGTCTTATGTGTTGTAAATAAACGTGACTGCTTTCTTTTTGCTTGTGTGTACAATAAATCCAATTACTCTTCTGTCCGTCTTCTCATTTTATTCCTTTTCCTCTTTGCATTTCGTCGTTTTAGTCTTTTCCCAGATTGGGCAGCTGCGGTGCGATACGGCCAAAGTTCTGGGTGAATCGGGTGAGTCGGGGATCCTGTAACGGTCGCGGTTGGACCATCCGCTCGGCCCATCATAACATCTAAACCGCGATCAGTAACAATATATATATATATATTTCTAATCATGTTTACTTGTAGATCATGGTAATGTTTAAAAGTTTTGGCGTTGCTGTAGGGACTATAATATCTCGTTCCGAGATCAATTTTAATGCAAGTTGCTTCTGGAATTATCTGCTGACTTCAGGCAATTCTGGTTGCCCCCATTGTTTCACTAATCCAGTTCACCAAATATCGGAAACCATGCCCATTTGTTTTCACCCTAAAAGGACAAACATTTCCGGCTGTAATGGGATCAGACGGTGTTGAAAACGTCGAGCGAAGAAAATTAGTGAAGTTTCATCATGAATGTTCAGACTGAAATGGAGGAGGAAAAACTTTCATCAAAAGGAGTGTTTTGTTCAAATTGTGAAAGGAATTCGACTTTGTCACAGTCATAATAGGCTGGTGATGAAACTCCATTTCCTAATAGTGTGTGCTCTTGTGAAACGATCGTGGGTTTGATGTGAAAGCCTAAAGGACAAAGTTTACAAAACCCTCCCCTCGGGAATTTCGTGGCGTGTTTGCCAAAGTTGCCTTGTTTGGTGAACACCGAACTGCATATGTAAGGCTGGGTGGAGTGGAGACCTCACCAGGTGGTATGAACCAGGTGCTCCCAGTCACGCGTTTTCTGTACCTGCCGCACTAGTTCCCATCTGGTCGATGCACTGTCATGGACAAAACGGATCACAAGATCTCAAAATCATGTATGTACTGATACCCAAAATGGACATTTTGAAATAAACATGTGGAATCATTTGGGTTCCCTTCTATAATTATTATCTGTATATATTATACAAGCACGGGTTCTGTAAAATAATTATTATAATATGTACATTAAACAATTAAAAATTATATACAATAATTATAATATAGAACATTAAACAAATAAAAATTCCATATAATAATTATAATAAACAGCATTACACAAATAAGACTTCCATACAATAATTATTACATGAATATGTACATCAACCAAATAAAACTTCCATCCAATAATGATTACATGAATATGTATATTCAACAAATAAAAATTCCATACAATAATTATAATATAGTGATATTTGTATGGAATTTTGGCTTCACAAAATTTTATCGTTAAACAAATAAACGTTAAACGTTAAACATTAAAAACGTCAAACAAATAAAAATTATATACAATAATTATAATATAGAACATTAAACAAATAAATTTTTCATATAATAATTACAATAAACAGCATTACACAAATAAAAATTCCATACAATAATTATTATGTGAATATATACATGAAACAAATAAAACTTCCATACAATAATTAATTATTACATGAATATGTATATTAAACAAATAAAACTTCCATACAATAATTAGTACATGAATATGAACATTAACCAAATAAAAATTCCATGCAATAATTAGTACATGAATATGTATATTAAACAAATAAAACTTCCATACAATAATTAGTACATGAATATGTACATTAACCAAATAAAACTTCCATACAATAATTAGGACATGAATATGTACATTAACCAAATAAAAATTCCATGCAATAATTAGTACATGAATATGTACATTAAACAAATAAAACTTCCATACAATAATTAGTACATGAATATGTACATTAACCAAATAAAAATTCCATGCAATAATTGTTATGTGAATATGTATATTAAACAAATAAAAATTCCATCCAAAAATTATTATAAGAATATGTAAATTAAACAAATAAAAATTCCATCCCAAAATTATAAGAATATGTACATTAAACAAATAAAAATTCCATCCAAAAATTATTATAAGAATATGTAAATTAAACAAATAAAAATTCCATCCCAAAATTATTATAAGAATATGTACATTAAACAAATAAAAATTCCATCCAAAAATTATTATAAGAATATGTACATTAAACAAATAAAAATTCCATCCCAAAATTATTATAAGAATATGTACATTAAACAAATAAAAATTCCATCCCAAAATTATTATAAGAATATGTACATTAAACAAATAAAAATTCCATCCCAAAATTATTATAAGAATATGTACATTAAACAAATAAAAATTCCATCCCAAAATTATTATAAGAATTTGTAAATTAAACAAATAAAAATTCCATCCCAAAATTATTATAAGAATATGTACATTAAACAAATAAAAATTCCATCCCAAAATTATTATAAGAATTTGTAAATTAAACAAATAAAAATTCCATCCCAAAATTATTATAAGAATATGTACATTAAACAAATAAAAATTCCATCCCAAAATTATTATAAGAATATGTACATTAAACAAATAAAAATTCCATCCCAAAATTATTATAAGAATTTGTAAATTAAACAAATAAAAATTCCATCCAAAAATTATTATAAGAATATGTAAATTAAACAAATAAAAATTCCATACAATAATTAGTATGTGAATATGTATAATAAGAACTGCCGTTAGAGGCCATTTTCCACGCAGAGCAAGAGTTGGCCTTTTTTGGGCACCGTGGTCCCCTTTTTGAAGCAATCTTTTACAGCCGGATGTCCTTCCTGCCACCAACAAAGTTAGTCGCCTCTTGCAACACGCAGGGAATTACCAGTTAATTAGTACGCAATTTGCCAACCGCGGAAGGATGACAGGCTGAGTCAGCCCCCCTGGCGTTAATTCAGCGATCGACCGGGATTACGAACCCAGGATCCTAGGATCCCAAGCCAGCACCCTAACTGCTAAGCCAACACCAGGCTTAGGAATATGTATATTAAACAAATAAAATTCCATACAATAATTATTCCATCCAAAAATTATTATAAGAATTTGTAAATTAAACAAATAAAAATTCCATCCAAAAATTATTATAAGAATATGTAAATTAAACAAATAAAAATTCCATACAATAATCATTATGTGAATATGTATAATAAGAACTGCCGTTAGAGGCCATTTTCCACGCAGAGCAAGAGTTGGCCTTTTCTGGGCGCGACCCAGGTGAAGGGCACGGCCTCCGGCCACCTGGTGGTCCTGTCCACCATGGTGAGCAGGTGGGTGAACCCCCGCGAGGGTGGCAGGGGACCCACCAGGTCCACGTGGACGTGGTCGAAACGCCGTTCAGGCACGGCGAAAGGTGCCAGCGGGACCTGGGTGTGGGGATGGACCTTGGCTCGCTGGCAGGCCGTGCAGGCGTTGGCCCAGTCGCGGCGAGCCCGTGGTCCCCTTTTTGAAGCAATCTTTTACAGCCGGATGTCCTTCCTGCCACCAACAAAGTTAGTCGCCTCTTGCAACACGCAGGGAATTACCAGTTAATTAGTACTCAATTTGCCGACCGCAGAAGGATGACAGGCTGAGTCAGCCCCCCTGGCGTTAATTCAGCGATCGACCGGGATTTGAACCCAGGATCCTAGGATCCCAAGCCAGCACCCTAACCGCTAAGCCAACACCAGGCTTAGGAATGTGTATATTAAACAAATAAAATTCCATACAATAATTATTCCATCCAAAAATTATTATAAGAATATGTACATTAAACAAATAAAACATAAAATAAATAAAAATAAAATACAAATGAATTATTATATACGACATTATGAGGAGCGCCCGAAGGAGACAGGGCTTACACACAAAAAAGGCGGTTACGAGGGGATATAATGGAGATGTTTAAGTAGAGAAGAGTTATTGAGCACAGCAAACAGTAGTAGGACCAGGGGACAGCGTGAGAGCAAAGAGGAGGGTTCAGACAGGAGTAAGGTATGGCGTAGGGATATTTTACTCAGAGAGTAGTTAATGCATGGAATGGGTCTCCCTGGAAAGGTAGTGGCAGTGCCAAAACTATGGTAGATAAATCGATGCAGGTTGTTATGATTCACCCAGTCGAATTCAATCAGTAAAAGTTTATAATAAATTGAAAAAGCTGGACGAACAAGTCGGTAGAACTGATGCGATTTGCCTTTTAATCTGTCACGGACGTAGGACAAGGCTATTACATCTGTCCCACGTCGTCTGCAATCGTCACAGACCAACAGACCAATTCACCCTACCAACGGATGAGGTCACGTGGCGATTGTCAAGCTTCTTCTTCACTTCAACATCTGCCGTGACCAAGGCGAGTATTGGGGATAAGGGTTGTAGGAATATTGGCTTTTAGGTAGTGGTAATTTATGATTATGGATGACAGGGTCTCGTCAAGGGATAGTGTGTAGTTGGTGTTGTGAAGGAGCTGGGCTCCAACGCGAGTTGAAAGAATTGACGCGACCAAAGATGGAAATTCGTCCGAGTAGGTTTAATAAATGTATCACACTCGGGTACTCTGAAAAGCCCGTTTATCGGGCAGCAATATATATACACATTTATGTCGGGAAGTTTGCCCGGCAAAAGCTATACCGGGCATGCCCGGGTATCAAGGGCGAGCCTTGGAAAGGCGAGTCTGGACCTGCCCGGGCGTGTTTGGCTGCGGCCTGGCAAGTCGAGGCTGGGCGTGCCCGGGCGCTCTGGACGAGCACTGGAAAGGCGATAGCGGGAATGCCCGGACGCTCTGGGCGAGCCCTGGAAAGGCGATAGCGGGCATGCCCGGACGCTCTGGGCGAGCCCTGGAAAGGCGATAGCAGGCATGCCCGGACGCTCTGGGCGAGCCCTGGAAAGGCGAGAGCGGGCATGCCCGGGAAAGACGAGACCGGGCGTGCCCGGGAGGTTCGGGCGTGCCCGGGAACAGTGAGTCCGGGCATGCCCGGGAGAGGCGCGTCTGGCCGTGTTCTGGCTGGTGCAAGGCGATTGTGTGCATCCAGCGGTAACCGCTACACACGCCCCTCCAGAATCGACCTGCACCGGCAGGGTCAATTTAAGGGGGGTCCGGATGACCCGGCCGAAGCGACCCCTGGAGGGTCATGGGGAGGGGTCCGACGTGGTGGTGGGTGGTCGAGCGGGGGGAACTGTGGACGGGGGGCGGCCTCGCCGCGGAGGAAGGGCCAACCGTGGTGGTCGGTCGACGTCCTGTCCACCAGTTTGAGGCGGTCCACAGAAATCCGGTCCGGCCGGCCGCCGAAGTCGACGATGAAAGACTTGTCGCCCCGTCGCAGGACCCGGAAGGGCCCGTCGTACGGCGGCCGGAGTGGCCCCCGGTGCGCGTCATGACGCACAAAGACGTACGTACTCCGCTGTGCGAAGCGCCGGGGGGACGTAGGACTGGGGGCCACCGTGGCGGGACGTCGGCACGGGGGCAAATCGTCGGGCGGCCTCCTGGAGGTCCGAGCGCTGGCGAGCGGCGGACCAGGGACTGGTAGCGTCGGGCACGAATTCGCCCGGGACGCGGAGCGGCTGGCCGTAGACGAGCTCGGCGGCAGACGCCTGGAGGTCTTCCTTGGGGGCCGTGCGAAGGCCCAAAAGGACCCACGGCAGCCGGTCGGCCCAACCGTCGTCCTGAAGGCCGGCCATGAGTGCGGCCTTCATGGAGCTGTGAAACCGCTCGCACAACCCATTGGCTTGGGGGTGGTAGGCCGTGGTGCGGTGCAGCGTGACCCCCAACGAACGGGCGACCGCGCCCCAAAGCTCAGACGTGAACTGTGGGCCGCGGTCGGACGAGATGTCCGCTGGTGCGCCGAATCGCGCGACCCAGGTGGCGATGAACGCCTGCGCCACGTCGGCGGTGGTGGTGGAGGTGAAGGGCACGGCCTCCGGCCACCTGGTGGTCCTGTCCACCATGGTGAGCAGGTGGGTGAACCCCCGCGAGGGTGGCAGGGGACCCACCAGGTCCACGTGGACGTGGTCGAAACGCCGTTCAGGCACGGCGAAAGGTGCCAGCGGGACCTGGGTGTGGGGATGGACCTTGGCTCGCTGGCAGGCCGTGCAGGCGTTGGCCCAGTCGCGGATGTTTCGTTGAAGGCCGTGCCAGACGAAACGCGCCGACACCAGCTTCTGAGAAGCTTTCCGGCCCGGGTGAGAAAGGCCGTGGATGGAGGCGAAGATGCGGCGCTGCCAGGAAACGGGCACGATGGGGCGAGGCTGGCCCTGGGAGACGTCGCAGAGCAGGACGGTGCCCGCGAAGGGGATGTCGGCCAGGCGGAGGCCCGTGTCCGCCGCGCGGAGTGCCTGCACCGAGGCGTCGGTGGTCTGGTCGGCCGCCATGAGCGCGAAGTCCACGCCGAGGTGGACCGCGTTCGCGCTGGCCCGCGAAAGGCAGTCGGCCACGGCGTTGTCTTTGCCGGCGACGTGCTGGATGTCCGTGGTGAACTCCGACACGGCGGAGAGGTGGCGCTGCTGGCGGGCCGACCACGGCTCCGTGACCTTAGCCATTGCGTAGACCAACGGCTTGTGGTCGACGAAAGCCGTGAACGGGCGGCCCTCCAGGAGGTGTCGGAAATGGCGAACGGCCAGGAATAGCCCGAGCAGCTCGCGGTCGAACGTGCTGTAGTTTAACTCGTTCGGCCGGAGTTGCCGGCTGAAAAAAGCGAGGGGCTGCCAAACCCCGTCCACCCATTGCTCATGGACGGCGCCCACCGCGTAGTTGGAGGCATCCGTAGTGAGGGCGATGGGCGCGTTGAGCACCGGGTGAGCCAGCAGCGTTGCGTCGGCGAGGGCCCGTTTGGTGCTGGCGAAGGCCGCGCCCATGGCCGCGGACCAAACAATGTCATGCTTGGCCAGCTTGCCCCGGAGGGCCTCGTAAAGGGGCCGCATGAGGTGAGCAGCGCGGGGCACGAATCGGTGATAAAAATTCACCATGCCGAGGAACTCTTGGAGGGCCTTGATGGAACGGGGACGCGGGAACGTGGTGATGGCCTCGACCTTGGTCGGCAGCGGCACGGCCCCGGTCTTGGTGATGCGGTGGCCCAAAAAGTCAACGGTCGTCGCGCCGAAGTGGCATTTGACCGGGTTGACAATTAAGCCGTGCTCGCTGAGGCGACCGAACAGTGTTCGGAGGTGGAGGAGGTGCTCGGCGCGGGACGTGCTGGCGACGAGGATGTCGTCCAGATAGACGAAAAGAAACGGCAGGTCGCGCAGCACGCCGTCCATCAAGCGCAGGAACGCCTGGGCCGCGTTCTTGAGGCCAAACGGCATGCGCAAAAATTCGAACAGGCCGAACGGCGTGATGACGGCCGTCTTTGGGACGTCGGCCGCCCGGACAGGTACCTGGTGGTAGCCCCGTATCAGGTCAATTTTCGAAAAGATGACCCGTCCCGCCAAACGGGCGGAAAAGTCCTGAATATGCGGGATCGGGTACCTGTCGGGGGTGGTAGCGTCATTGAGACGGCGGTAGTCGCCACACGGGCGCCATCCACCCCCCGGCTTTGGCACGATGTGCAGTGGCGAGGCCCACGCGCTACCGGAGCGCCGCACGATGCCGAGGTGCTCCAACGCGTCGAATTCGGCCTTCGCCACGGCGAGCTTGGCTGGGTCGAGGCGGCGGGCTCTGGCGTAGACCGGCGGGCGCGTAGTGGGTATGTGGTGCTCGATCCCGTGCCGCACCGCGACGGCCGAAAACGTCGGCCGCGTGAGGGCCGGGAATTCCACGAGCAGGCGAGCGAACTCGTTCGTTGCCGGGAGGGCGCACGCCAGTTCGGTCGGCGCGGAGCTGCTCATTGTGCACGCTAGGGAGCTGAAGGTCTCGGCGTGGACAAGGCGACGTCGTTTGACGTCGACCAGCAGCCCGTGCGCGCAGAGGAAGTCGGCGCCCAGCAAAGCCATGGAGACGCTGGCGGTAACAAAAGTCCATTGAAAGCGCTGGCTGCCGAAGCAGAGGGTGACGACGCGTGGGCCGAAAGTGCATATGGCCGAGCCATTAGCAGCGACCAAAGAGGGGCCGCAAACTGCGTCCAGCCTGTCCTGCTCGGAGGCGGGTATGACGCTCAGTTGGGCACCGGTGTCGCACAGGAAACGCCGCCCAGACGCTTTGTCCCGAATAAACAGCAAGTTGCCCGAGTGGCCGGCGCTCATGGCTGGGAATGAACGCCGGCCCGGCCGTTTCCCGACCTGCCGAAAGTGCACGGGGGCCGGCACGTCCGAGCCTGGCGTGGTAATAACACCACGCCCGGTCAGGTGGAGGCCCCGGCCGTCGTGTCGGAAGCGGGCGGTGCGGCGTGGCGGCCGCCAGTTGCACCGGCAGTTCGGCCTCCAACCGCGCAGGGCGCTCGGGCGTCGTGGGCGTCACCTCGGACGGCGGCGGGCTCCAGGTAACCGCGCCGATGTGCTGGCCCGCCGAGGAGATCTTATCGGCTTCCCTGGCGAGGGCGCGGGAATCCGTGATCAACGTGCCAGCCAGGGCGAGGCGTACCGGGTGAGGCAGCTGGCGAAGGAACAGCTCGCGGAACAGAAAATCCGGAGAGTGCTCACCGAGCAACGAGAGCATATAGTCCATGCGCTCGGACGGGCGCGTGTCGCCGAGCTCGGGCAGGTCAAGTAGGCGCCGTGCGCGTGCTGCCGGTGAGAGGGCGAAAGCGTCGAGGAGGAGTGTCTTCAGCACGTCGTATTTGTCAGCAGCCGGCGGGTGCTGGAGGAGGCTCAAGGCGCGGGCCGCGGTGGCGGAACCGAGCGCCGCCACAACATGGTGGAAGCGGGTGTCGTCCGCGGTGATGCCTCGCAGGGCGAACTGAGAGTCCGCCTGAGCGAACCAAACAGCCGCGTGAGCCTCCCAGAAGGTAGGCAGTTTAAGCGTCACTGCCGTATCCATGTCGGTAGGTCACCAATGAAGGAGCTGGGCTCCAACGCGAGTTGAAAGAATTGACGCGACCAAAGATGGAAATTCGTCCGAGTAGGTTTAATAAATGTATCACACTCGGGTACTCTGACAAGCCCGTTTATCGGGCAGCAATATATATACACATTTATGTCGGGAAGTTTGCCCGGCAAAAGCTATACCGGGCATGCCCGGGTATCAAGGGCGAGCCTTGGAAAGGCGAGTCTGGACCTGCCCGGGCGTGTTTGGCTGCGGCCTGGCAAGTCGAGGCTGGGCGTGCCCGGGCGCTCTGGACGAGCCCTGGAAAGGCGATAGCGGGCATGCCCGGACGCTCTGGGCGAGCCCTGGAAAGGCGAGAGCGGGCATGCCCGGGAAAGACGAGACCGGGCGTGCCCGGGAACAGTGAGTCCGGGCATGCCCGGGAGAGGCGCGTCTGGCCGTGTTCTGGCCGGTGCAAGGCGATTGTGTGCATCCAGCGGTAACCGCTACAGTTGCACATTTCTCACCCTAAACAAAGAAAAACATCAAAAAATCTTCCCCCATTTGTATTTTAACACTTGCGATACCCAAGAACCTGCCACACTTTTCTCGTCCCCACTCCCACTCACACGTCCCCACTCACACCAACTCCCAATTCCCCCAAATGAAATGACGTCATTAGTTTAATTATTTGATCTGGAGTTGGTGTGACATCGGCATGATGGGCCGAATGGCCTCCTCCTGCGCCCAATATCTTTGAACATTTTGAAGACTTCAATGCATTCATTACGTCACTTCTCTTGCGTTGATAAATTCCAATGAGCTTGATATGGATATGGTATAGATAGCTTATAATATAGATGGTACATACGTAGTACTGGAGAAACATTGACCTAATGTGAATCGCAAATGATAACGTCAACAGATCAGGGAGAAGATGTGCAAGAGCAGCGCAGCAGGTTTTCAGGACGCGTGAGCTGCCGATTAGGCGGTGTATGGCGCACACAAATTGTGCACTTCAGTGTATACACGCTCGTTCGACGTGTATTTTCTCCTCCTTACTTTTCACCTCAGATTGCGATTTCGAACTGCATGGAAAATTAAAAATATAAGCTAATGAAGGACACAACGTATGTAAAAGTGTAAATTAACGAAAATGTTTATTTAATTTAATACGGCGGTGTCCTTTTTGCATTCATCGAGATTCAGACGTTCTGGTGCCTGGTGGTGTCATTTGTGGTCGTGCTGTTATTGGTGAGTTATTATGTGATTATTGGCGATCGTTACTAGTGAGGCCTCCGATTACCCGAGCCTCGTTAACCCGGATTAATGAAACGTAGGTAAATATACCTGGTTGGCATGATGCACCTTTCATTGTGACGTGAGTTTATGGATATTATTATTAATTAACGACACGATCACCTGGTATCCCGTGATATTGATAATTCGATGTCAAACACCCAACACGATCCACTGAGTGATAATGGGTCCTTGTATGCAATGAGAGGGATCTATTTTGTATATTTACAACAAATCTCCGTCCATATCTCCCTCCATCACCCCCAAATACATTATCGGATCCACTAGGCTTGGAGATGGAGACTGCTGCGGAGCATGTAACCGCCAATCTGCTTGGGATGGTCAACGAGGACGACATCGGAGCGGTGGTCAATGCTCAGCGCCAAATGTGAGGGTTTGTACGGACACGGAGTATCTGATCTTCAATCGCATTATGGAAATGCTTTGAAATACCTGAGAGGGCGTCTTCGGCGCCCTCTTTCGATTTTCAATTTGTGAATACCTTTTTAGGGGTTAGCGAGGACATGCAGTGGTGAGGAGGTAGCGAGGACATGCAGTGGTGAGGGGGTAGCGAAGACATGCAGTGGTGAGGAGGTAGCGAGGACATGCAGTGGTGAGGGGTAGCGAGGACATGCAGTGGTGAGGGGGTAGCGAAGACATGCAGTGGTGAGGGGGTAGCGAAGACATGCAGTGGTGAGGGGGTAGCGAGGCCATGCAGTGGTGAGGAGGTAGTGAGGACATGCAGTGGCGAGGGGGTAGCGAGGACATGCAGTGGTGAGGGGTAGCGAGGACATGCAGTGGTGAGGGGGTAGCGAAGACATGCAGTGGTGAGGGGGTAGCGAGGCCATGCAGTGGTGAGGAGGTAGCGAGGACATGCAGTGGCGAGGGGGTAGCGAGGACATGCAGTGGCGAGGGGGTAGCGAGGACATGCAGTGGTGAGGGGGTAGCGAGGACATGCAGTGGTGAGGGGGTAGCGAGGACATGCAGTGGTGAGGGGTAGCGAGGACATGCAGTGGTGAGGGGGTAGCGAGGACATGCAGTGGTGAGGGGGTAGCGAGGACATGCAGTGGTGAGGGGGTAGCGAGGACATGCAGTGGTGAGGGGGTAGCGAGGACATGCAGTGGTGAGGAGGTAGCGAGGACATGCAGTGGTGAGGGGTAGCGAGGACATGCAGTGATGAGAGGATAGCGAGGACATGCAGTGGTGAGGGGTAGCGAGGACAATCAGTAGTTAAGGCGGTAGCGAGGACGTGCAGTGGTGAGGGGTAGCGAGGACGATCAGTATTTAAGGCGGTAGCGAGGACGTGCAGTGGTGAGGGGGTAGCGAGGACATGCAGTGGTGAGGGGGTATCGAGGACATGCAGTGGTGAGGGGTAACGAGGACATGCAGTGGTGAGGGGGTAGCAAGGACATGCAGTGGTGAGGGGTCGCGAGGACATGCAGTGGTGAGGGGGTAGCGAGGACATGCAGTGGTGAGGAGGTAGCGAGGACATGCAGTGGTGAGGGGTAGCGAGGACATGCAGTGGTGAGAGGGTAGCGAGGACATGCAGTGGTGAGGGGGTAGCGAGGACAATCAGTAGTTAAGGCGGTAGCGAGGACGTGCAGTGGTGAGGGGTAGCGAGGACAATCAGTATTTAAGGCGGTAGCGAGGACAATCAGTTGTTAAGGCGGTGGCGAGAGTTGGGATGTTTAAGTAATGAAGGGTAGAGACAAAATAAGTGTAAAACAAGAAAAAGAGCAATCAGACATTGCAAACCCTCGCCAGGATGTATTTTCAGTGGTTTTTAAAGGCTTTTGTGTTAAAACAAATATGGCGGCCGAACCACGTGACCGATGACGTCATCATTATTTTTTTCCTAAACTAATTTATTCCTAGATTATGCTCAAATTTCATCTGGATCGGATGAAGTTTTGTACTTGTCGAATTATGACATCATAATGGAGGCACCTATGACATCATCATTAACATATTTTATTCCCCATGGAGAGTTCTTTACAATGAGCCATGTCTCAATTTTTTTCTATTCAGCGCTTTTGGAGATATAGAGGTGCAAAGTTTTTCGGTTTTCCAAGATGGCGGCCGAACCACGTGACCTATGACGTCATAATTATTTAAAAATTCTGCAGGTGGAGTTGCACCTATGGTGAAAATTTCCTGTCAATCGGACCAACGGTTGCAGAGAAAATCATATTTATTCTGTGCGGACAAACAAACAAACAAAGAAACAAACAAACGGACTCAAATGCAATATAATACCCTCTCCTTTGGCGAGGGTAATAATTCCTCAGCAGAATAGACAGTGACCAGTGATAGGACCAAGGACAATAACCTGAGAATAAGGAAGAGGATAATTAGATGGTAGTATGGTAGGGGTCTTTCACTCGGAGAATATGTGCATGGAATGGTCTCCCTGGAAAGGTAATGGCAGCAGAAACAGTCGACAAGTTCAAATTGGAATTGGATCGGTACCAAGAAGGATTACAGACAGAGGGTTATAGGAATATTGGTAGTACTTTTAAGTAGCATGGATGATTGTGTACATCGGTTGAGTGTGATGTCTGAGAGGTTATTGTCAAGAGATAGTGTCGTTTATGTTGTGTATTCTCACCCCAAAACTGCCTTCACCCAACCCCAATTTTTTTTATTTTTTTTAACACCCTGGTGATATCCCTGTACCTGCCCCGCTTTTCACATCCCCACTCCTCAGCCCTACCCCCTAATCAAATTGAGTCGTTGGCTTCATGGATTTATTATGAATAAATGTGAATTTATTGTGTGAAGAGGAACAGGTTGAGATGGTTTGGTCATGTGTTGAGGAAGGATGAAAGTGACTGGTTGAGAAGAGTGATGGAAATGAATGTAGAAGGAAGTAGAGGACGGGGAAGACCGAGAAAGACTTGGCTAAAGATGGTGGAAGAAGAAATGCGGGCAAGGGGTTAAACAAGGGGAGATGCAGAAAATAGGGCAAAATGGAGAAGATTGTCATGGGGACTGCAAGGCTAACCCCCGCTCTAGCAGGGAAAATGGCCTTAAAATGCATGTTGTTGTTGTTGTTGTTGCTTCATGGATTTATTTAACGAGGGGATGGAGGAGTGCAGTCCTGATGGGCCGATGGCCCTCTCCTGCGCCAAATTTCCTTGTTATATCTTTGTGGCAGGCTCACCCAAAGCCCAGCACCCCACGTGTCTGGCGCCCCACGGTCGCCTGGGTCGCCTGCCCCTAAATCTGGCTGATAGCTCCGGCAGACGGGACGCCCATTTTGACGTCCATCCAAGGGAAGGCGCACGCTGATGCTTCGCACTGCCTGCGAAACACCAGGATAGTAGTTTATAGTTGAGTTGGGAGAGCTCAGACGAGTGCACATATGTCTAGGTTTCTTGGATATCCTTCCAGCTCCAATCCTGAGCTAAGTAACGTGAGACTTGCCTGCATTAAAGGTCTTGCTCCAGGTATTTGTCCATCTTCTGATTTTCCTTTGATTAGTTGTGATGGAAGCAGCATCGGTTCCATCATCGGGAGGGGGAACCAATCAAGGATTCTTCTTCAATTCGTACAGGTCACTGTTGTAGAACTGTACTTTGTCTACAACTCCAATTTTTGGTTCAACATGCAACCTGTTCCTGGGCGATGGATCTCAAGTTGCTGCTCATACAATTGTAATCATTAACGGTATTGATTGCTGACCCAACAGAGCTTCACAATGAAATTGCATTCCAGGCTTGGTCGGTTCGAGAAAACCAACGAGATGCTGATAAATTTCAACGCGCTGTCGGCGTCGCGGTTTCCGATCATGAGCGAGCGCTTCCAGCAGCACACTCATGCACTCACCGAACTCAAACGAGACTTGGATACCATTTTTAGGAGGATCCGGTGGGTTCTTTTACCATGGATTGCCCAACTGATTTCTGTTCTTAGAGCACCGGGTTGACGCCAGCGGTGCTGCTTGAGGCCAAATTATTTGATTACAAAGTAAAAGGCTTCAGTTGGTTTTGTACCTTATCATAACACAAAAACCTAACTCTGCTTTTGTTTTTTGCAGTAATCTACAGAGGAAGCTTGAGCGGCAACATCCTCAGGCATTTCAAGGTGCATTTGACCTCTTGTCTTCTCAGGGTTAAAATGAAAGGTTGCAAGAGGCCCTCGATTATATTATATACACAAATTACAAAATGTTTTATAACTTCTTTTCTTTCGTCTCAGCAGCTACTACACTGTGTCCTCTCCAATATATTTCGGGCTCAATCGTAGCTCAAAACATCAGGCCTTTGCCTTTGCTCTGTACTTGAAATGTCAGGCCTGACCTTGGCAGTCGCTGATTCGATGTTTGTTCCCGTTTCCAGCTCAGACAATTCCTCATTCAGACCCTGAATCATCTGCCCATGGGACGGAGGCACGAGACGAGGATGGTGGAGAAGGGCTTTCATGCTCCGTTGACAGTTGATGGCGAAATGTTTTTTTGTTTTTTTTCAAAACCAGAAACACACAAGGGGTTTCTAGAAAAAAGTGATTTGGTGAAATGAATGAATGTTCACTTCCTCTTCTCTGCACATTAATCCCAACAGTTAGGGGTCAGCTACTCAGATCCTCCTTCACATCTTCCTCTCTCAATCCCACACTCTTCAAATCTCTGCCCACTACATCCGTCCACCTTAATCTGTCACCCGCTTGATCTTTTCCCTCCAATTGGCTCATTCCATGCTTTATTGATCGCTTCTTCATCCTTTTTCCTCATGACATGTCCCAACCACCACAGCATATTCTCTCTGATCCTTTCAGTGATGCTTATGACTCGAGCACTCTTGCGCATTTCATCATTCTCAGCCGCTCTCTTCGTGATGCTTAGTTCAGCTGCTAAGCACCTCGTTTGTGCACTTTATGGTAAAAGCACCAAATTTTCCTCAGTGTTATTATTGACCATTTGTAACATTTTTCAGATATGGGCCACATTGTACCTATTCCAACATGGCCACCAGGGGTCAATTAACTTTTACCTCAAGTTTTCTTCTTTTTGTGTCATTTTAAGCACCTTTTCTGTGAAGAAAGCTATGATACCTAAATACTTTAGAACCTTTATTTCAATCTGTAGTAGGTACACACTAGAAATAATAGTAAAAAGAAGACCCAAACAGTTTTAGTTCATTTCTACCCAAAATTAGGGTCAATGAACTTTTACCTCATTTTTTCTTCTTTTTTTGCGTCATATAAAGCACCTTTTCTGTGAAGAAAGCTGTGATACCTAAATATTTAATAGACCATTAATTTCAATCTGTAGTTGGTACATAAGAAAAAATGGTTTTGCTTAAATTTTACCTAAAAGTGGGTAAAACTTTCACATGAATAACAATAAATAACAAAATCTCATATGTTACATTTTTGACTAATTTGTGCTTCCTCCATCATGAAAGAAAGCTAATGTTTAAGTGTGCATAGACTTGCTTTAATTTGCATGTAGACACGGCATAAATAGTCTTTACCTCCTGAGATATGCATCAGTTGTCTTCAAACCAAAGTGTATCTGCATGGCATTCACAGTCCAAGTTGTACTACTCAGCGGAGATGAAATTGATAGCTTGCAACCTCTTCCGATCATACTCGGGCATGAGTATGCTACTTCTTAACTTGGTCAAGGTTCAAACTGTATTAACTATATCTTCAAGTACTCGATGCACTGCAGCCCTTGTGTTCAAATGTACATTGCAGGAACACATTATACTTCACATGGACAGGTACACAGATCAGTGCAAGCAATGGCCACTTTTGTGCACTTGCAATTACCATGACACAAGACATTACAACCACACTTGATAAGTTCATAGCAGACTCTAGATGCCTCTGGAAGTTTGGTCCACAGGGGCTGCCACTCACCGGTTTCTTTGGTCCAACCCCAGTCTGATGGACTTGGAAGCTCTGGGTTCAGCGCCAGTGACTGGTTCCAACAGTTGGCTTGGTAGGCAGCTTGTTTGACATGTTCTGTGAGTGCTGCCTGGGTAGGAGGAATGTTCTCTAAAGCACGTGCCTTCTGGCCTTCTGGCAAACTTTCTGGCAACTTTGCCCTTCTGGCAAAGATTTCTTTCCTGACGACTTGTGCTGCTCGGGCCAAATGTATCGCATCATTATCTTGATTACAAGCCTGTACGAGAGTACAGGAGATTGTTCTTTGTTCTCGTTGAAGGTAAGGAGAATATTGCGACCTTCAGAAATTGCCGTCATGTCTGGTGACGCTGCAAGAAGCCTGTTTTTAAGTCGTGTACTGTGTATTCTTGTATTGCTTTGAGCTCCTAGCTGCTGAAGCCTTTGCTGGTAGAGTGTTGCGAGATCAGCAAGACGAAAGACTGGTGCAACATTATCATCTTGAAATTCTTCAATATACGACACCAATTGTGCTAGTGCTATGCCGTGCAGCTCGGCATCAGTTTCATTATCATCAGATGCCTTGTTTGCCCTCTGCTTTATTGTAGATGTTAACGAGACATCTACTGTGGTATTTTGCTTCTAAAGCAATCGTATCTCCTGGTGAGTTTTGCTAAGAGAGATGTGTTGTTTAGCTGCAAAGCACATTTGCGAACATGTTCATCTAAATTGTATGTGGACACCTCATGTAGCGCATCATGGTCAGCTGGTTTATCACAGAAGAAACACATTGGTTCTGAGGATTGCTCATTTTCATTTGCTTTGCTTAAACGGCGAGTATTTTTTTTTTTTTTTTTTTTTTTTTTTTTTGTATACAAGATCGAGGCTCGTGAAAGAGCAAACATTAATCACACAAAAAGACAAACCGACACACAAAACACAAAAAACAAGGGGAGCGGCAGACAAGATGGGGAGAGAGGGGGGAGGACACAAAAGAGAGGGGGAAGAAGGGGAAGGACACAAACACAACATTTGAGAGCAGGGACATCGGGAGGACTTGGGGGGAGGTGGGAGAGGATTAAAACATATGAACACTGCAAGGACTCTGGGGTGAATTACCGGGGGTAGAAAAGATCAAGGTTTTCGATGGGGGAAGATAAGAGATGGTGGTGAACAGCTGTTTTAAAGACCTGGAGGGAGGAGTGGGATTGAAGGGAGTGGGGGAGTTTGTTCCAGAGGCGGGAGAAAAGGGGAATGAAAGAGTGAAGGTGAGCAGAGAGCCTAGACTTTGGCAGTTTAACCATAAGAGGGTTGCAGGCAGATCTTGTGCGACCTGAAGGAATATTGGGGGGACAGAGCACAGAGAGAGCTGGGGGAGCAAGGCCGGAGAGGAGTCGGTAGAAGACAGAAAGACCACCTACCTGCCTGCGGTGAGTGAGTGAAAGGCCCTCAGAGATAGCTTCATCGCGGGAGATTCCAATGATTCTGAAAGCTTTGGATTCAACAGCGTGAAGCCGAGCCAGGTGTGAGGCAGGAGCACCAGCCCAGAGGGGGAACAGTATTCCATTGAGCTGCGGATGAAAGCCTTGTATGTGGTGAGGAGCTCAGGTGTGCCAAGGAAGGACTTCGCACGACGGAGGATGCCCAGTCGGCGACTGGCTTTGGAGGCCAGCTTGGAAATGTGGTTTTCCCAAGAAAGATCATGGCAGATAGTGAGACCCAAAAGCTTGAGCGACAGAACTTCTTGGAGAGGATTGTTGAGAAAGTAGATGGGAGGGTTGTCCAGTCGGTCCTTTCGGAGAGACATTGTAAGAGTGTGAGATTTGTCAGGATTGAAAGACATGTTCCACTTGTTTGACCAGTCTGTGATTTTGTCCAGGTCTGCAGAGAGTGAGGAGGCTGCAGACTGCCGATCTGAGGGATGAGGAATGGAGCGACAGAGAGTAGAGTCGTCAGCAAAGAGATAGAGAGGATTTTCAAGAGAGTCAGAGAGATCATTGATGAAGACCAGAAAAAGCACAGGGCCCAGAACACTACCTTGGGGAACTCCAGCCTGAACAGGAAGAGGAGATGAGAGAAACCCATTCAGGGCCACACGTTGACTACGACCAGAGAGGAAGTCCGCCAGCCATGCGTGGAGATTTCCATGGATACCAAAGGAGGAGAGTTTGGAGAGCAGAGCAGGGTGCCAGACCGTATCGAAGGCACGTGAAATGTCAAGGGAGACAGCTCTAATTTCCTGTTTGGCGTTGAGGACCTCCATCCATTGTTGAGAAAGCAGAAGCAGCATGTCCAGAGTAGAGTGACCAGGTCTGAAACCAAATTGATGATCAGAGATCAAGCCATTGGAGAAGAGGAAAGATTTAATATCTGAAGCAATGATGGATTCCATGACTTTGCTGATAATTGGGAGAAGGCTGATTGGTCTGTAGTTGCTGGGATCTGTTTTTGCACCTTTTTTGTGCAAACCGGTGATGTTGGCTGATTTCCAAGCAGATGGCAGATGACCTTGAGCAAAAGAGAGGGTGAAGAGAACAGAAAGAGGGAGTGAAAGAGCAGAAGAACATGATTTTAGGACCCGTGGGCTGATGCCGTCAGGACCAGTTGCAGAATCAGAGTCGAGGGTTGACAGAAACTTTTCCACCTTGTCAGGAGGAAAGGACACAGAGTCCAGGAGCAGCTTGGTACAACTGGGTACGGTGGGTACAGAGAGGGATGGGTTTGGGACACAAGATTTAGAGGCAAACACAGAGTTGAGGCATTCAGCTTTTTCACGTGCGGAGTCAGCCGTTAAGCTGTTTGAGGTGAGGGAGGGGATGGAGGGGGAACAAACACCAGAAACAGATTTGACCAGACGCCACCAGGATTTGGAAGAGGGAGACAGATAAGAGAGTTCGGTCTTGAGAATGGTGAGATATTGTTTCCTGGCTCTCCTGAGGGTGGACACACAATTGTTTCGGGCTTTGTGAAAGGAAATGAGATTTCCTTCCGTTGGATTTGCTTTCCAGGAGACGAAAGCAAGTTGTTTCAGGGCAACAGCCTCACCACAAGATTCCGTGTACCATGGACGGGAGGAAGGGTATGACAACTGAAGACGAGATGGTATAAATCTGTGCATGAGAGAGAGCAATTTACTTTGAAAGAATTCCCAGGATGAGTTGATGTCAGAGGCGGTAGAGATGGGAGACCAGTCCAGATGATTGATGGCTGCTTGAAGACCGTGCCAGTTGGCCTGAGTGAAATGCCAGACTATGTACTGTGTATGTACTGTGTATGTACCAGAGTATGTACTGTGGATGGCGATTCCTTATCTAGTTTCTTCTTAGCTCGCTCCAGCTTTGTAAGACTGAACTTCGTACGACATGATCCATGCCACTTTGCACTGTGTGCCATCATAGTGAATTCCAAACCCGCTCCATCATCCAATCTGGATATCAGGTCTTCCGAAATGGAATCTATCTCTTGAAATTTGTACAGGATCTCTGCAAGGCTTTTGTAACCACTTTTGGTTGCTTCTCGTATTGATCTGACAGGACTACGCAGTGGCTCACCTGAGTCTTCTTGACAAATTATGCACAGTTCCCAATTGGTTAGTACAGCTGATTCTACCCTGGGTTGCTTAGATGTGCTTGGTTGATTAGGGTCTACAACAATGAAACGCTTACTAGCCATGTTAAAAGCAGGGAAATGTTTATGGCATAGGGTTAGATGATTTCTATTGTTAGATATCTATATGCTACTATGCTACTTTCTACTTGATGGAAGGAGGGAGTGCAGATGCTTGAGAGGAAGACAGTGATTATTACCTGCAATGTACAAAGGAAAGGTGGCAATAAGTTAAATACCAGTTAAGTTTCAATGAAAAATGAAGTGATCAGTTGAAGCTGACTAATGCAATTCAAAGAAAGACTAATTCACTGACACACTATCATTTTTCCATTAATACTACGGTATCTGCAACACAAAATACATGACATAATTTAGAGTAGGTTTTTAGGTGACACTTTTACTTAAGAACAGATTTCATTTTAAGTAACATCTTTGCAATGTGCATGGTATTTGCTACACTTTGATACCAAACATGATGTGTTTGACACAAACACCTTTGACACGATCACTTATGCTTGCTTGCCTGATGCCTGACTAGATAATGTCCAGAGTAGGTCAAAGGTCACGAAATGACCATAAGATGACATTAGGATGGTAAAATATCTACATTTAAGTTTAAATAACAAAGCCTTGTGTAATTTTGCATTCAGGTATCAAACATGATGTTCATAGTATATCATCATTTTAGGCTGTATGTGTATATGCATAATGTGTGCAAAAATTATAGGGCCAAAGGTCATTGACCTCTTACGGCCACCCTGGGCACTCGAAGTGGCCCATATCTGAAAAGGTAATGTCTTGGTCCCTGTTACACATGTGGGAGATTTCATGCTTTTACCATAAAGTGCACAATTGAACCCATATAGAGAGCTTAGCAGCTGTACTAGCTATGAGAATCCACTGACGCATTCTCATCTCTGTCCTCTCCAGCAACTCCTCTTCCCTTTTTTTCTTCTCAAAGCCTATGCTTCTGCACCAAACATTATAACCGGTCTGAACACAGTCTTGTAGATTTTAGCCTTCAATTTCCTCACTAGCTTTCTCTCACAAATTCCTCAACTGATCGCACTCCACTCCACACTTGTTCACTGATCCCATGCAATTTGCATGACCGGCATGTGTTGTGCTGCTTTTTGTAAATCTGTACATATGTATAAAAAAAAACCTGGCCCAATTCCTATTACTTGCTTATGCCGACCTGTTTAGATCTAATACAACAACAACATGATGCATTTTAAGGCCATTTTCCCTGCTAGAGTGGGGGTTAGCCTTGCGGTCCCCATGACGATCTTCTCCATTTTGCCCTATTTTCTGCATCTCTCCTTGTTAACCCCCTTGCCCGCATTTCTTCTTCCACCATCTTTAGCCAAGTCTTTCTCGGTCTTCCCCGTCCTCTACTTCCTTCTACATCAATTTCCATCACTCTTCTCAACCAGTCACGTTCATCCTTCCTCAACACATGACCAAACCATCTCAGCCTGTTCCTCTTCACAGCATCAATCACAGGCAATATTCCCATCATCTTTCACAATTCATCATTTGTCTTCCTCTCTCTCAACGATACTCCGCACATCCATCGAACCATTCGCATTTCCACCCTTTCCAGCCTTCGTTGCTGCTCTACGTTCATTACCCATGTCTCGCTCCCATAAATCATAACACTTCTCACACATGCAGCATACACCTTTCCCTTCAGCTTCAACGACACTCCCCTCCTCATCAGCACGCCACTCAGTTCCCGAAACTTCTTCCATGCACATCTCACTCGAGCAACCGTTGCCGAGTCTGATCTGCCTTCTCCATTCAGCATGTCTCCGAGGTAGCAAAATGTTTTCACACCTTCCAGCTTCACGCCGTCTCCAAGATCCAACTCAACATTTCCTCCATCTGCAGGCGTCAGCATCACGGCTGCAGTTTAAACATATTCCAACAATATCCAAACAGAACCATGAAAACCATGAAAAACAATCTGGGAAAAGTCTCCAAGTGAGAACGTGGATTTGAGAAGGAAGGAGCAGAGGCGGGAGAGAAACGAGATACAGGGGGCGGGGCACAAGCCGAGACGAGGAGGAGAGCGAACAAACGTGTCCGGGAGGAGAGAAAGAATCAATATAGAATTCTTTGTCTAGGGAGGTGAGGTGAGGGGGAG
Source organism: Myxine glutinosa (assembly GCF_964187855.1). Classification (NCBI taxonomy): domain Eukaryota; kingdom Metazoa; phylum Chordata; class Myxini; order Myxiniformes; family Myxinidae; genus Myxine; species Myxine glutinosa. Next base: position 126,020,729 of record NC_136265.1, on the reverse strand, counting down.
AAAATAAAATAAAAGAAACAAGCAATGCAGCGAAGGAAAGAACCCAAATCGACAAAACACCGACGGGGGGAGGGAAGCCCCAAGTTACCAGGTCGCGCACGAGGTACGACTCAGAAAACGATTAGCTACACACAAGTTTGTACGAATTACAAACCAATACCAACCAGAAACACACAATAACACGTACACAGCAAAATAACCAGTGGAAATTTGACAAAGACAAGAATGGGAAAACACTTAAACTTCGATGCCGTGGAGAGCTCGAAGTACGCTTCACTCGCCCGAGGAACCGGAAACCTGTTTAGATCTAATGATGTCCCAATTTGTGTCCAAGCTCATTGAGGTCCTCGATGCCTTTGCTGTACATGGCATGTTTCAGATCCTCATCCAAATAACCTTTAGCTCTATGTAAAAATAAAAGTGCAGCACAGACAAGCTGCTCCTTATGATGTCAAACTGGCATGAGGTAAGAATAAACTTTCCATACATTTTTGTCTTGGCGATGTCTATAAAACTGTTGGGTTTGTCCTTTTTGCAATGAGCTGTTTTATTAAAACAAAGGTGATTCTAAACAAAGTTGGTGTGTTCACGACTCTAATCTAAATCGGTGTCTTTGGTAGTCTATTATGTTTATGCTCAACTGAATGTGTCATTTTGCTATAATTTACCAAATGTCTGTCTGTCTGTCTGTCTGTTCCCAGTTACCGCAAAAACGGCTGAACCAATCGCAACAAAATTTTGGGTGGGCAATCCTGGGACCCCCTGGAGTAAAATAGGCTATATTGTTTTTCAATTTTCTTTTCCAGTTTTTCCAAACCAAACACAATGTTTGTGAATAATATTTACCGAATAATATTTACCGTAATAATATTTACCAAACACGATGGAATAATATTTACCGATATGAACAGTGATGTGGCTTTTATTGAAATTCTACAAATACTGTTTAGATTTTGATGATTTGCGTGTGATATGATTCAACGGATGTTTATATAAATCGTTTAAAATAAAAAAAAGCCTTAAATTTCTGATATTTTGCCTTTTCATTTGGGCCTCACAACTGAAGCCCCTCCCATAGGGCGAGTACCGTTGCTAGTCATTATAATAACTAGATGGTATTCAAAGAATACTTACCCTGCGCAGTCAACTTGTTGCGGGCCACCTCTTCTGTTTTTGAACATTTTAAAAATTTGATCCAATATGATCCAAATTTCACGCCAGACCACGTGAAAGATGACATCATCTATATTATAATAGCCGTAGATGCTTCTGTCTGTCTGTTGGGGGTCTGTCTGGGGTGTGGCTTACTCGGTTTGCAGAGTAGCTCCACCCATAGCTCCACCCATTCTGGGAGTGGCTTCATATAATTATAAACAAATATCCACCATTTTATTAACTCGCATAGATTTGAGGCCTGTTTTGTAGGCCCGTGGTGTCTTGCTCTCTTTCCCAGTTTTATTTCAAATCAAATTCGATATATTGTTGTGGAAAACCAATCAGGTCCACACAACTTTAGTCCAACTGGTGGTTTAATTCCATTTAGATCATGACATCATCCTGTAATGCAGGAAATACAATAAGTATACGATGTGGCATCACATGGGACCATTCATAACATTCAATGCAAGCAAGCTGGATATTCTATGCTGGCGTACCGTTAGCGAGTCTACCAGATGTAACGTGTCACAGGAGAAGTCTCGGAGCACCGTCCGCAGCAGCGGGTCTTATAGTCACGCCCCTAGCGGTGTCAACGAGCAGCGAGCATCACCCCCGGGTTCAGTACGAATACGATTTCACTACATTCTCCCCCCCGTCAGAATTATACGGCGGTGCGGCTAGAAGCGAGCGAGCGTCAGCACGAACAGGGTACGGAACGTCAGTCGACCCAACCGTATCGGGCGGCGAATTTCTCTGCCAGCACGCGTCCGAAATTCCCCGGGTACGGCATCACGCATCCCTGTGTCCCCGGCGTCATCAGGGTCGGGTGACGAAGGGGGTAACTCCAAGTCGTCGGGCCCAGGTAGACCCGGCGATGGGAGCGTCGGGAGAGGCCATAGTCTCATAGATGGGTTCGGTCGGTCCGTCCGATTCCCTACTCAGGTCGGCGACCCCGCAAGGGGCAAGGTGACGGACGGAGACAGTAGTCTCACGGCCATCAGTCGTCATCACACGAGCATGCTCAGGATTAGCCTGGAGAATCTGCACTTTGTCCACTAGGGGGTCGTACTTGCTCGCGCGAACCGCCCGTTTAAGGTAGGCCGGCCCGGGCCCAGCGAGCCAACTGGGCAAAGACCGTATACACCCCGTGCTCCTGGGGTGGTGGAAAAGTCGCTCGTGGGGAGTTTGGTTGGTTGCCGTACACAGGAGAGCCCTGATCGAGTTCAACGCCGCAGGTAGCGACCAAGCCCATTTATCGAGGCCCCGGCCGAGGGTCCGGAGGTTGAGCATGACGGCCCTCCAGATAATCCCGTTGAAGCGTTCGATCTGCCCATTAGCCTGGGGTCTGTACGGCGTGGTGTAACTAGAAGCAATGTTATTTTGGAGCAGATAGCCGCGCACCTCCTGAGACAAGAAGACCGCACCCCGGTCGGTATGGACATAGGCCGGGTACCCGAACATTGAGAACAAGTTCTGTAAGCATCGCATCACCGTGGCAGCAGTCATGTCCGCGCACGTATAAGCAAAGGGGAATCGCGAGTACTCATCGACGATAGTGAGCAGATAGCGAGAGCCGCTCGACACCGGCAATGGGCCCTTGAAATCCATCGCCAAGCGTTCCCACGGTCGCGTAGCCTTAACCAGAGTCCCCATGGGAGGGTTATAGAAACGCGGTTTGATTTCCGCGCAGATAGCGCAGTCGCGACAGATACGGCGGATATCGTCAATCGAGTATGGGAGATTGCCACGCCGCACAAAATGAGCGAAACGCGTTACGCCGGGATGGCCCGCAGTGGCATGCAGCACCCGTAGGCCCTCCAAAGAGGTGATACCCGTGCATGTAGCCGGTCGTGATAAGGCATCGGCGGCCCGGTTATCCTTCCCCGGGCGATATTTGATGGTGTAACAGAAGTCGGCGAGTTCGATACGCCAGCGAGTGATTTTCTCATTCTTAATGCGCTGGGCGTGTAAGGTGTCGTACATGAACGCAACGCTTTGCTGGTCCGTGATGATTTGGAAGCACCGCCCGAGTAAGTACGGGCGCCATCGCCGAATAGACTCGACGATCGCATACGCTTCCTTTTCGACGGACGAGTGTCTCCGCTCAGCGGTGGTAAGAGTCCGTGAAAAGAAAGCCACGGGACGCCCCCCTTGGGAGAGGGTCGCCGCGATGGCCTCATCCGAGGCGTCACTTTCGAGGACGAAAGAGCCGCTCTCGTCGATTGTCACCACGGCGGCTCGGGCGATGTCGGCCTTAAGGCCTTCAAAGGCCGCCAATGCGGCCGGACTCAGTGGGAAGGTGTCGCAGGCCACGAGGGGGCGAAGTTTCGCGGAGAAACTTTGCACCCATTTGGAGTAATGGGCGAATAGCCCGAGGGCGCGCTTCAGGGACGCCCGATCACAGGGAGGGGCCATGTCGAGCAAAGGTCGCAGACGCTCCTTATCCGGAGCGACAGAGCCATGGGTCATGGTGTACCCCAGAAGATCTATCGTGCGTAGGGAGTATTGGCACTTATCCTCGTTCATAGTTAAGTGATACCTCTGCGCGACCTCAAGGAAGCGCTTCAGATTAGCATCATGGTGCCCTTGGTCATATCCACAAACCGTAAGATTATCGAGGCAGACGAAAACATCGGTTAAGTGCTCCCGCGCAATGAGGTCATCCATGGCCCTCTGGAAACGAGCGACCCCGTTCGTTACCCCAAAAGGCAATCGCGTAAATTGGTACAACCGCTACCCCGACTCAAAAGCGGTATAGATACGATCCGCCCTAGAGATAGGGATCTGGTGGTACGCACTACGGAGATCGAGAGTGCTATAGACCGAATACTGGGACACCTGTTGCACCAGCGCGTCAATCCCCGGAAGGGGGTAGGCATCCAGCTGTGTAAAGCGGTTAATCGTTTGGGAATAGTCGATTACCATGCGTCTGCGGTGGGCCTCGCTGCGCACCACCAAGACCTGGGCGCGCCACGGCGACCTGCTGGGTTCTATGATGCCGTCTTTCAAGAGCTGAGCCGTTTCGTCCGCAATGAATTGCATGTCTGCGCGAGAGTAGCGCCGTGATTTCACCGCGACAGGGGTGCAGTCGGAGGTTAGATTGGGGAACAGCGAAAGCGGCTGGATGTCCATTTGCGCTAGGGCGCACACCGCAAGCGCGTCATCCGCCCCCACAACAAGCGTGTCAGGCCCACCAAACTCCATTACCAGACGTCCATGCAGCTTAAGAAAATCGTGTCCTAACAGAATATCAGCACATAAAGCGGGTAAAACCATAAGGTGTACATCAGGAAAAACCCGTCCCTTTAGCACGAGTTTCAATCGGCATTCCCCCTTCGTGCTGAGTCGAAGCCCCTGGGAAGCCATGAAGATCCGTCTCGTAGACCTCCAGATCCGCCATCCATGCTTGAGCACAAGTCGCTGGTCGATAAAACTATCCGTAGACCCTGTATCCACCAAGGCCCGAACACAATGGCCTTCGACCATGAGGGGAATAAGGGCTTGAGCCAGGCCAGACGAGGCTGCTGGGAGTGGGACTGAACCCCCCGAATGGGTCGGACAAGCCTCGCGGGTGGATCCTATGCCAGCAGCAGTTTTGCGGTCGTGGCCGGAGTATGCGTTGTCCATGGGGAATCCATTAATGCCATCAGAGGGCTTTCCCAAGCATTCCGGTGTTTCGCGATTCAAAATCTGACAATTCTGACGGGAAAAGGCCTCCGTAGTATTTGAAAACGCCTTTTGACACTTTTGGCAGGAAAAGGCCTCCGTAGTATTCGAAATCGCCTTTTCCGGGGTGAGGGCCACTGTTAGCTCGTGGACGACACGAGGAGAATGTTCCGCTGGGGCTTGGCGAGGCTTCAAAGCCCCTTGCGTGGCCTGGAGTTTGGTCAAGGACACGTACTTCGTGCCCGATTGAGGATGAGACTGTGGTGGCTGTCCGGTGACGCCCGCCAAGGACGTCTGAGCGCCCAGGGGCCCGCAGAGAAGGGCCCTCCCCTTCGAAGACGGGTAAGGCGCCGGGTTTCGGGCTCGGCTCGCAGGCTCCGCAATGAGCCCATTCAAGGTCGCCGCGACCGCGCGACCGCGACCGCGCGATTCAATGAGCTGCGAGCCGCGTGCCGTTTTCCTGCACACTTTCGCGTAATGTCCCTTTTGCGAGCACAAATGGCATATAGCGTCTCGTGCCGGACACACGGGCCGGGCATGGCGTGGCCCCCCACAGAAAAAGCATGCGGCCCCGCGTAAGGCCTTGGGTCTGGTCGTAGCGGCAGCCGTCAGGACTGGGTCTTCCTCCGGAGCATCCCGGAGTTCCGCGAGCAGGTCCGCGTCCTCGGCGGTAGCACTCTCCGGCCGGGCGTGTAGTGTAGTGCCCGCCAAGAGGCGCGTGCGATCATAGGTGTTCGATTGCATCCGCGCTTCGGTGTATACTTTCCCTTGCTCGAGTGCCGTAGCCAAGGTCAGGTCGGTCTTCTCTAAGAGCTTGAGCCTTAGTTCCTGGGAGGAGACCCCTGCAATGAAGGCATCTAAAAGAAGATCATCCTGAGCCTGCGCGGGAGTCCGTGGCTCCTTGATGCTGTCCAGCAAGAGCTGCCGGAGCTCCTGGGCATAGTGGTCCATCGCCTCGTTGGGTTGCTGACGTCGCGTTAGCAGCAAATATCGTGCATACACCGGGCTTTTTTCCTTTATGTACAGCCGTTTGAGCTCCGCGATCGAGAGGTCATACGTCGCGAATTGAGCGATGGAATTGTACACCTTGTAGTCGATTTTTGAATGAAGCGTTGCCTAGCTTCGCGGCAGCCGTCGGCGCGGTCTCAGGCTCGTCGAAATGATTCTCCAATGTTCTGAGCCAGTGCTTCAGTTGCAAGCCACCATCCGGGGCTTGCGGGTCGGCGCAGAATACGGCAACCGCCAGCGTCTTGTTGCCAGCCATGTCGGTAGATATAAATGGAATTAAGTGTTGTGGAAAACCAATCAGGTCCACACAACTTTAGTCCAACTGGTGGTTTAATTCCATTTAGATCATGACATCATCCTGTAATGCAGGAAATACAATAAGTATACGATGTGGCATCACATGGGACCATTCATAACATTCAATGCAAGCAAGCTGGATATTCTATGCTGGCGTACCGTTAGCGAGTCTACCAGATGTAACGTGTCACAGGAGAAGTCTCGGAGCACCGTCCGCAGCAGCGGGTCTTATAGTCACGCACCTAGCGGTGTCAACGAGCAGCGAGCATCACCCCCGGGTTCAGTATGAATACGATTTCACTACATATATCATTTCATTTTTCACAGTCGCTAACATAGTTTTAGACTCGGTTGAAAAAAAACGGGAAGAAAATCCAATGAAAGTTGCCGTTTATAGAACGAAATGAATTCTCAAACGCCTGTAACTTCAAGGCCATTGAGTCTCTCACGCCTTTATCTCCAATCTAACTCACCATATGATTTCATTTTTATCGATGGTTTCAGACTCGGTGTCAGCAATAATTGAGAACATTCCACACACGCGGGAAAATGCAGAGATATATTTTTTAAAATCGCGTCATGGTGTATCATACACCGCCCAACATGACACCGACGGCAACGTGTCGATATATATTAAAAATTCGCTTTTGCTTTTCCGTTAAGATATATTACTTTTTCGTTTGATGACAGATACCTGACGTTTGATTCCCACGGGTGACCCCACTATATTTCTTCGTTTTTATTTCATTCAACATTATTATCCGGAGGTAAAGGTTCACATGTTCATTTCACGTGTGCAAAAACAAACTCCATTTCACGTGTGCATGGACATGAAACACAGACGGGAAATTGCTTAGATATTTCGTTCGAAGCGATTATACACCGCCCAAATAAAATATTTCACCGATACACCGAGCGAATTTCAGCGAATTTCACCGAGTTTCAGGAAATTACCCAGAGATATTTCTTCGTTTTTATTTCATTAGTTACGAGCAGAAGTACTCAGCGTTGCCAGGCGGGGGAGGGGGGAAAGGCACGTACACTTTAAACATGTATATACATGTGGGATGTGGGATATATACATGTGGGACGTGTGTGTATGTGTGTGTGTGTGTGTGTGTGTGTGTGTGTGTGTGTGTGTGTGTGTGTGTGTGCGCGCGTGCATATATGTGTGTGTGTGTGTGTGTGTGTGTGTGCGTGCATATATGTGTATATGTGTGTGTGTGTATGTGTGTGCATGTGTGTCGATGTACATTTGTCTGTACGTGTGTGTGTGCGTGTATGTGTGTGTGTTTTTGTGCATGTGTATATATGTGTGTGTCTGTATGTGTATGTGTGTGTGTGTGTATATGTGTGTGGGTGTACGTGTGTATGTGTATATATATGTGTGTGCATATGTGTGTATGTGCATATGTGTATGTGTGTGCATGTGTGTCAGTGTACATGTGTGTGTACACGTGTGTATGTGTGTGTATGTGTATATATGTGTGTGTCTGTATGTGTATATGTGTGTCTGTATGTGTATATATATATATGTGTGCAAACTGTGCATGTGTGTGGGTGTACATGTGTGTGCATGTGTGTGTATACATATGTATATGTGTGTATGTGTATATGCATGTGTCGGTGTACATGTGTGTGTACGTGTGCGTGCATGCGTGTGTGTGTGTGTGTGTGTGTGTGTGTGTGTGTGTGTGTGTGTGTGTGTGTGTGTGTGGATGTGTGTTTGCATGTGTGTATATATGTGTGTGTGTATGTGTATATGTGTGTATATGTGTATGTGTGTCGGTGTACGTGTGTGTGTGTGTGTGTGTGTGTGTGTTTGTGTGGGTGTGTGAATAAGAGAGAGACCGAATTGTGAGATACAGAAATGAAAAAACGAGGTGTGTGTGTGTGTGTGTTATTGTGAAACAGGTGCAGCATCTAACTCAATATGTCGAAATGTCACACACGTCCATGCCCGTGGGTTTCCCACGGGTGACCCCACTAGTAAATTTATATTCTCTAATATAATTGTTGCATAGATCATGCTCAATACATTTCAAACTATTTGGACCATCTATTTATGTTTCAAAGATGGACCATCGATTTATGTGGATCCATGATTGAGGTTGTGGATCCGCAATTTGGAGAGGTCCTGGGCTGAAGGGATCAAAACCTCGAGGAAGAATGGTGCGCAGCTCATGATCCGTGCAGTCGGGAAACTAGTCAATTGCTTACAGGTTAAGGTTCTTGCTTTAGGTAAGGGAACTATGTTTTGAGGTTTACAATTTAAACAAGCATTCTGAGTATTGCGCTGCAATACATGTCCCCTACCAAAGTTCAAAGTGCCATAACTTTGTCAAAAATGATCGAATATGCAAATTTATGCACGGTTGATGCTGGTTTTGAAACTTGATCTGAGGTATGCTGAGACACGTGTGTCACGCCTCTCCTCGTTGATAAGCCCGCAAGGTCGCTCCGTGGAGCGGCCTGCACGTATTGCACTGTGTGAATTATATAATTACCAACTCTGTCTGAGGTACTAGCGATTCAAGAGATATCCATTTAAAAAAAAATTAAAAATTTCGTTTAATTAACGATATCTGCCAAACCACGTGCCCTATCGCAAATTCCAAAAGCACATTTTAGTAGACTGACATGCTGAACAGATCTGTGAAGTTCCCCTCGATTGGATCAAAAATGAGGGAGGAGCTCGGTTTTAAAGGTTCATGCTTTAAAACGTCATAACTCTGAAACCATATGACGCATGACTTCATGCTTGCTGACTTTTTTGTCCGTCATGTGTATGCGATTGTGCCTGCAAAGTTTGGCCTCGATCTGTTTAGCCGTTGCAGAGAAAAAGGGGTTTTCGTGTTTTCACGAAAAACCATATGGCGGCCGAACGACGTGACCTGTGACGTCATAATTACCATTCAAATATTCTACAGACCGTGTCCCCCCTACGGTGAAAATTTGATCTCAATCGGTCCTATTATTGCAGAGAAAATCTTTTTTAAAGGAAATTAAAACTTAAAATGGCACTGAGTTAAGGATCATCAGAATTATCAGAATTCCCAAAGTTCAAAGTGCCATAACTTTGTCAAAAAATGATCTAAACGTCGTGAAGTTCGAACTTGATCTGTAACTTATCATGAGGAAACCATGTGCCAAGTTTGAAATCATTAGCATTAAGCGTTTAGAAAAAAAGTCCGGAAAACTGTTCTTTGCCTGACGGACTGACGGACGGAGTGCAAACCTATAGTCCCCTCCGGTGTACACCAGTAGGGGACTAATAAAGTTGAATGTGGGATGTTATGAAATTAACATAACTAGTGAGATACCCGTGCTACGCACGGGTGGGAGGCCAGAAGCAGACAGGCAATGCAGATACGGCGAATGCTAAAGCATGAAACCAATAAATACCACATTCCTGTAGCACCTTCAGTCGCACATCAGACATGGACAGCAAGTTCGTAAAGGACTTCCATGAAAAACGTACCCGTTCGCAAACAAACGGGTACGTTCACGTATGGAAACATCGATCGTGGGTCCGTGGCGAATCTGCATATGGTGATCCGCGAAGTTCACGTTCAGAAAGTAGAAACCATCATGGCATGTCGTCATTTACTTTAACTCGATATCTTTTTTCATTCGAAACAACATAACTCAAATCACAAATTAATCACAAAATAAACTTTTAACAACATTGTTAATGTTTCCTTCATTGTAAAAACTACCAAGTCAACAGTTAAAAGGATTTTGAGCCGATAGGTGTTACGGCCTCGGCAAGATCGATGGAGACAGCGATCTGTTGGCTTATACACCGCCCAAATAGCTATGTGGAATTCTCTCATGTAGAGATTAAACCCACGTCGTTTGAACTTTGGCTGAGGTCATTATTTACTTTTAATGATGTTTACATACGAATCAAAAAAAGATAATTGGTTTTGGGTCGTCCTTTCCGCATATCTCGTGGGATTGTGAGTTGGAGAGACGGCCATGATGGCGGGGAGGGAGTTGGCACTCTCTCAAGCAGGGATTCAACCCATGTCCTTATAAAAGGTCTTTGTCCGAGGTCACCGAGTCAGATCGGTGCAGCCGTTTGTGCGGCACCCGGGAAAATAACATTATGCCGGAGTCCAAACCTGAAAATGATGGAGGCCAAAGCTGAAATTGGAAAAACAATATAGCTTATTTTACTCCAGGAGATCCCAGGATTACCCACCCAAAATATCGTTGCGATCGGTTCAGCCGTGGATCGAAGGTCAGGGGGGGGGGGGGGGTGCGCACGCCTTGCACCCCCCCCCCTGGGTACGCCGCTGACTCACCCCCCCCCCCCCCTCCGTGTGTGTGCCCCACTCCCTGGTGCAGTGTGCGTGATGTGGGAGGGATGGGGGTGGGGAGGGAGAGGATTTGTGCTCTTGAAGTCACATTTTACACGGGATGTAATCACACATTTCAAACTGTATTTCCCATGTGCATGCACATGCATTCACATGTTATCAGAAGTAAATAAATTGTGTAGATTACATCATTTGTGGATCTGATAAATTGCCAGCAACCATTTTGTAAAACTGAATGTGCAGCAACTAAATAAAAAATGTCCAAATGTCACACACGTCCATGCCCGTGGGATTCCCACGGGTGACCCCACGAGTTCAATCTAATGTACAATGAGACTGGACACCACAAAGGAGAGGAGTGAGGGGAGAGAGGTGAGATGGGGAGAGAAAGTAAGGGGAGAGAGGTGAGATGGGGAGAGAAAGTGAGAAGTGAGGGGAGAGAGGAGTGAGGAGAGAAAGAGAGAAGTGAGGGGAGAAAGAGAGAAGTGAGGGGAGAAAGAGAGGAGTGAGGGGAGAAAGAGAGGAGTGAGGGGAGAAAGAGAGGAGTGAGGGGAGAAAGAGAGGAGTGAGGGGAGAAAGAGAGGAGTGAGGGGAGAAAGAGAGGAGTGAGGGGAGAAAGAGAGGAGTGAGGGGAGAAAGAGAGGAGTGAGGAGAGAAAGAGAGGAGTGAGGGGAGAAAGAGAGGAGTGAGGAGAGAAAGAGAGGAGTGAGGGGAGAAAGAGAGGAGTGAGGGGAGAAAGAGTGGAGTGAGGGGAGAAAGAGAGAAGTGAGGGGAGAAAGAGAAGTGAGGGGAGAAAGAGAGGAGAGAAAGAGAGAAGTGAGGGGAGAAAGAGAGGAGTGAGGGGAGAAAGAGAGGAGTGAGGGGAGAAAGAGAGGAGTGAGGGGAGAAAGAGAGGAGTGAGGAGAGAAAGAGAGGAGTGAGTGGAGAAAGAGGAGTGAGGGGAGAAAGAGAGGAGAGAGGGGTGTGGAGGAGGAGAGAGCAGTGAGGAGAAGAGAGTGAGGAGAGAGCAGTAAGGAGTGCAGAGAGTGGTGAAGAGAGAGCTGAGTCTCCCCTGTGTCGTGAGGTTTGAGGCGTATACGTTGTTTGTCCAAGTCTTTCACGAATCTGTTGTTAATGCCTGACGTTCGACTGAAGACGGCACAGGACTGTGGAATTTATTGAAAAAAATTAATACTTACATTATTTGCTACCTACTTTTACTTGTTAATAATAATAGTCTCTCGTCTTCTTTTATGCCAGTTTGTGACGCGATTCCCCCACGACATGTAAAACAACAACAACAAGTCAGCCACGGGAACCTGCTCATGATCGGTGATTCGGTGGCCCGCGACGTGTAAAACAACAACAACCAGTCAGCCATGGGAACCTGCTCAAGGCTACTGTGCATTTGGCCTGAGCAGATTTGCGTGCCTGAGAATGCCGTGTCATGCACGAAAGTGCACGGTCCGTGCTTGTTCTACCACTACAGTTGCGATATGATGGACGATCGTGGTTGGGGTTGTGGTTACCGCACAATCCAGAGCCTGTGTTCGTGGATTCTGCTCGGCCGTGCTGATCGGAGCGCGAAGGTTAATTTGAACGTTTAAGTTCAATTACTTCATTTTTGTTGTCCGAACTTCCTCTCACCATTCACAAAATTTCTTAACTCTAAATCATTTCATGCAAGTAACTTGGGACTTGAACTCGTGTATTACTTTGGCAAGCTGGATTTGGTTTCGGTATGGTGGCCATGTTGGTGTTATCGACAGCAGCGTCCTATGTCCATGCGTATAAATGCGCTGTTTCATTGCTCCTTTAAACATGGTATTTTTTGCGATTATTCTGTCGAAAAAAATATTGATTCTTTCCTAAATGCGTGACATGTAGGTTTAATAATTGTGTGCAACTTTCACCACGATGCAACCAGAGAGTCGTGACGTCATATACTATTGGCGGTTTTCCATTGCACAGGACGGCACGGCACGGCACGGCACGGTAATCCCTGTGTCGTTTTCCCATTGCACAACAGAACCGTGAAAATAGGCGGAGTTATCTGAAGTGACGAAAAAAAAAAAAACGTGACCGCTGTGGTGACGTAGTTATCTCCGTCACCAAAGGTGGATGGACGTTATGTTTTCAGTTTCGCCCCTGTCTGTCTGTTTGTCCGTTTGTCTATGAACAAGATATCTCAAAAGGTTGTGGACAGATTCGGACAAAATTTGGCAGAGATGTCGTGTATGTCACAAGGACGAAATAATTAGATTTGGTGAAGATCCGGATTCGGATGCGGCTACTAGAATTTTTTAAGGAGATATGCGGGGAAAATGGCCTCTGGAGGTGCTTCTTCTTCTTCACCATTGTCGCCCCTGTCTGTCTGTTTGTCCGTTTGTCTATGAACAAGATATCTCAAAAGGTTGTGGACAGATTCGGACAAAATTTGGCAGAGATGTCGTGTATGTCACAAGGACGAAATAATTAGATTTTGGTGAAGATCCGGATTCGGATGCGGCTACTAGAATTTTTTAAGGAGATATGCGGGGAAAATGGCCTCTGGAGGTGCTTCTTCTTCTTCACCATTGTCGCCCCTGTCTGTCTGTTTGTCCGTTTGTCTATGAACAAGATATCTCAAAAGGTTGTGGACAGATTCGGACAAAATTTGGCAGAGATGTCGTGTATGTCACAAGGACGAAATAATTAGATTTTGGTGAAGATCCGGATTCGGATGCGGCTACTAGAATTTTTTAAGGGGATATGCGGGGAAAATGGCCTCTGGAGGTGCTTCTTCCTCTTCACCATTGGGAGATAGGGCCAAAAACGATACATAGCAGGATATCTCAAAAAGTTGTGGATGGATTTGGACGAAACTTGTTGGACAGGTTGGGTGTCTGACAAGGAAGAATTGATTCAACTTTGGTGAAGATCCGCATCCGGATCCGGCTGGTAGAATTTTTAAAGTGATTCTTTACCATTGGGAGATAGGGCCAAAAATGATACATAGCGGAATATCTCAAAAAGTTGTGGATGGATTATTTTGATTAAATGTGATCCTGTATTGTGATTTTCTGGTCGACTCTGGGATCTCTACAAACTCTGGGATCTGGTCGACTCTACAAAACGTAAACTGTTCACCTGGCGGAGGTATGCTCTCTATCAAATGCCGTTCTAGTTTCTTGTGCGACACTAAACTTTAAACAGCTCCGCAACTATAGATGAACTTTAAGCTGTGTTTTACTTCTTCGTCGGGTTTAGGTTTTATCTGAACATTAGTTTTTTTAGCGAAATGCAAAAAGAGAGAGGACGTGTTTGAGAAGAAGCTGAAAGATGCCAGAAAGAGGAGACAGCTAAAAAGAGAAAGAAACCTTTGCAGACAATTATGAAGACCGACAACAAAGATTTGGGCCTTGTTCGTCGGCGCAAACATAGAATGAACATAGCATGACGGTTCTGTGACGATTGTGATTGACCAATCAACGGTCTGCAGTATTGCTAGCTCCACCCATAGGTCCGTGTTCTCGGCTTGCTTGGTACCTATCCATAGCAGGAACCAAATTTAGCACGGGTACTTAGGTACGGTATGGTACGGTACGGTTCGCTTGGCAATGGAAAAAGGAAAAAAACGGATTTTGGTTATGGTACGTTACGGTACTGCTGTGGAAATGCGCCATAATAAATAGTGCGTATTCTGCACTTGCATCTAGACTCTAGAGGGCCAGCGATTTCTCACCTCTCCCTAATTATTATCTATCTATAATTCCAGTAATCTCTGTATGTCTGTATGTCTGTGACCGCTGTTTCTCGACAACCACGGGTCCGATATACTTGAAACTTGCCAGGTATATTGCTGGGGACCCGAGGATGTGCCTTTTCAAGGTTTCATATTAATCGGACAAGTAGTTACCGAGCTATGTCCAAAAAACGATTCAACCAATCAGAGAGCAGCGAGTTATCACGTGTGCCGAACGTGGCGAACAGACTCTGCCTCGGACGGCACATTTGAGAGCGTATTCATTTATTTCACGTTGGCGTTAAACTATGTTTTAAAACTAATTTGCGATTCTTTCGCTTTCCTGCGCGTTTGTGCACGCTATGGCGATTTCTTTACCAAACTCCGCAAGCCGTTCGCTTTGGACCAAACCATTTCATGTAAATAGAGGGGGGGGATTGTCACCGTACTCGCAAGCCGTTCGCTTTGGACCAAACCATTTCATGTAAATAGAGGGGGGGGATTGTCACCGTACGCAAGCCGTTCGCTTTGGACCAAACCATTTCATGTAAATAGAGGGGGGGGATTGTCACCGTACTCGCAAGCCGTTCGCTTTGGCTTTGCGAATGGACCAAACCATTTCATGTAAATAGAGGGGGGGGATATAATTTTAGATATATATTGTTATAGATCGCGGTTAGATGTTATAGACCGAGCGGTGGTGTAAGACCGCGACCTAACAAAACTCACCCGATTCCACCCGAACTTTGGCCGTATCGCACCGTAGCTGCCCAATGGGGAAAAGACAAAGGCGACGAATGCAAAGAGGAAAAAGAAGGCAAAGAAAGGTTTGGAAATACGACTGAATTTATTGGCTATTTACACACAAGCAAAAAGAAAGCAAACAAGGTTTATTTACAACACATAAGACGCAGGTGACACAGGGAAAATACTAGCTTATACAGACTTAATTAACCCAGGACAGAACAAACAAAAGACGGACTCACGCGGGGAATTGCAGGAGGTGGATGGCTGGAGGTGAACGCTTGGTGGAGCCAACGCGGAGCTTGGTGGAGCTGAACGCTTGGTGGAGCCAACGCGGAGCTTGGTGGAGCTGAACGCTTGGTGGAGCCAACGCGGAGCTTGGTGGAGCTGAACGCTTGGTGGAGCCAACGCGGAGCTTGGTGGAGC
This sequence comes from Myxine glutinosa, assembly GCF_964187855.1. NCBI lineage: Eukaryota > Metazoa > Chordata > Myxini > Myxiniformes > Myxinidae > Myxine > Myxine glutinosa. Next base: position 126,005,402 of record NC_136265.1, on the reverse strand, counting down.
CAACGCGGAGCTTGGGGGATTGGTGTGACGGGTTCTCTCTCCTTCCTTAGTCCCACCCAGTCCAACAACTTCCTCTCGTGCTTCAGGACTCTTTCTCTTTCTTTCTTGGTCCCTCACTCTTTACCACCGACTCCTCACCGCAACCAACGCAACCACTTGACCACCACCTCTACTGACTGACTCTTCACCACTCTGCACTTGACGACCGACTCCCAACCAACTCAGACCAACTCAAAGTCCAACTCCAGGCCTTTCTGTCTTCTGCTCTCCTCTGTAAAAACGCATCTCTCCTGGCCACACCCCTGCCTTGGGTTATATAGGCCCCCGCCCCTCAACCTTTGCGAACCTCCCCGGCCGCTCTTCCTCCGCCCTCTGTAGCCAAACCCCTGGCTCATGGTTGGTCGAGCGGGGCTGGTTCACTCCTCCCCTCTCTGACGAGGTGGGGAAACGCCTTCCTTCCCCCAACCCTGCCTCGTGGTCAATGGCGGCAATTGGATCGGAGGTAATATGGGCAATCGAGGGCTCAGCGGTGACGAGAGGGGATGTAATATGGGATGGAGATTTTGGGGATGGGAAGGAAAGGGGATCTATTCTCTTTCACTGGTGCAATGGAGTATTTCAATTAATGGAAGACACAGCCTTACGCTAATACACATAATAAGGATATAACTGTCAAAAGAAAGGATATATCGTGTCCTGCATGTATGTTTTATGGACTAACTACGGAAACGCCCTTTGACCTTTATACAACCACAAACGGAGGGAGGAGGGGTGATATTTTACAACAACCTTTTACAACAACATTTTACCACAACAACAAAATAAAAAAAACATTCTCATATCCACAACACTGCACCCTCCTCCCCTTAGGCACGTCCCGGGCCTATTACTTTTACCTTAGTGTGGCATGTAGGTGTAGTTCCCTCTACTTTTAGCCTGACCCTGAGTGCGACAGTTTTAAAACATAAATAAATGTGTCCCGCTGCTCCATTGCACCCTGCCTAACAGACTTACGCCCACAGTTAACCGAATTGCGGAATGGTCTTCAAACTACACACTGACGGTGGGAAGCATTATTTACAATTGACGCTATTTTTATTTACAAAACTAACCCAGGACCTGTAATTGTTCTTTCTGGGGGGAGGACAGTCTGCTCTGCATCAATGCACCATGAAAGCACCTATAACGCACCAACACACCCTCAAGCACCAATCAGTGCAGTCACCACTGTTCATCAATAAAATAAATCCAACAAACCCAAACCCTGCAGGTGATCTCTTGCTCTTCGGCTCCCTCTGCTGGTTATTATTTGTTCTTCCAGATGTTGTCATTCTTTTGCTTTGCTTACTGGCGGCCTATTTTCAATAAAGTGTGCCCAATGTGTCCTTTTTTTATTTGATTTTATTTATGGCCCACAGGGCCGACTAGTGTGGTTCACCTGTGGGGCATCGGTGCCCTGTGGCCAAGGTCCGCCAGCAAGATTTCGGGCCCTCATGGCCGGTTCCAGCAGAGGGGCCTTGCCCCAACCCATGGGGTCCATAAGTGGTGCTCGGCCACTGACATGTGGTCCATAACGTGGTGCATCGATGCAGACAGCTGGTTCTGGGAATTTCGGGCGCACAATGGCCGACCCACGCACGCTCCCCTCGGCGCCCAACGGCGCTCAGGTCCTCATGTGGGAGACAAAAAGGGGGGACAAGACAGATGAGCGAGGGGTAAGGTCTCAAGGGTACACGTCAAAAAGGCAATGCAAGGCAAAATGCGTACGGAGGGCGAAGTGAGAAAGCTCGTCCCTACCGTACGTCACCCCCCTGTCACCTAGCCTACCCTTGCCCTTACGCCATATGTACAAAATCTACACATTACCAATTCGTCACTACTGTCACGTCTTCCCCATATTTCCCCTATACCAAATTCGTCACCACAATCCCTCTACTTCAAAAATTTGCCATCATCAATTCATCATCAATCCTCATAAGGAGGAAGAGATGGAATTACGCACAATGTCACACCCACGTCATGATGCGTCTCACATTCCAAACATTTGCACAGTAAAAATAATTAAACATGGCATGGTGTGGAGTACCTGTCACCTCAGGTGAGTGGATGCAGATGGTGCGAGGAGATCCTTCATCCTAACTATCCTCTAAATGATTTTAACACACTTTACACTACCCGGGTTCTTTCTCCGGCCAAACCATTGGCCCTCTTACACTATGGGTTCTAAAAACCAATTCCCATTGGCCAAACTGTGGTGCTTCTCAATTTGGGGTCTCACTCCCCCGATTCATCTCCCGGTGCTCTAGCACAATTTCTGGGCTGCGACGTGTACCTCTCCCAGTGGGTCTACCCACCTGCACACCTCCACCACTGCAGTTGCCACCCGAGCTTACCTAGCTCCTCACCCTAACCTATCTAACTGGGGCAGGCCCCTCCTGGCTCTGTCACCCCACTCGGTGCCCTCTGGCACTGGGCTACCCGGGTCCGTCCTCCGGATCCTCGGGCCCCATCCACAACAACTACTACCGGCTCCCAGAGCCCACCTGCGGCCTCACCTGGCCGACATCCTCACAGTGGTGGAGCGCCCAACCAACTACACACACTAACAGGCTACACGCCCAGCCATTTCCACAACACCAACGCACCCATCCACATACCATTCTGTCACCCGCACCACAGATGCCAATATCCAACTACAATTTACCTGTACCCTCTACCTAACACTTACACTACCCGCCCCGGGTATCCGTGATGGGGGTCCACTCTTCCCCCATTCACACCTTTGCACCATCCACTCCACTCCACAATTTCCACCATTCTCACTCCACTACCATCCATTCCACTACTCCATACCATTTATTCCATACAACCACATACACCTGTTGTTGCACACCTGTGCAATCCTACCTGGTGCCACCTGCACCCTCCTCCTCTTCCTGGACCAGTTGGTCAACACAACACACAATCACCACTACTCCCTCATACACTGCTCCACACACCTGTTCAGTTGCACACCTGTGCAATCACACCTGTCCAATTCTCACCTGTTCAATCCTCACACACACGGCATCATCTCAGCTAACTACTCCCTTCTGAAACTTGCGCTTCCCAGTCGTCCCTTTAAACTATTGCGCTCCCACGTCATTATCATCCACACTAATCTACCTGCGTCCCCACTACAGGTATCAGTCACTAACTAACCTTAACGTTACCTAATGTCAATCTCTTCTAGATCCCTACAATATAACCTAACCCACCCGGGCTAGTTTTCACTGCCATACACCCCATAAACTATAGCTCCTTTGCCCCACGTCTGTGAGGGATGGTGGATTTGCCATCCCACCACATCGGGGGTCTCTCACTATCAATTTTGTACACCTAAATTCCAACCAATCAAAAATTTGCCAATCACTACTCATCATCTGCCAATCATTACTGCCAATCCTTTGCCAATCATCAAATTTTGTTTTTCTCTAATTTTGGGCCCAAAACACTATTACTATCACGATCACCATCATCACAGTCCGCTATATCCTAGCCTCGGTGCGTCATGACATCATTAAACTCGGCTTCGTAAAGCCGAGCAATGAATTCGGGTGGTTTGGTTGCCTGCAGGTTGAATCCGTCCGGCTTTCGGTTCAAGGGAGGTGGTTTGGTTGGACCGAGATTCCACGCACCATCTCGGCGCGGCACCTTGCGGTCCCGGGCCCGATGGCTCCATCTCCCCCGGTCGGAACCCCGTCCCCACGAGGGGGCACCGTTCCGCTTCCTCCCACTCGCCCTCGAACCGGACCGGTCGCCTCGCCCGACAAAGCCCGGACTCGACCGTGTGGGGCGGGGCCAAGCCCGAATCGGCAACGACGCTTCGAAGAGAAACGACGCAGCTTCGATCGACGCCGGGCCTCGCACCCAACCAAGCACCCCTCGCACCGAGTGCTCGCATCGGCTATCCGTCGCTCTAACCACTAAACCGGTTACCATCGATGCTTCACTTGCATGCTTACAAGCATACGCTACCCCTTTCACCCTCACAAAACCTGGCGTTCCAACGCCGTCCGTACATTCCACCAACGCTCTCTCTGTTACACACCACACCTCTTGCGCACACTTCGGTCCACACCTCTCCTCCGTTACGTCCTCCGTAACACTCACCATGGGCGTGCACTCCGCATTGCTCTCACTCCCTGTGTCACACCCCGTACACACCGACGTGCATTCTCGCTCGCACTCGGTTTCACTCCCACACTTTATAACACACCCACTCGCCGACGCACACTTTTTCCTCACACGCGTGCCATTTCCACTCACACGGGACCCTTCACCAACGCCCGGGTGCTTCCTCGATCCCAAGCGCGCGAAAATTCTTTTGTCGCTAAACATCCTCCTGCAAAATCTACCCGCACAATATACAGCACGACTCACCTGGGGGATCCTTTTCTCCACGCGAACCTGCAAACTTCCATTCGGGTTAAGCACAGCATCGTGATGTGAGCAGGGACTTTGTACATAATCCATTTCTCCCTGCAATTCCCGGGTTACCTCCGTCATCTCTTCAATTTTAATTCCCGCTACTGCTTTTTCTTTATTCACCTCGACGACCGCTGGCTTTAATAAAATTCCCTCTACCTCATCGGTCGCCGGCTTTTCAAAACCCCGTGTCGCGATTTCTACCCCCGTCATTGTACCCGTGCTTTCCTCCGCTTCGCTCAACCAGCGCTTTTCGACACGCGTTACCTCCCCGTGCACCCGTGGGACCTGCTCGCCCAACCTGCGGTCAATGTCTTCCTGTATTCTTTTTACCGTGGCGTTTATTTGCTCCTGAAATCCAACCGGGTTGTACCTTGCTTCGTGCCTCGCTTTTTCCGCGTCTATTCCCTGGGTAGCCATCATTGCATCAAATCCCTTACTGTCACCCCTCAGAGCGGCACTGAAATGCATCATACAAACACCCCAGTCCATTGGCACTGCGGGTCCGGCTATCGCCGTCACGTACGGGAGGCTGCCATTTTGTGCACCTGATACCCCCGCAACCACACCTTCTTTACTCTCCTCCACCCTTTCCTCCACATACATTTCCCCGAGGTCCTGGGTCGATTCTACCCCGTCTATCTCTCCCACCGGCATCCCGTCGCCTTGAACAGCCATGGCGCGATTTCAAAATTCGGATTTTTATACAACAAACAAATTTCGGCTTTATAATTTCGAGCGCGTAAACGCGCTCCGGGTCCGATCTCACTCCTCGACACCAATTGTTATAGATCGCGGTTAGATGTTATAGACCGAGCGGTGGTGTAAGACCGCGACCTAACAAAACTCACCCGATTCCACCCGAACTTTGGCCGTATCGCACCGTAGCTGCCCAATGGGGAAAAGACAAAGGCGACGAATGCAAAGAGGAAAAAGAAGGCAAAGAAAGGTTTGGAAATACGACTGAATTTATTGGCTATTTACACACAAGCAAAAAGAAAGCAATCAAGGTTTATTTACAACACATAAGACGCAGGTGACACAGGGAAAATACTAGCTTATACAGACTTAATTAACCCAGGACAGAACAAACAAAAGACGGACTCACGCGGGGAATTGCAGGAGGTGGATGGCTGGAGGTGAACGCTTGGTGGAGCCAACGCGGAGCTTGGTGGAGCTGAACGCTTGGTGGAGCCAACGCGGAGCTTGGTGGAGCTGAACGCTTGGTGGAGCCAACGCGGAGCTTGGTGGAGCTGAACGCTTGGTGGAGCCAACGCGGAGCTTGGTGGAGCCAACGCGGAGCTTGGGGGATTGGTGTGACGGGTTCTCTCTCCTTCCTTAGTCCCACCCAGTCCAACAACTTCCTCTCGTGCTTCAGGACTCTTTCTCTTTCTTTCTTGGTCCCTCACTCTTTACCACCGACTCCTCACCGCAACCAACGCAACCACTTGACCACCACCTCTACTGACTGACTCTTCACCACTCTGCACTTGACGACCGACTCCCAACCAACTCAGACCAACTCAAAGTCCAACTCCAGGCCTTTCTGTCTTCTGCTCTCCTCTGTAAAAACGCATCTCTCCTGGCCACACCCCTGCCTTGGGTTATATAGGCCCCCGCCCCTCAACCTTTGCGAACCTCCCCGGCCGCTCTTCCTCCGCCCTCTGTAGCCAAACCCCTGGCTCATGGTTGGTCGAGCGGGGCTGGTTCACTCCTCCCCTCTCTGACGAGGTGGGGAAACGCCTTCCTTCCCCCAACCCTGCCTCGTGGTCAATGGCGGCAATTGGATCGGAGGTAATATGGGCAATCGAGGGCTCAGCGGTGACGAGAGGGGATGTAATATGGGATGGAGATTTTGGGGATGGGAAGGAAAGGGGATCTATTCTCTTTCACTGGTGCAATGGAGTATTTCAATTAATGGAAGACACAGCCTTACGCTAATACACATAATAAGGATATAACTGTCAAAAGAAAGGATATATCGTGTCCTGCATGTATGTTTTATGGACTAACTACGGAAACGCCCTTTGACCTTTATACAACCACAAACGGAGGGAGGAGGGGTGATATTTTACAACAACCTTTTACAACAACATTTTACCACAACAACAAAATAAAAAAAACATTCTCATATCCACAACAATATATAGTACGGGCATGCCCTAGTTATTTAAATACTGATACGTGCTCCTCCCCGACCCCCTGGTCACGGTGTACCTCCGAGCCCCGAGAGGAGTCACGGCAGAAAAATGTGTTATTCTGTATGTCAAAGATCAATGGGGAAGCCACACCAATTGTTACTCACAAACAAATATTGTATTAAGATCACACAAGAATAACAAAAAACCAAAACCAAAACAAAAAACCAAAACTCTACTCGCACACAAGAACAACAGTACAACAATAATAGTAATCAAAAGTACAATCAATATATCCTATGATGGTACCATCAGTTTCGTAATATGTAACTCACTGTGCTCCAAGTGAGCAGAGAGAAGAAGATTCCCAATGTCTCTATTCCCCGGCTTCAAGCCAAAGTGGATTCACTCCAGCGATCGTCAGATCAATGTCCAATCGAGGCCAGAATCCCGTTGGATTGGCAGTTACAGTCCTGCTGCCAAAGCTGTGCAAAGGCGCCCTCCAGGCGACTGGGAAATCACACCCTCGGGTATGGACGTTCGAAGGCTTACAGTCGGCGAACCTCAGATTTCCCTTCAAAATCCGCGTTGCACACACACACACCAGATACGTCTGAATGCGGTGAAAACGGCTGAAGTCAAGCAAAGAAAAACCTTGCGCGACGCGCAAAGGCTGAAGCGAAGCAAACAAATCTTGCTCGACGCACAAAGCGCGCGAGTCAAAATGGCCGACGGCCCATACTCGAGACGTAACGGCAGTCCAACGATTCTCTTCGGAATCGACCGCAAAACCTGACACGCAAGTTGATCTGTCACAGCGATAACCACTCTGTCGCAGGAATCCCTTTCCTGAGAAACCCAAAGTTCACTCGTGACTCTTGCTCGCCAACGTTCGCTCCAGACCGCAAAGCAACTATACTTCTTGTCCGACTCTACTCGCTCCGCCTTCTTTTTCTCCTCCTCTTCTTCGTCGTCCGGTTCCGGTTTCATTTAAAACTAACTTTTTCACCTTTTGAAAACAGTTCATCAACAATAAACCTTTTGAAAACAATAATAGTACATGGAATCGAAAATGTTTACAGTGGATGAAAACCACCACAACGGAAGTGATGAATCCGTAACAATACCTTACAATTTGTCATTAGCTGAACCAGGCTGAATGAGCCTAGTGACCTCCTCCTGCACTTATGTTCCCTGTTAACCTATGCATGACCACCTGGTGTTGGCCTAATGGTTAGGGTGGCGGGCTTGGGATCCTAAGGTCCTGAGTTCGAATCCCGTTGAATTAACGCCAGGTGGAGTTTACTCAGCCTGTCGTCCTTCCGAGGTCGGCAAAATGAGTACCAGATAACTGGTTATTGAGAGACATTGCACCCCAGAAATGATGCAACCAGCAGCCGGGTGGCTGCACACGAACCACCCACCACCTATGCATGAATCGCAAGCGAACGACCTTTTATGGAAGACCCTCGTATTTGCAATAATGAGCTTACCCGGTGTATTCCCCCAGGCACCCTCACTGCTGCGGATCCAGCAGGAGCTTGTGGAACTGGGAGACAAGCAACCGATCTTCATAGGATCACACGAATGGGTGGGCACGGTGGAAGCGTCGATGTGCCTGGACCAGCTGTATGGTGTACAGTGCCGCCTGATCCACGTACGATGTGACCAGGACCTCACTGAGAAAGTCATTCCTGACCTGCTGAACCACTTCAATAACTCCGGGGCACCGGTTATGATGGGGGGAAACAAGGATGCTGCGTCAAAGGTCATTGGTCGATTGTGTGTTCCGTTTTAAAACCGAATACAAAAAGTTATTTTTTTGCATTTAAGTCTCAATTTTAAAAAGAAGTTTTTATATAATGGGATGTTTGTCTGTTGCAGGGCATTCTGGGAGTTTGTCAATTGCATGATGCGTACTATCTTCTGATTCTGGATCCACACTATTATGGGCCACCGCTGTCCATCGAAACGGCTTGCAGTGGTGGCTGGCTCACATGGAGGAGCATGAACTCGTTTGACAAGAACTCTTTCTACAACTTCTGTCTTCCTCAGTCACAAACTCATGGTGAGGTCTTCACAGATTGATGCATTGCGATTGGTCAGGACAAAGATGTGGACATGTGCAAATCTAGTTATCCTGCGTCCTTGTCATATCAAGCACCCTAATAGTACAACCCCTGCAGGTTTTCAGTAAAAATATAGAGTTTACTTGCAAATTAATGTTTCTTTACATTTATGCAAATAAAATATCTCACCAATTTGAAAGCAGACACAAGCCTGTTATACTATTAGAGAACGTTTATAAATAAATATATAACCACCTTTAGAGGCCATTTTTCCCTGCAAAGCGGGGGTTGGCCTTTTTCGGGAACCGTGGTTGTTGTTGTTTTTCGGTCCCCTTTTTGAAGCAATGTTTTACGGCCGGATGCCCTTCCTGACGCCAACCCTTTTTGCCGCCTTTAACGACAAACAGGGAATTACCAGTGAACTGGTACTCAATTAGCCGACCTCGGAAGGATGAACAGGCTGAGTCAACCCCCCTGGCATTAATTCAGCGATCGACCGGGATTCGAACCCAGGATCCTAGGATCCTAAGCTGGCACCCTCGCCGCTAGAACGTTTCAACAACTCAAAACAAATTCACCAAAGCCTCAACACAAACAATAACCCAACAAGTATCACAAGGCAAGTGGCCCACCGCTTTTATCCTCGGGGCACCATCACGATCAGTGTCGACCCAGGGGCCCAGCCCGTCCAGAGGCCTGTTCAGATACTTTGGGTAATTCAAAATGGGGGAAACCAACTTGTAAACTCTGTGCTCACACCTGGGAGCCATTTCCACAACAATACTGTAAAGGTCGCCGGATTCGGACCAGTGTCCTGATCCCAATCCTGATTACCAACGTAGTGGTGGACTGTGGGGATAGACATGTGGTCAAATCTTCCACCCACATGATCACCAATTTAGCGACAGATTGTCCTCGGCGACCGTATCCTGTCCACTGGGAAAGCCGAACATATATGTATATTTTTGGTCTCCGACATACAGAATCTTTAATGAATTCTGTTGCCTACGGTAATTTCCCTGTTTAACAAGACTTGGGCCGATTGAACCCCAGGGAAACGTACGGCAATGATACAACCTCCAAAAGAGGCTTTCGTGCCAAAAAAATTCCACGAGCTCACGCCATGGTTATAATTGCAAAATTGTGAATCCTGCACAGGCCGATACACCAGTGGTGAGAAACAAGTTTAATAAATAAAAGCAAAGATGGATGGGGAGAACAAGGAGAAGGCGCATGTATCGCAATTCTTTGTTATAAATGAAATGCCATGTTTGCACGATATCTCAATGGCTTACACGTCATTGCATCATTCATACCATGTAGATTCAGCCAAGGAGAAGTCACATGACAAGGAAGAAAGAACCTGGTGCCCATGCAAGGTCCTGAGGTGAAGGAGAGATTGTGAAGTTCTTAGCTGGAAAGAGAGGCGTGTCTGCTGCGGCGCATCCGGACGCCTCAGCCTCTCGGCATGCGTGAACTTGTCTGGCATCGTTGAGTCCAGGCTTGCTCTGGATTTTCCGCGTCCACTCGGACTCTCTTGCCACTCTCCTGCACTCTGCTCTATATTTCTTGAACTCCTCGCCCCTCAACTGCCGGTCACAACTGTCCCATTCTGTCCCTACCCCTCGGCTTTTCTTACATCGCGACCGCGTGCCGATTGCCTCTCCGCTCATCCTCTTTCCATGCCCATGGTTGCGAGTGGTTTCAGGAGGTTTACATCATGGGCTGTAGTTCTTTCCTTTGAGGACGGTGAGAAGGCGTTGGTTTTGCCGTCCCGGTGAATGGGGAGGATTTGATGGGGGCTTGATGGGTTTCTGAAGATGATTTATAAAATACACAGAGACAGATTACAGAGGGAATGATTTTAAAACTTAATGTGGGGGAACGGAAGGGAAGTTTGTCGACACATTACGGTGGGGAAGGGTCACGGTTATCATCTCCTTGACAAACTTCGACACACGCTCTATTGTTTTCACACAGAAATCACACACTTACGCTAAACGTGTATTAATGGCATAACTAGTCTATTGTACACCCGTTACTCCTACTCCCTAATACTCACCGTTCCTTCAACAATATGTAGATACCGTTCGGGTATCTATATATTATCTATGCAAAATTGGGAGAATTCTGACCTGTTGACTCATTCATGTTTATACTTTCCCTCCTCCTCATACACATAAGAAGTGGCTAGCTTCTTATTTTCAATAAATCTTCCCATTTTTCCTGCAGTGCCTCAAGTTTACCAATGGAATGAAACAGAGACCAAAAAAAAAAAAAAATTAAAGAGAAACACCATTGCCATAAATGGGTACTTGTTGGTAAAAACTGATCATCTTGGTTCAGCAACAAACAAATTACATTAAGGTTTTCCACATCCAATTCAAGTCGTATTAAAAAAGACTAAAACGAGCAAATTCGATAAACCTGCAAAACCCTTTGAAATTGAACAACTTGTATCAGACTTGCAAATGTATAAAACTTCAAAGCTTTAAGTATTATATTTATACAGGAGAAAACCAGTTTGATGGCTTTGTTCTTGGTGTAGTTGAAACCTGCATTGCAGTGCGTTTGCTCGTTGGTTTTGCTGTGAGAGTATTAATGTGAAAAAAGGATGTGACTTTCTAAACTGACAGTTACAACATCTGTTCATTATTACATTGTTTGCACTTTACCTCCTGGTACCACCTTTAGGTGGGGTACCACCAGGTACCACCTGGTACCTGGTACCACCAGAGATACTGATACAATTCAGTATCTCTGGGCTGCACTTTACCTCCTGGTACGAAAAAGAAATAAAAATCGCACCCATTCCTGAAGGAAGCGGTTCAGTTTGGCATTTTTATATGAAATACACAAAACCTAGAAACAAAGTGAACACCTTCAAGTAACCCTTTAGAACCCTTTACAATTACCCTTTAGAACCCTTTACAATTACCCTTTAGAACCCTTTACAATTACCCTTTAGAACCCTTTACAATTACCCTTTAGAACTCATTACCATTACCCTTTAGTACCCTCCAGAATTACTCTAGAACCCATTAGAATTACCCATTAAAACCCATTAGAATTACCCATTAAAACCCATTAGAATTACCCATTAAAACCCTTTAGAACCCTTCAAAATCCTTTAGATAACTCTTTAGAACCTTTCAGAATTACCCTTTAGAAGAAGAACCCTTTAGAATTACCATTTAGAACAGTAGAAATACCCCTTAGAAACCCCGAGAATTCCTCTTTAGAACCCCTATAATTACTCTTTAGAACCCATTAAAATTACTCTTTAGAACCCATTAGAATTACCCATTAAAACCCTTTAAAATGACCCTTTAGAATAACTCTTTGGAACCTTTCAGAATTACCCATTAGAAGAAGAACCCTTTAGAATTACCATTTAGAACCCATTAGAATTACCCTTTAGCACCCATAGGAATTACCCTTTAGAATGACTCTTTAGAACCCTCTAGAATTACCCTTGAGAACCCTCTAGAATTACCCTTTAGAACCGTCTAGAATTACCCTTTAGAACACCTCTAGAATTACCATTTAGAACCCTTTATAATTACTCTTGAGAACGCATTAGAATGACCCTTTAGAACCCTAAAAAACCCTCCAGAATTAGTTTAGAACCCATTAGAATTGCCCATTAAAACCCTTTAAAATCACCCTTTAGAGTTTAGAATAACTTTAGAAGAAGAACCCTTTAGAATTACCATTTGGAACCCAGTAGAATTACCCTTTAGAACCCTTTACAATTACCCTTTAGCACCCATAGGAATTACCATTTAGAATTACTCTTTAGAATCCTTTAGAAGCCTTTCATCCGCAGCTCAATGGAATACTGCTCTCCCCTCTGGGCTGGTGCTCCTGCCTCACACCTAGCTCGTCTTCACACTGTTGAAACCAAAGCGTTCAGAATCATTGGAATCTCCTGCGATGAAGCTAACTCCGAGGGCCTCTCACTCACTCACCGCAGGCAAGTTGGTGGTCTTTCCGACTTCTACTGGCCTTGCCCCCCCAGCTCTCTCTGGGCTCTGTCCCGCAAATATTCCTACAGGTCACACAAGATCTGCCTGCAACCCTCTTATGGTTAAACTGCCAAAATCAAGACTCTCTGCTCACCTTCACTCCTTCATTCCTCTTTTCTCCCGCCTCTGGAACAAACTCCCTCACTCTCTTCAATCCCACTCCACCCTCCAGGTCTTTAAAACAGCTGTTCACCACCATCTCTTATCTTCCCCCATCCAAAACCTTGATCTTTTCTACCCCCGCTAATTTCACCCCAATTCCACTTTTTTGAAATACCAACTTCTGTCCTGGAAGTCCTTGGTGTCCTTGTGTTTTATACTTCTCCGTCCCCCCCCCCCCCCCTTCCCACGCCTCTTCCCCCCAAGCCCTCTCCCTTCCACACATCTCCCTGCTCTCAAATGTTGTGTTTGTGTGCTTCCCCTTCTCTCCCCATGTTGTCTTCCGCTCCCTCTTTTTATATATTTTGTTTGTCTGGTTGATTTGTTTGTGAAGTAAATGTTAGCTCTTTCACGAGCCTCGATTCAGTATACAAAAAAAACAAAAAAATAAAATAAAATAAAATTATAACCCTTTATAATTACTTTTCAGAACACTTTAGAACACATTAGGAATACCCTTCAGAATTACCCATTAGAACCCATTGGAAATTACCATTTAGAATCCTTTAGAACCCATTAAAATTACCCTTTAGAACCCTTTACAATTATCCTATAGCACCCATAGGAATTACCGTTTATAATTACTCTTTAGAATCCTTTAGAATTACCATTTATAACCCTTTATAATTACTCTTTAGAACACTTTAGAACACATTAGGAATACCCTTCAGAATTACCCATTAGAATCCTTTTGAATTATCCTTTAAAACCCCTTAGAATTACCCTTTTGAATTATCCTTTAAAACCCCTTAGAATTACCCTTTAGAATTACCCTTTAGAACCCATTGGAATTACCATTTAGAATCCTTTAGAACCCATTAAAATTACTCTTTATAACCCATAAGAATTACCCATTAAAACCCTTTAAAATTACCCTTTAGAATAACTCTTTGGAACCTTTCAGAATTCCGGATGGATTGGTAAGGATATATTTTTGTAAGCATGTAAGGAGACGAGATGGGCATATCAAGACGGTGTCTGGAATTTGAACTTTGAATTCCTGCAAAAAAAGGATTTGAATTTTGAAAACGATTTGAATCCCTGCAGAATCCCATTGTGCTTGTAGGTAATTCTAAAGGTAATGTAAATGAAGGGTAATTCTAAAGGGCAACACAGCAATATGGTCTACCTGAGGCCTACCAATGATGCCTGATATGAAGAGAGTGGTGAAATGTATCTTGTATAATGATTGGATCTAAAAATGCTGTTTTACAACTTGAACCTGTTTTGCTCTTAAGATTGACGGGAAGCTTCCATGTGATGTCACACAGGTCGTCATTGCCACCCCTGTGTGCACTTCACCTGGCTTTCCTTGAGCCAGAGACAAATCTGCGCGAGTTTGAGTGGCGTGATTCGCACGGCCACGTTGAAATCCTTCGTCTCTCCGGGATCTCCATCCTCGGTACCTTCCAGCTCCACCAACCTGTGTCCCGAGAAAACCCCAACAAGGCGGCGACTCCACCGTCCTTCACCTGGGTCCCAACGTCTCACGTAGACACCCGAACCGCTTGCTCCCGGACGCGCGTCGCACCTCTGCAGCATCAGCTCAGGGCTTTCCTCTGTCACCGTGCAGAAGCGGTACACCAGTGCGTCGTCACGATCGTCATCGAAGCCAGAGAAATGGATCCTCTTTCCAGGAAGGCTTCCCGCTGAAGGGCTCACGCCGACCTCCAGGTATCGCTGCCTGTGCGGCCGTCGCAGTTCCACCACAGCGTAGTCGAAATTGACGGCCGTGGTGTCGTTTCCATTCGCCTGGATCCATCCCTTGGGGAGCATCGTGCGTCGGGCGCGGCTCCAGCGGAACGACAGCTCAGGTGCATCTCTCCGAGACCGTCCACCTGGCTGACTCCTCAAGAGCGACCGGCTCCTTTTCCGCGCGCGCCTCAGATGCAGAAATCCCACGCGTAAACCTTTGGCTCTGTGCAGGTAACCATGGCCATCATGCAGACAGTGAGCGGCTGTGAGGACGTGCTTTTCGGACACGAGCACACCTGAGCAGCCCGTGGACAGTTTGACGGCCGTGGCAAATGGGTGGCGCAGCACGAACACCTTGTCGGTGATGCTGAAGCGTCCGTCAGATCCATATACCTGTCGTCTGGAACGTCTGGAGGAATCTTTCCTTTTTCCTGTCATCTCTGCTACATCCACCTGTACTTCGGTGCAGGTGCGTGCACCATTGGCATATATGGTTTCATAGCCGTAAACCTCTGAAATGTCAGAGAGGTTTGAATTGGAGACGCACGAGGAAGATGGCGATGCGCAGACGTGCATCGGGATCTTGGGTAACTGGAAGTCGCCATTTGTAGTTTTTAACGAGGCGGAGAAGTCGGCGGGCGGCAGAGAGATTGTGCGGAGCCGTCTTAGATGTGGGAACCCAGGGAGGACATGTTTGGCCGTGGACATATTTCCTGCCACCGCAGTTGGCAGGCACATGATTGTCATCAGGTAGCTGAACCACAGCAAAACCGCTTGTGATGTCATAATGTCTCGTCCACAAACCCTGGGGAAGTGTGTGGGGATTGAAGAGGAGACAGAGACAAAGTTGATAGGTAATCAGAGCTCATTTGTGGTGACGTGTCACAGTGTCATTGGTGTTTTAAAATGGTGGCTTCATCAATACGATGAGGGCTGTTTGACTGTCTGTGTCTCCATTTTTTAATCACAGATGGCCAAACGGATATTCGTCAAACTTTCAGTTTCGTCAGTGTCAGGAAGTGTCTTGGGCAAAAAAACAAAAATAACAAGAAAAAGAGCAATCAGAGATTGCAAACCCTCACCAGGATGTATTTTCAGTGTTTTTTAAGGCTCTTGTGTTAA
Source organism: Myxine glutinosa (assembly GCF_964187855.1). Lineage (NCBI taxonomy): Eukaryota > Metazoa > Chordata > Myxini > Myxiniformes > Myxinidae > Myxine > Myxine glutinosa. The sequence continues at coordinate 125,989,724 of NC_136265.1, read as the reverse complement.
AACAAATATGGCGGCCGAACCACGTGACCGGTGACGTCATCATTATTTTTTTTCGAAACTTAATTATTCCGAGATTATGCTCAAGAAATTTAATCTTGATCAGATGGAGTTTTGTACTTGTCGAATTATGACGTCATAATGGAGGCACCTATGACATCATCATTAACATATTTTATTCCCCATGGAGAGTTCTTTACAATGAGCCATGTCTAAATTTTTTCTATGCAGCGCTTTCGGATAGAGTTGCAAAGTTTTTCGGTTTTTCCAGGATGGCGGCCGAACCACGTGACCAATGACGTCATCATTATTAATTTTTTTCTCCACCAGTTTATGCCGACATGGCTCTCAAGAAATTTCATCTTGATTGGATGAAGTTTTGTACTTGTCGAATTATGACGTCATACTGGAGGCACCTATGACATCATCATTAACATATTTTATTCCCCATGGAGAGTTCTTTACAATGAGCCATGTCTCAATTTTTCCTATTCAGCGCTTTCAGAGATATAGAGGTGCAAAGTTTTTCGGTTTTTCCAAGATGGCGGCTGAACCACGTGACATATGACGTCATAATTATCCTTAAAACATTCTACAGGTGGAGTTGCACCTATGGTGAGTTTCTCCTATCCTGTCAATCAGACCAACGGTTGTAGAGAAAAATTATATTTATTCTGTGCGGACAAACAAGCAAACAAATGAAAAATCGGTCAGAGACCGAGGACTTGCCGGAATGCACTTTTTTATCTGCCATTTTGGACAAATATGGCGGCGGAACCATGTGACCGATGACGTCATCATTAACGTATTTTATTCCCCATGGAGAGTTCTTTGCAATGAGCCATGTCTCAATTTTTCTATTCAGCACTTTCGGAGATATGGAGGTGCAAAGTTTTTCGGTTTTTCCAATATGGCGGCCGAACCACGTGACCGATGACGTCATCAATTGGGCACAGTCTCTTCCAGGGCAAGACAAATACGTGTGTAAAGTTTGGCGATTCTACATGCAACGGTGTAGACGCAGTGCTGCAAACAGACAGACAAACAGACAGACAGACAAACAGACAGATGAAAAATCGGTCAGAGACCGAGGACTTGCCGGAATGTACTTTTTTATTGGCCATTGAGGACAAATATGGCGGCCGAACCACGTGACCGATGACGTCATCATTAACATATTTTATTCCCCATGGAGAGTTCTTTACAATGAGGCATGTCTCAATTTTTTCTATTCAGCACTTTTGGACACATAGAGGTGCTAAGTTTTTCGGTTTTTCCAAGATGGCGGCCGAACCACGTGACATATGACGTCATCATTAACAAATTTTATTCCCCATGGAGAGTTCTTTACAATGAGCCATGTCTCAATTTTTTCTGTTCAGCACTTTTGGAGATATAGTGGTGCAAAGTTTTGCCGTTTTTCCAAGATGGCGGCCGACCACGTGACATATGACATCATCATTAACATATTTTATTCCCCATGGAGAGTTCTTTACAATGAGCCATGTCTCAATTTTTTCTGTTCAGCACTTTTGGAGATTTCGTGGTGCAAAGTTTTGCCGTTTTTCCAAGATGGCGGCCGACCACGTGACTGATGACGTCATCATTAACATATTTTATTCCCCATGGAGAGTTCTTTACAATGAGCCATGTCTCAATTTTTTCTGTTCAGCACTTTTGGAGATATAGTGGTGCAAAGTTTTGCCGTTTTTCCAAGATGGCGGCCGACCACGTGACATATGACGTCATCATTAACATATTTTATTCCCCATGGAGAGTTCTTTACAATGAGCCATATCTCAATTTTTTCTGTTCAGCACTTTTGGAGATATAGTGGCGCAACGTTTTGCCGTTTTTCCAAGATGGCGACCGAACCACGTGACTGATGACGTCATCATTTACATATTTTATTCCCCATAGAGAGTTCTTTACAATGAGCCATGTCTCAATTTTTTCTGTTCAGTACTTTCGGAGATATAGAGGTGCAAAGTTTTTCGGTTTTTCCAAGATGGCGGCCGAACCACGTCACCGATGACGTCATCAATTGGGCACAGCCTATTCCAGGGCAAGACCAATATGTGTGCAAAGTTTGGCGATTCTACGTGCAACAGTGTAGACGCAGTGCTGCAAACAGACAGACAGACAGATGAAAAATCGGTCAGAGACCGAGGACTTGCCGGAATGTACTTTTTTTAGCCGCCATTTAGGACAAATATGGCGGCCGAACCACGTGACCGATGACGTCATCATTAACATATTTTATTCCCCATGGAGAGTTCTTTACAATGAGCCATGCCTCAATTTTTTCTATTCAGGACTTTTGGAGATGTGGAGGTGCAGAGTTTTTCGGTTTTTCCAAGATGGCGGCCGAACCACGTGACTGATGACGTCATCATTAACATATTTTATTCCCCATGGAGAGTTCTTTACAATGAGCCATGTCTCAATTTTTTCTGTTCAGCACTTTTGGAGATATAGTGGTGCAAAGTTTTGCCGTTTTTCCAAGATGGCGGCCGACCACGTGACATATGACGTCATCATTAACATATTTTATTCCCCATGGAGAGTTCTTTACAATGAGCCATGTCTCAATTTTTTCTGTTCAGGACTTTTGGAGATTTCGTGGTGCAAAGTTTTGCCGTTTTTCCAAGATGGCGGCCGACCACGTGACTGATGACGTCATCATTGACATATTTTATTCCCCATGGAGAGTTCTTTACAATGAGCCATGTCTCAATTTTTTCTGTTCAGCACTTTTGGAGATATAGTGGTGCAAAGTTTTTCGGTTTTTCCAAGATGGCGGCCGACCACGTGACATATGACGTCATCATTAACATATTTTATTCCCCATGGAGAGTTCTTTACAATGATCCAGGTCTCAATTTTTTCTGTTCAGCACTTTTGGAGATATAGTGGCGCAACGTTTTGCCGTTTTTCCAAGATGGCGACCGAACCACGTGACTGATGACGTCATCATTTACATATTTTATTCCCCATGGAGAGTTCTTTACAATGAGCCATGTCTCAATTTTTTCTGTTCAGTACTTTCGGAGATATAGAGGTGCAAAGTTTTTCGGTTTTTCCAAGATGGCGGCCAAACCACGTCACCGATGACGTCATCAATTGGGCACAGTCTATTCCAGGGCAAGACCAATATTTGTGCAAAGTTTGGCGATTCTACGTGCAACGGTGTAGACGCAGTGCTGCAAACAGACAGACAGACAAACAGACAGACAGACAGACAGATGAAAAATCGGTCAGAGACCGAGGACTTGCCGGAATGTACTTTTTTATCGGCCATTTAGAACAAATATGGCGGCCGAACTACGTGATACATGACGTCATCATTAACATATTTTATTCCCCATGGAGAGTTCTTTACAATGAGCCATCTCTCAATTTTTTCCATTCTGCACTTTTGGAGATATAGTGGTTCAAAGTTTTCCCGTTTTTCCAAGATGGCGGCCGACCACGTGACATATGACGTCATCATTAACATATTTTATTCCCCATGGAGAGTTCTTTACAATGAGCCATGTCTCAATTTTTTCTGTTCAGCACTTTGGGAGATTTCGTGGTGCAAAGTTTTGCCGTTTTTCCAAGATGGCGGCCGACCACGTGACATATGACATCATTAACATATTTTATTCCCCATGGAGAGTTCTTTACAATGAGCCATGTCTCAATTTTTTCTATTCAGCACTTTTGGAGATATAGTGGTGCAAAGTTTTTCGGGTTTTCCAAGATGGCGACCGAACTACGTGACTGATGACGTCATCATTAACATATTTTATTCCCCATGGAGAGTTCTTTACAATGAGCCATGTCTCAATTTTTTCTGTTCAGCACTTTTGGAGATATAGTGGTGCAAAGTTTTGCCGTTTTTCCAAGATGGCGGCCGAACCACGTGACCTATGACGTCATCATTAACATGTTTTATTCCCAATGGAGAGTTCTTTACAATGAGCCATGGCTCAATTTTTTCTGTTCAGCACTGAGATATCGAGGTGCAAAATTTTTCGGTTTTTCCAAGATGGCGGCCGAACCACGTGACTGATGACGTCATCATTTGGGCACAGTATATTAGAGGGCAAGACCAATATGTGTGCCAAGTTTGGCGATTCTACGTGCAACGGTGTAGACGTAGTGCTGCAAACAGACAAACAGACAAACAGACAAATGAAAAATCGGTCAGAGACCGAGGACTTGCCGGAATGTACTTTTTTGTTGGCCATTTAGGACAAATATGGCGGCCGAACCACGTGACCGATGACGTCATCATTAACATATTTTATTCCCCATGGAGAGTTCTTTTCAATGAGCCATGTCTCAATTTTTTCTATTCAGCACTTTCGGAGATGTGGAGGTTTCGGTTTTTCCAAGATGGCGGCCGAACCATGTGACATATGATGTCATCATTAACAAATTTTATTCCCCATGGAGAGGTCTTTCCAATGAGCCATGTCTCAATTTTTTCTGTTCAGCACTTTTGGAGATATAGTGGTGCAAAGTTTTGCCATTTTTCCAAGATGGCGGCCGACCACGTGACATATGACATCATTAACATATTTTATTCCCCATGGAGAGTTTTTTACAATGAGCCATGTCTCAATTTTTTCTGTTCAGCACTTTTGGAGATTTTGTAGTGCAAAGTTTTGCGGTTTTTCCAAGATGGCGGCCGACCACGTGACTGATGACGTCATCATTAACATATTTTATTCCCCATGTGGAGTTCTTTACAATGAGCCATGTCTCAATTTTTTCTGTTCAGCACTTTTGGCGATATAGTGGTGCAAAGTTTTGCCGTTTTTCCAAGATGGCGGCCGACCACGTGACATATGACGTCATCATTAACATATTTTATTCCGCATGGAGAGTTCTTTACAATGAGCCATGTCTCAATTTTTTCTGTTCAGCACTTTTGGAGATATCGTGGCGCAACGTTTTGCCGTTTTTCCAAGATGGCGACCGAACGACGTGACTGATGACATCATCATTTGGGCACAGTCTATTCCAGGGCAAGACCAATATGTGTGCAAAGTTTGGCGATTCTCCGTGCAACGGTGTAGACGCAGTGCTGCAAACAGACAAACAGACAAACAGACAAACAGACAAATGAAAAATCGGTCAGAGACCGAGGACTTGCCGGAATGTACTCTTTTATCGGCCATTTAAGACAAATATGGCGTCCGAACCACGTGATAGATGACGTCATCATTAACATATATTATTCCCCATGGAGAGTTCTTTACAAAGAGCCATGTCTCAACTTTTTCTATTCAGCACTTTTGGAGATATGGAGGTGCTACGTTTTTCGGTTTTTCCAAGATGGCAGCCGAACCACGTGACCTATGATGTCATCATTAACATATTTTATTCCCCATGGAGAGTTCTTTACAATGAGCCATGTCTCAATTTTTTCTATTCAGCACTTTCAGAGATATGGAGGTGCACAATTTTTCGGTTTTTCCAAGATGGCGGCCGAACCACGTGACATATGACGTCATCATTAACATATTTTATTCCCCATTGAGAGTTCTTTACAATGAGCCATGTCGCAATTTTTTCCATTCTGCACTTTTGGAGATATAGTGGTGCAAAGTTTTCCCATTTTTCCAAGATGGCGGCCGAACCACGTGACCGATGGCGTCATCATTAACATATTTTATTCCCCATGGAGAGTTCTTTACAATGAGCCATGTCTCAATTTTTTCTGTTCAGCACTTTTGGAGATTTTGTGGTGCAAAGTTTTGCCGTTTTTCCAAGATGGCGGCCGACCACGTGACTGATGACGTCATCATTAACATATTTTATTCCCCATGGAGAGTTCTTTACAATGAGCCATGTCTCAATTATTTCTGTTCAGCACTTTTGGAGATATAGTGGTGCAAAGTTTTGCCGTTTTTCCAAGATGGCGGCCGACCACGTGACATATGATGGCATCATTAACATATTTTATTCCCCATGGAGAGTTCTTTCCAATGAGCCATGTCTCAATTTTTTCTGTTCAGCACTTTTGGAGATATAGTGGCGCAACGTTTTGCCGTTTTTCCAAGATGGCGACCGAACCACGTGACTGATGACGTCATCATTTACATATTTTATTCCCCATGGAGAGTTCTTTCCAATGAGCCATGTCTCAATTTTTTCTGTTCAGCACTTTTGGAGATATAGTGGCGCAACCTTTTTGCCGTTTTTCCAAGATGGCGACCGAACCACGTGACTGATGACGTCATCATTTACATATTTTATTCCGCATGGAGAGTTCTTTCCAATGAGCCATGTCTCAATTTTTTCTGTTCAGTACTTTCGGAGATATAGAGGTGCAAATTTATTCGGTTTTTCCAAGATGGCGGCCGAACCACGTCACCGATGACGTCATCATTGAGGCACAGTATATTAGAGGGCAAGACCATTATGTGTGCAAAGTTTGGCGATTCTCCGTGCAACGGTGTAGACGCAGTGCTGCAAACAGACAAACAGACAGACAAACAGACAGACAAACAGACAGACAGACAAACAAACGAACAGATCAACATACTTGCCGGAAAAAAATTTCCGGCAAGTAACGAACAGATCAACATACTTGCCGGAAAATTTTTCCGGCAAGTAATGAAAAATCGGTCAGAGACCGAGGACTTGCCGGAATGTACTTTTTTATCGGCCATTTAGGCCAAATATGGCGGCCGAACCATGTGACCGATGACGTCATCATTAACATATATTATTCCCCATGGAGAGTTCTTTACAATGAGTCATGTCTCAATTTTTTCTATTCAGCACTTTCGGAGATATGGAGGTGCTAGGTTTTTCCAAGATGGCGGCTAACCCACGTGACCGATGACGTCATTATTAACATATTTTATTCCCCATGGAGAGTTCATTACAATGAGCCATGTCTCAATTTTTTCTATTCAGCACTTTCGGAGATATGGAGGTGCTAGGTTTTTCCAAGATGGCGGCTAAACCACGTGACCGATGACGTTATTATTAACATATTGTATTCCCCATGGAGAGTTCTTTACAATGAGTCATGTCTCAATTTTTTCTATTCAGCACTTTCAGAGATATGGAGGTGTTAGGTTTTTCGGTTTTTCCAAGATGGCGGCCGAACCACGTGACATATGACGTCATCATTAACAAATTTTATTCCCCATGGAGAGTTCTTTACAATGAGCCATGTCTCAATTTTTTCTGTTCAGCACTTTTGGAGATATAGTGGTGCAAATTTTTTGCCGTTTTTCCAAGATGGCGGCCGACCACGTGACATATGACATCATCATTTACATATTTTATTCCCCATGGAGAGTTCTTTACAATGAGCCATGTCTCAATTTTTTCTGTTCAGCACTTTCGGAGATATAGAGGTGCAAAGTTTTTCCAAGATGGCGGCCGAACCACGTGACTGATGACGTCATCATTAACATATTTGATTCCCCATGGAGAGTTCTTTACAATGAGCCATGTCTCAATTTTTTTGGTTCAGTACTTTTGGAGATATGGAGGTGCAAATTTTTTCGGTTTTTCCAAGATGGCGGCCGAACCACGCGACTGATGACGTCATCATTAACATCTTTTATTCCCCATGGAGAGTTCTTCACAATGAGCCATGTCTCAATTTTTTCTGTTCAGCACTTTGAGATATCGAGGTGCAAATTTTTTCGGTTTTTCCAAGATGGCGGCCGAACCACGTGACCGATGACGTCATCATTTGGGCACAGTATATTAGAGGGCAAGACCAATATGTGTGCTAAGTTTGGCGATTCTACGTGCAACGGTGTAGACGCAGTGCTGCAAACAGACAAACAGACAAACAGACAAACAGACAAATGAAAAATCGGTCAGAGACCGAGGACTTGCCGGAATTTACTTTTTTATCGGCCATTTAGGACAAATATGGCGGCCGAACCACGTGACCGATGATGTCATCATGAACATATTTTATTCCCCATGGAGAGTTCTTTACAATGAGCCATGTCTCAATTTTTTATATTGAGCATTTTTGGAGATATGGAGGTGCAACGTTTTTCGGTTTTTCCAAGATGGCGGCTGAACCACGTGACCTATGACGCCATCATTAACATATTTTATTCCCCATGGAGAGTTCTTTACAATGAGTCACGTCTCAATTTTTTCTATTCAGCACTTTGGGAGATATGGAGGTGGTAGGATTTTCGGTTTTTCCAAGATGGCGGCCGAACTACGTAACTGATGACGTCATCATTAACATATTTTATTCCCCATCAAGAGTTCTTTACAATGAGCCATGTCTCAATTTTTTCTATTCAGTACTTTCAGAGATATGGAGGTGCAAAGTTTTTAGGTTTTTCCAAGATGGCGGCCGAACCACGTGACTGATGACGTCATCATTAACATATTTTATTCCCCATGGAGAGTTCTTTACAATGAGCCATGTCTCAATTTTTTCTGTTCAGCACTTTCGGAGATATAGAGTTGCAAACTTTTTCCAAGATGGCGGCCGAACCACGTGACCAATGACGTCATCACTAACATTTTATTCCCCATGGAGAGTTCTTTACAATGAGCCATGTCTCAATTTTTTCTGTTCAGCACTTTTGGAGATATAGTGGTGCAAATTTTTGCCGTTTTTCCAAGATGGCGGCCGACCACGTGACATATGACGTCATCATTAACATATTTTATTCCCCATGGAGAGTTCTTTACAATGAGCCATGTCTCAATTTTTTCTGTTCAGTACTTTCGGAGATATAGAGGTGCAAATTTATTCGGTTTATCCAAGATGGCGGCCGAACCACGTCACTGATGACGTCATCATTGAGGCACAGTATATTAGAGGGCAAGACCATTATGTGTGCAAAGTTTGGCGATTCTCCGTGCAACGGTGTAGACGCAGTGCTGCAAACAGACAAACAGACAGACAAACAGACAGACAAACAGACAGACAGACAAACAAACGAACAGATCAACATACTTGCCGGAAAATTTTTCCGGCAAGTAACAAACGAACAGATCAACATACTTGCCGGAATCTTTTCCGGCAAGTAATGAAAAATCGGTCAGAGACCGAGGACTTGCCGGAATGTACTTTTTTATTGGCCATTTAGAACAAATATGGCGGCCGAACTACGTGATACATGACGTCATCATTAACATATTTTATTCCCCATGGAGAGTTCTTTACAATGAGCCATGTCTCAATTTTTTCTGTTCAGCACTTTTGGAGATATAGTGGTGCAAAGTTTTGCCGTTTTTCCAAGATGGCGGCCGACCACGTGACATATGACATCATCATTAACATATTTTATTCCCCATGGAGAGTTCTTTACAATGAGCCATGTCTCAATTTTTTCTGGTCAGCACTTTTGGAGATTTTGTGGTGCAAAGTTTTGCCGTTTTTACAAGATGGCAGCCGACCACGTGACTGATGACGTCATCATTAACATATTTTATTCCCCATGGAGAGTTCTTTACAATGAGCCATGTCTCAATTTTTTCTGTTCAGCACTTTTGGAGATATAGTGGTGCAAAGTTTTGCCGTTTTTCCAAGATGGCGGCCGACCACGTGACATATGACGTCATCAGTAACATATTTTATTCCCCATGGAGAGTTCTTTACAATGAGCCATGTCTCAATTTTTTCTGTACAGTACTTTTGGAGATATCGTGGCGCAAAGTTTTTCGGTTTTTCCAAGATGGCGACCGAACCACGTGACTGCTGACGTCATCATTTACATATTTTATTCCCCATGGAGAGTTCTTCACAATGAGCCATGTCTCAATTTTGTCTGTTCAGTACTTTCGGAGATATAGAGGTGCAAAGTTTTTCGGTTTTTCCAAGATGGCGGCCGAACCACGTCACCGATGACGTCATCAATTGGGCACAGTCTATTCCAGGGCAAGATCAATATGTGTGCAAAGTTTGGCGATTCTACGTGCAACGGTGTAGACGCAGTGCTGCAAACAGACAGACAGACAGACAAACAGACAAACAGATGAAAAATCGGTCAGAGACCGAGGACTTGCCGGAATGTACTTTTTTGTTGTCCATTTCGGACAAATATGGCGGCCGAACCACGTGACCGATGACGTCATCATTAACATATTTTATTCCCCATGGAGAGTTCTTTCCAATGAGCCATGTCTCAATTTTTTCTATTCAGCACTTTCGGAGATATGGAGGTGCAAAATTTTTCCGTTTTTCCAAGATGGCGGCCGCACCACGTGACCAATGACGTCATCATTAACATGTTTTATTCCCCATGGAGAGTTCTTTACAATGAGCCATGTCTCAATTTTTTCTATTCAGCACTTCCGGAGATATTGAGGAGCAAAGTTTTTCGGTTTTTCCAAGATGGCGGTCGAAACACGTGACCGATGACGTCATAAATTGGGCACAGTCTATTCCAGGGCAAGACGAATATGTGTGCAAAGTTTGGCGATTCTCCGTGCAACGGTGTAGACGCAGTGCTGCAAACAGACAGACAGACAAACAGACAGACAAACAAACGAACAGATCAACATACTTGCCGGAATCTTTTCCGGCAAGTAACGAACAGCTCAACATACTTGCTGGAAAAATTTTTCCGGCAAGTAATGAAAAATCGGTCAGAGACCGAGGACTTGCCGGAATGTACTTTTTTGTTGGCCATTTAGGACAAATATGGCGGCCGAACCACGTGACCGATGACGTCATCATTAACATATTTTATTCCCCATGGAGAGTTCTTTTCAATGAGCCATGTCTCAATTTTTTCTATTCAGCACTTTCGGAGATGTGGAGGTTTCGGTTTTTCCAAGATGGCGGCCGAACCATGTGACATATGATGTCATCATTAACAAATTTTATTCCCCATGGAGAGGTCTTTCCAATGAGCCATGTCTCAATTTTTTCTGTTCAGCACTTTTGGAGATATAGTGGTGCAAAGTTTTGCCATTTTTCCAAGATGGCGGCCGACCACGTGACATATGACATCATTAACATATTTTATTCCCCATGGAGAGTTTTTTACAATGAGCCATGTCTCAATTTTTTCTGTTCAGCACTTTTGGAGATTTTGTAGTGCAAAGTTTTGCGGTTTTTCCAAGATGGCGGCCGACCACGTGACTGATGACGTCATCATTAACATATTTTATTCCCCATGTGGAGTTCTTTACAATGAGCCATGTCTCAATTTTTTCTGTTCAGCACTTTTGGCGATATAGTGGTGCAAAGTTTTGCCGTTTTTCCAAGATGGCGGCCGACCACGTGACATATGACGTCATCATTAACATATTTTATTCCGCATGGAGAGTTCTTTACAATGAGCCATGTCTCAATTTTTTCTGTTCAGCACTTTTGGAGATATCGTGGCGCAACGTTTTGCCGTTTTTCCAAGATGGCGACCGAACGACGTGACTGATGACATCATCATTTGGGCACAGTCTATTCCAGGGCAAGACCAATATGTGTGCAAAGTTTGGCGATTCTCCGTGCAACGGTGTAGACGCAGTGCTGCAAACAGACAAACAGACAAACAGACAAACAGACAAACGAACAGATCAACATACTTGCCGGAAAATTTTTCCGGCAAGTAACGAACAGATCAACATACTTGCCGGAAAATTTTTCCGGCAAGTAACAAACGAACAGATCAACATACTTGACGGAATCTTTTCCGGCAAGTAACAAACGAACAGATCAACATTCTTGCCGGAATTTTTTCCGGCAAGTAACAAATGAAAAATCGGTCAGAGACCGAGGACTTGCCGGAATGTACTTTTTTATCCGCCATTTAGGACAAATATGGCGGCCGAACCACGTGACCGATGACGTCATCATTAACATATTTTATTCCCCATGGAGAGTTCTTTACAATGAGCCATGCCTCAATTTTTTCTATTCAGGACTTTTGGAGATGTGGAGGTGCAGAGTTTTTCGGTTTTTCCAAGATGGCGGCCGAACCACGTGACTGATGACGTCATCATTAACATATTTTATTCCCCATGGAGAGTTCTTTACAATGAGCCATGTCTCAATTTTTTCTGTTCAGCACTTTTGGAGATATAGTGGTGCAAAGTTTTGCCGTTTTTCCAAGATGGCGGCCGACCACGTGACATATGACATCATCATTAACATATTTTATTCCCCATGGAGAGTTCTTTACAATGAGCCATGTCTCAATTTTTTCTGTTCAGGACTTTTGGAGATTTCGTGGTGCAAAGTTTTGCCGTTTTTCCAAGATGGCGGCCGACCACGTGACTGATGACGTCATCATTGACATATTTTATTCCCCATGGAGAGTTCTTTACAATGAGCCATGTCTCAATTTTTTCTGTTCAGCACTTTTGGAGATATAGTGGCGCAACGTTTTGCCGTTTTTCCAAGATGGCGACCGAACCACGTGACTGATGACGTCATCATTTACATATTTTATTCCCCATGGAGAGTTCTTTACAATGAGCCATGTCTCAATTTTTTCTGTTCAGTACTTTCGGAGATATAGAGGTGCAAAGTTTTTCGGTTTTTCCAAGATGGCGGCCAAACCACGTCACCGATGACGTCATCAATTGGGCACAGTCTATTCCAGGGCAAGACCAATATTTGTGCAAAGTTTGGCGATTCTACGTGCAACGGTGTAGACGCAGTGCTGCAAACAGACAGACAGACAAACAGACAGACAGACAGACAGACAGACAAACAAACGAACAGATCAACATACTTGCCGGAATCTTTTCCGGCAAGTAACAAACGGACCCAAATGCAATACCCTTTCTTCTGGCGGGGGTAAAAATTGATTTCTTCAAAATTCCAACATGATTAGAACATCACCGGATAATGCCGGGTACCCCTTCTACTTGATTATAAAAGCATCTCCATTTCAGACAAAATACCTGCACCTGCTCATAAAAAAAACAAAAACATTTTTACGAGGAAGATTCTAAGGATCTCATTCTGATTTACCAACAATACACCAAAACTACTGAGCTAGGAATTGGGTTGCATTGAGTGATCGGGGGTTGAATGACGTCACCATCTCTTAGCAACAACGTGGTACTTTGTATCGTCAATGTCCGATGATCAATGGTAACTGCAATCAAGAGCAACGTAAACGAATTTTTATTATCATTATTTTTTGTGAACGAATAATTTTTTCATCGTCACACAATTTTACCCAGTGCCAATTACACCACCCCATCTAACACTTTACATTAGTTATCCATGCCTGTTGCTTGTGTCCATTATAACGTCCTTAAAAACAGTGAGTTTCCTGTTCGGAATGATTTTGAAAGGGAGGCAGACAGAGTAAAGATGATCTTCCCCCTCTCTGTATGTGCGCGATCGGAGCAAGATCAGAGACCAAGTTCGGATAATGAGAAAACTTGTCTTCCGATTCGTGTTCAAAATGTAACATTAGTTTGAAATAGATTGTTCCACGATCATAAACTGAGGATCGCAAATGGATGATCATAACCTGATGATCATAAATGGACGATCATAAACAGATGATCATGACCTGACAATCATAAACTGATGATCATAAACTGATAATCATAAACTGACGATCATAAACTGACGATCATAAACTGACAATCATAAACTGACGATCATAAACTGACGATCATAAACTGACGATCATAAACTGACGATCATAAACTGATAATCATAAACTGATAATCATAAACTGACAATCATAAACTGACAATCATAAACTGACGATCATAAACTGACGATCATAAACTGACGATCATAAACTGACGATCATAAACTGACGATCATAAACTGACAATCATAAACTGACAATCATAAACTGACAATCATAAACTGACGATCATAAACTGACAATCATAAACTGACGATCATAAACTGACAATCATAAACTGACAATCATAAACTGACGATCATAAACTGACAATCATAAACTGACAATCATAAACTGACGATCATAAACTGACGATCATAAACTGACGATCATAAACTGACAATCATAAACTGACGATCATAAACTGACGATCATAAACTGACGATCATAAACTGATAATCATAAACTGACGATCATAAACTGACGATCATAAACTGACGATCATAAACTGACGATCATAAACTGACAATCATAAACTGACAATCATAAACTGACGATCATAAACTGACGATCATAAACTGACAATCATAAACTGACGATCATAAACTGACGATCATAAACTGATAATCATAAACTGACAATCATAAACTGACGATCATAAACTGACGATCATAAACTGACAATCATAAACTGACAATCATAAACTGACGATCATAAACTGATAATCATAAACTGACGATCATAAACTGACAATCATAAACTGACAATCATAAACTGACGATCATAAACTGACGATCATAAACTGACGATCATAAACTGACAATCATAAACTGACAATCATAAACTGACGATCATAAACTGATAATCATAAACTGACGATCATAAACTGACAATCATAAACTGACGATCATAAACTGACAATCATAAACTGACGATCATAAAGTGACAATCATAAACTGACGATCATGACCTGACAATCATAAACTGACGATCATGACCTGACAATCATAAACTGACGATCATAAACTGACAATCATAAACTGACGATCATAAACTGACAATCATAAACTGACGATCATAAACTGACAATCATAAACTGACGATCATAAACTGACAATCATAAACAGATGATCATGACCTGACAATCATAAACTGACGATCATAAACTGACAATCATAAACTGACGATCATAAACTGACAATCATAAACTGACGATCATAAACTGATAATCATAAACTGACGATCATAAACTGACAATCATAAACTGACGATCATAAACTGACGATCATAAACTGACGATCATAAACTGACAATCATAAACAGATGATCATGACCTGACAATCATAAACTGACGATCATAAACTGACAATCATAAACTGACGATCATAAACTGACAATCATAAACTGACGATCATAAACTGATAATCATAAACTGACGATCATAAACTGACAATCATAAACTGACGATCATAAACTGACAATCATAAACTGACGATCATAAACTGACAATCATAAACTGACGATCATAAACTGACAATCATAAACAGATGATCATGACCTGACAATCATAAACTGACGATCATAAACTGACAATCATAAACTGACGATCATAAACTGACAATCATAAACTGACGATCATAAACTGACGATCATAAACTGACAATCATAAACTGACAATCATAAACTGACGATCATAAACTGATAATCATAAACTGACGATCATAAACTGACAATCATAAACTGACGATCATAAACTGACAATCATAAACTGACGATCATAAACTGACAATCATAAACTGACGATCATAAACTGACAATCATAAACAGATGATCATGACCTGACAATCATAAACTGACGATCATAAACTGACGATCATAAACTGACAATCATAAACTGACGATCATAAACTGACAATCATAAACTGACGATCATAAACTGACAATCATAAACAGATGATCATGACCTGACAATCATAAACTGACGATCATAAACTGACAATCATAAACTGACGATCATAAACTGACAATCATAAACTGACAATCATAAACTGACGATCATAAACTGACAATCATAAACAGATGATCATGACCTGACAATCATAAACTGATGATCATAAACTGACGATCATAAACAGATGATCATAAACTGACGATCATAAACAGATGATCATGACCTGACAATCATAAACTGATGATCATAAACTGACGATCATAAACAGATGATCATAAACAGATGATCATAAACTGACAATCATAAACTGACGATCATAAACTGACAATCATAACCTGACGATCATAAACTGACGATCATAAACTGACGATCATAAACTGACAATCATAAACTGACGATCATAAACTGACAATCATAAACTGACGATCATAAACTGACAATCATAAACTGACGATCATAAACTGACAATCATAAACTGACGATCATGACCTGACAATCATAAACTGACAATCATAAACAGATGATCATGACCTGACAATCAAAAACTGATGATCATGACCTGACTATCATAAACTGACGATCATGACCTGACAATCATAAACTGACGATCATAAATGGACGATCATAAACAGATGATCATGACCTGACAATCATAAACAGATGATCATGACCTGACAATCATAAACTGATGATCATAAACTGACAGTCATAAACTGACGATCATAAACTGACAATCATAAACTGACGATCATAAATGGACGATCATAAACAGATGATCATGACCTGACAATCATAAACAGATGATCATGACCTGACAATCATAAACTGATGATCATAAACTGACAATCATAAACTGACGATCATAAACTGACGATCATAAATGGATGACATAAACTGATGATCATAAACTGACAATCATAAATGGATGACCATAAACAAACGATCATAAACGGATGATCATAACCTGACAGTCATAAACGAATGATCATAAACAAACGATCATAAACGGATGATCATAACCTGACCATCATAAATTGATGATCATAACCTGTCAATCATAAACGGACGATTATAAACGGACAATCATAAACGGACGATCATAACTTGACGATCATATCCGAACGATCATAACCGGACGATCATAAATGGACGATCGTAACCTGACGATCATAAACTGAGGATCTTAAATGGGCGATCATAACCTGACGATCATAAACGGACAATCATAAACGGACAATCATAAACGGACGATCATAACCTGACTATCATAAAGTGAGGATCATAACTTGACGATCATAACTTGACGATCATAACCGGACGATCATATCGGAACGATCATAACCGGACGATCATAAACGGACAATCATAAACGGACAATCATAAACGGACGATCATAACCTGACTATCATAAAGTGAGGATCATAAATGGGCGATCATAAACGGACAATCATAAACGGACAATCATAAACGGACGATCATAACCTAACGATCATAACCTGACTATCATAAACTGAGGATCATAAATGGGCGATCATAAACTGACGATCAAAACCTGTCAATCATAAACTGACGATCAAAACCTGTCAATCATAAACTGACGATCATAATCTGACATCATAAATGGACGATCATAACCTGTCAATCATAAACTGACGATCATAACCTGACGATCATAAACGGATGATCATAATCAGACGATCATAAGCTGAAGATCATAAACTGATGATCATAATCAGACGATCATAAGCTGAAGATCATAAACTGATGATCATAATCAGACGATCATAAGCTGAAGATCATAAACTGATGATCATAATCAGACGATCATAAGCTGAAGATCATAAACGGATGATCATAATCAGACGATCATAAGCTGAAGATCATAAACTGATGATCATAATCAGACGATCATAAGCTGAAGATCATAAACTGATGATCATAATAATCAGACGATCATAAACTGAAGATCATAAACTTATGATCATAATCAGACGAACATAAACTGAAGATCATAAACTGATGATCATAGACTGAAGATCAGAAACTGATGATCATAATCAGACGATCATAAACTGATGATCATAATTAAGATCATAAACTGATTATCATAATCAGACGATCATAAACTGATTATCATAATCAGACGATCATAAACTGATTATCATAATCAGACGATCATACACTTAAGATCATAAACTGATTATCATAATCAGACGATCATAAACTGAAGATCATAAACTGATGATCATAATCAGACGATCATAAACTGATGATCATAATCAGACGATCAGAAACTGAAGATCATAAACGAATCGGACAGACGGGCATGAATGAACTCCCCGTTTTTCGCTGCGTCCGCCGGGTAATGACGGACACATTGAGCGATTATTGAAATTGAGCGATTGTTATTGAAATTATACAGCGAAATTAATTACTATTATGGATGCCTGGCTCACAGTGTCCATTTGTATAGTTTTAATTATAAATCTCATAATAATAACTATTGTTATTATTATTACCATGCACAGAGAGACAATCCCACAAGTGGACATTCTGATTGATTTAAATCGTCATTTAAAACGAGTCCAGGTCCTCAATAACGATTTATGTAATAATTATATCGATTGACCGTTGACGGGTCGTGTGAGATCATGGTGGATCAAAGCTGTGCATGCATGGATACACCTGTTGCCCTCACCTGCGCGACATGAACTGTCCTGCGGAGCGACGAAGGGTACGCTCGGTGGATCCGCTCGGAGGGTCTGCTTGGAGGGTCTGCTCGGAGGGTCTGCTAGGAGGGCCCGCTCGGAGGGTCTGCTAGGAGGATCCGCTCGGAGGGTCTGCTAGGAGGGTCCGCTCGGAGGGTCTGCTAGGAGGATCCGCTCGGAGGGTCTGCTAGGAGGGTCCGCCCGGAGGGTCTGCTAGGAGGATCCGCTCGGAGGGTCTGCTAGGAGGATCCGCTCGGAGGGTCTGCTAGGATCCGCTTGGAGGGTCTGCTAGGAGGATCCGCTCGGAGGGTCTGCTCGGAGCATCCGCTCGGAGGGTCTGCTAGGAGGGTCAGCTCGGAGGGTCTGTTAAGAGGGTCAGCTCGGAGGGTCCGCTAGGAGGGTCAGCTCGGAGGCTCCGCTAGGAGTGTCAGCTCGGAGGATCTGCTAGGAGGATCAGCTAGGAGGGTCCGCTCGGAGGGTCTGCTAGGAGGGTCAGCTCGGAGGGTCCGCTAGGAGGATCAGCTCGGAGGGTCACCTAGGAGGGTTCGCTCGGAGGGTCTGCTAGGAGGGTCAGCTCGGAGGGTCTGCTCGGAAGGTCTGCTAGGAGGGTCCGCTCGGAGGGTCCGTGCGCGTGTCCAGTGGGGTCCAGGATAGTCGCTCCCCTCACTCATCCACAGGCACAGACAGACACGCCTACTTTGCTCTGAACCTCCTCCATCTACAAACCACACCCACTCCTCCCTCCAGTTTCTTGACATCTCTGTCGCGACCCTTCCCAACCCTTTCCCACAGATTAGCGGTATTCCAACCGGTACGCTTCATAACAGGTGTTGGGGGATGGGTGGGGTATAAAGGTTATTTGTTTCGGGGATCCATGGTGGTCACCCTCCCCATCCCCATCGCAGATGCCGGTAAAAGTTCCACGTACAGATCTGAGGAATGACGGATCATGTACAAATTCCACGTTGGAGTTCGGGTGCTTATGGGGCCAGCATTAAGGCCTGCCTTTTTTACTAGAAAAAAGGTAAAAAGTCAAACATTTGAACAGCCTTGGACGTGCACCTTGACCCCATGGTCAAGGCACAACGTCAACAAGGCTGTCCCAATAACAATACACATGCGCCTCAACCCCAAGGTGAAGCACATGGTCATTCAAACGCATGCATCATGCCCCCGAAGGGCCACAATGCATGGTCATACAATTGAGACCACTCCTCTTAATAGGAGTGAGACCCCTTAATCCACCAGCAGGGCATTACTCCTGCCGGGTACAATTTTGCAGGCTTGTTCGTCGTCACAGGACGGCACACTGCAAATTGTTTTGGAGTTGGAGTTCGGACACCGCTAGTGACGTCACTACCAAGCGGTATCCTATAATTAGCACTCCATGGACTTTATGATCGTGCCATATGGTAAAAAGTAATAGTATTTACTGGTGTAAATCACGGTATGCATAGATCAGATTCAAAGCCGCCATTTTTCATAAACACCTTAATTCACCAAAGAGCGAACGAGGGAGGAATTGTTATTGAGCCGAAGGGAAAAGTGTCCTTAGGGATAATTAACTACTGAATGAAAGGTCTTGGAGGTGTTAAAATCCCTTCGATTCATTTTCTTTCCCTTCCTCTGTGATACAGTTATTACAGTAACTGGGTTGTTCGCGCCAACAAGTTGTGCCAACAATTCTCCGACAGGTCACAGCCCGGTTTCCGGTATATGGCGGATTAAGCCACAGTCTCGAAGCAAGCTATTAAAACAAGGCCTCACGGTAGCGACTGCGAGAGTGAGCCGACGGGATCCGAAAACTCCACCCACACGGTGTTATTGATGCAGCGCAGCCAATCACAGCCATCGAAATGTTCGAACGCTTTACGAATGGGCGTGGTCAGGAGCAGCACGAGCGATCGCACTCGCAAAAAAAAAGCGCGTGAGCTTCGTGTCGGTCATCAGAGCCAGTTGGTGGGTGGACCCGGAGACGCCTGGTGGGTGGACCCGGAGACGCCTGGTGGGTGGACCCGGAGACGCCTGGTGGGTGGACCCGGAGACGCCTGTTGCGTGGACCCGGAGACGCCTGGTGCGTGGACCGGGAGACGCCTGGTGGGTGGACCCGGAGACGCCTGGTGGGTGGACCCGGAGACGCCTGTTGCGTGGACCCGGAGACGCCTGGTGCGTGGACCGGGAGACGCCTGGTGGGTGGACCCGGAGACGCCTGGTGCGTGGACCGGGAGACGCCTGGTGGGTGGACCCGG
This sequence comes from Myxine glutinosa, assembly GCF_964187855.1. NCBI lineage: Eukaryota > Metazoa > Chordata > Myxini > Myxiniformes > Myxinidae > Myxine > Myxine glutinosa. The sequence goes on along the minus strand of NC_136265.1, from coordinate 125,969,278 downwards.
AGACGCCTGGTGGGTGGACCCGGAGACGCCTGGTGGGTGGACCCGGAGACGCCTGGTGGGTGGACCCGGAGACGCCTGTTGGGTGGACCCGGAGACGCCTGGTGGGTGGACCCGGAGACGCCTGGTGGGTGGACCCGGAGACGCCTGGTGGGTGGACCCGGAGACGCCTGTTGCGTGGACCCGGAGACGCCTGGTGGGTGGACCCGGAGACGCCTGGTGGGTGGACCCGGAGACGCCTGTTGCGTGGACCCGGAGACGCCTGGTGCGTGGACCCGGAGACGCCTGGTGCGTGGACCCGGAGACGCCTGGTGCGTGGACCCGGAGACGCCTGGTGCGTGGACCCGGAGACGCCTGGTGCGTGGACCCGGAGACGCCTGGTGCGTGGACCCGGAGACGCCTGGTGCGTGGACCCGGAGACGCCTGGTGCGTGGACCCGGAGACTAATCGCGGGGTTAGGGTAAGACGATAAAAAGCAGACTGTGGATGAGTTTCCTGGAATTCCCAGCATGCAGTTAATCCCTCACTCCCAAATCATGTCTCCCCGAACCACCTGCTCTTGCAAATTCCCAGAGGAACCGACCGTGACGATCCCCGTGCGATCCACACCTGCATCGGCAGGGCGGTGTTCAGGTGGTTTGTATCTAGCAAACCCGTAAAGTTACTGTACGAGCAACAGTGTGGTTCGTCCGTGGTTACATCAGATGGAACACTGTTGCTCTAGTAACGTTCTCATAGGTCCATAGATTTATTACATACAGACTGTGGATTTACTACGTACAGAGCCACGACTGGAATTTTGAACCGACCCCACCATTTGCCACCTTGCCCTCCTTTTCACACGCCACCACTTCAGCCTGCATTTTTTGCGCACGTAATAAATAGATCTAAATGGCCCCCAAACCTCTCACCAGCTATCGGAGTGTGGAGGAGAGAGGTCGGTGGGGTTGGAAGTAGAGGAGGGGTGGAGTGTGGGGGAGGAGGTGCAATGAGTGACCTCGTTGGCTTTTCGCACTGGGGCTGCCCATTCCTCCACACTCCGATGTTTGTGTTTAACGAGCCCGAGGTCTCCTCGAGCCAAACAAACGCTTCCACTGATGTCCCAACACCATGGTGGAAAGGTCAGGAGACCACCGGGGCCACAAAAAAAACAAATTTTTTTGGGGGGAATAAAAGAACAATCCAAGATCTCGGTGCAATTAAAGTCGATTCGAGTTTGATTAACGGAGTCAAACTGACTGTAAACTGCCTTCCTGGTGACATGCCAAGGGTGTTGCATCCTGGAGCACTCTGGTTTTGTATCTCGTGCAAAAACTCTCGGTTTATGAAAAGTCAAACCAAATGAAAACTAGAAAGTATCAAAATGAAAATCGCAAACACATAAACACATCTGCCATAAAGCCCAGATCGGTGGAGTGTTGTTGCAGTGATGGTTATCCTTCTCGAAGTTTCTCCCATCTCCACAACGGATCTCTGGAGCTCAGCCAGAGTGACCATCGGGTTCTTGGTCACCTCTTACCAAGGCCCTTCTCCCCCGATCGCTCAGTTTGGCCGGACGGCCCAGCTCTACGAAGAGTCCTGGTTGTTCCAAACTTCTTCCATTTAAGAATTATGGAGGCCACTGTGCTCTTGGGAACCTTCAATGCAGCAGAAATTTTTTGGAGGCTTCCCCAGATCTGTGCCTCGACACAATCCTGTCTGCAGGCAGTTCCTTCGACCTCATGGCTTGGTTTTTACTCTGATATGCATTGTCAGCTGTGAGACCTTATATAGACAGGTGTCTACCTTTCCAAATCATGTCCAATCAATTGAATTTACCACAGGTGGACTCCAATCAAGGTGTAGAAACATCTGAAAGATGATCAAGAGAAATGGGAGGGACCTGAGCTAAATTTCAAGTGTCACAGCAAAGGGTCTGAATACTTAGTCACGTGAAAAAGTAAGTACACCCCATGTAAAGTTTTGACTTTTTGAACATATTTCAACACAGCTATTTGATCTTCATTTCAACAATATTGATAGATAAAGTTGATATAATATAACAAATATCATGAAACATTTACATTTTGTAGTCCATTGTTGTATCTATCTATAATTCCAGTAATCTCTGTGTGTTTGTTTGTTTGTACGTTTGTTTGTCTGTGACCGCTGTTTCTCGACAACCACGGGTCCGATATACTTTAAACTTGCCAGGTATATTGCTGGGGACCCGAGGATGTGCCTTTTCAAGGTTTCATATTAATCGGACAATTACTTACCGAGCTATGTCCAAAAAACGATTCAACCAATCAGAGAGCAGCGAGCTATCGCGTGTGCCGAACGTGGCGAACACACTCTGCCTCGGATGGCACATTTGAGAGCGTATTCATTTATTTCCCGTCGGCAAACTATGTTGGCGTTAAACGATGTTTTAAAACTAATTAAAACGCCGGGGGGATTGTCACTGTACTCGCAAGCCGTTCGCCGTTCGCTTTGGCGTTGCGAATGGACCAAAACATTTCATGCACCAAACCATTTCATGTAAAGCGTTCGCCGTTCGCTTTGGCGTTGCGAATGGACCAAAACATTTCATGGACCAAACCATTTCATGTAAATAGAGGGGGGGATATAATTTTAGATATAGATATAGTACGGGCATGCCCTAGTCTATCTATAATTCCAGTAATCTCTGTGTGTTTGTTTGTTTGTACGTTTGTTTGTCTGTGACCGCTGTTTCTCGACAACCACGGGTCCGATATACTTGAAACTTGCCAGGTATATTGCTGGGGACCCGAGGATGTGCCTTTTCAAGGTTTTATATTAATCGGACAATTACTTACCGAGCTATGTCCAAAAAACGATTCAACCAATCAGAGAGCAGCGAGCTATCGCGTGTGCCGAACACACTCTGCCTCGGATGGCACATTTGAGAGCGTATTCATTTATTTCCCGTCGGCAAACTATGTTGGCGCTATGTTGGCGTTAAACGATGTTTTAAAACTAATTAAAACCCCGGGGGGATTGTCACTGTACTCGCAAGCCGTTCGCCGTTCGCTTTGGCGTTGCGAATGGACCAAAACATTTCATGCACCAAACCATTTCATGTAAAGCGTTCGCCGTTCGCTTTGGCGTTGCGAATGAATCAAAACATTTCATGGACCAAACCATTTCATGTAAAGCGTTCGCCGTTCGCTTTGGCGTTGCGAATGAACCAAAACATTTCATGGACCAAACCATTTCATGTAAATAGAGGGGGGGATATAATTTTAGATATAGATATAGTACGGGCATGCCCTAGTAATTTAAATAAACATAAATGCAAATTTCGTGTGTGGAAAAAGTAAGTACACCCCGACATTTATCACTACTTCAAATACCTAAAATTAGAATCAGGTGCATCAGCTCAGGTGCAAATGATTAGAACACCGTTAGAGAGGATCTTGGAGGAACCTGTCTTATTTAAACCTCAGACATTTAGTTTGGTTTGCTCTTTGTTGTTGAAGTGTGCGGCGTCACCATGCCTCGATCAAAAGAGCTCTGAGGCCTTCAGAAAGAAGGTTATAGATGCCTACGAGTCTGGGAAGGGATTTAAAAAGATCTCCAAACAATTTGAAATCAATCATTCGACTGTCCGGAAGATCATCTACAAGTGGAGAAGATTCCAAACAACGGCCAACTTGTTCAGGCCAGGCCGCCCCAGCAAGTTCAGCCCGAGAGCAGACCGCAAGATGCTGATAGAAGTCTCTAAGAACCCCAGAATGTCATCACGAGACCTACAGGTAGCTCTTGCCACTGTTGATGTCAAAGTGCACTAGTCTACCATTAGAAAGAGGCTGCACAAATTTGATCTACATGGGAGGTGTGCCAGGAGGAAACCTTTGCTGTCCAGAAAGAACATCAGGGAAGACTAAGGTTTGCCAATGAACACCAAGGCAAAGACCAGCACTTCTGGAACATTGTGCTCTGGACAGATGAGTCAAAGGTAGAGCTATTTGGCCACAGTACCAGAAGACATGTTTGGCAAAAACCAAAGACAGCATTTGACCACAAGAACCTGATACCAACTGTAAAGCATGGTGGTGGAAATATTATGGTTTGGGGCAGCTTTGCTGCATCAGGGCCAGGGCAGCTCACCATCATAGAATCCACTATGAATTCTTCATTGTACCAGAGGGTGCTTGAGGATAATGTGAGGCCATCTGTCGGAAAGTTGAACCTCAACCGAAGGTGGACCTTGCAACATGACAATGACCCTAAACATACCAGTAAATCACCAAGGAATGGCTGAAAAGAAAGAAATGGAGGGTTCTGGAATGGCCAAGTCAAAGCCCAGATCTAAATCCCATCGAGATGTTGTGGGGGGATTTGAAACGAGCTGTGCATGCAAGAAACCCCTCAAACATCGCACAGCTGAAAGAATTCTGCATGGAGGAGTGGGCAAAAATTTCTCCCAGTCGATGTCAGAGACTGGTAGACAGTTATAAGAAACGCCTACTTGAGGTTGTTTCTGCCAAAGGGGGCAATACCACCTATTAGAGCCAAGGGTGTACTTACTTTTTCCACATGCGAAATTTGCATTTATGTTTATTTAAATTATACCATGGACTACAAAATGTAAATGTTTCATGATATTTGTTGTATTATATCACCATTTATCGATCAATATTGTTGAAATGAAGATCAAATAGCTGTATGTTGAAATATGTTGAAAAAGTCAAAACTTTACATGGGGTGTACTTACTTTTTCACATGACTGTATGTAAATGTGATATTTCAGTTTTTTCTTTTTAATAAATTTGCAAAACTTTCTAAAATCCTGTTTTCTCTTTGGCATTATGGGGTATTGAGTGCAGATTGATGAGGGAAAAAATGAATTTAAACGATTTCAGCATAAGGCTGCAACATAACAAAATGTGAAAAAGTGAAGGGGTCTGAATACTTTCTGAATGCACTGTAGGTTAAGGGGGTAAGCGGGTTGTTGTTGGCGGAATATATATTTTTTCTTTTCGATGTCGTTATACAATTCCAAGAATGAATCTCACATCCCAAGTACGAGTCCTAGAGGTATGAGCCTTGTCGGTCAAGTTCACCTTTCATCTAAACTTAGAACTTTAGAAAGAAAACTCAAGGCTTAACTTTCGGCATTTACAAAATGGCACATCACGAGTCTGAGTCGCCGTGAGTGGGGTTCAATCCCACAAGAGGACGCGGGAGCTCCGAGCACGATATCCTTCGGGGCTGCAACACGTGGATCCACAAATATCACAAATATCCGGCCACACACACCGAGGAGATTCCGTTGTGCGAATCGCAGACGATTCGTCTCAACATTTCTGGGACTCTGGAGTAGGTTAGTTATGTTTTCACCCCTGTCTATCAATACTGTACAGAGGAAGAATCGATTTGATTTGGGTGAAGATCCAGATCTGATATCGATATCGCAAGGTTGTGGATGGATTCGGCCAAAACTTGGGGGACAGGTTGGGTGTGTGACGAAGAATAGATTCGATTTTGGTGAAGATCTGGATCTGGATCCGAATAACATTATTTTTTAATTGATTCTTTACCATTGAGAGATAGGGCTAAGGACGAGGAGGAGAGAATGCAGACACATTCTGAGCCGTCATGCTCTGTTTCAAGTTGTGCATATCATTTTAAAACCACCATACCACGTGAAGGAGGAATCAGGTGTCTTTATGTGTACAAATCTGGGAAGGTTCAATGACTCACCTCTTCCCTGACCACGACGGAGCAACTTCAACCCGATGGGTTGTTCTGTGGGGGCTTCAGCTTCACGTCTTGTATCATACTCTGAGGTATTCTTTGCTGATCTCCCTCCACTCGTGGAACCTACCTGATGACCATTGCACTGCTGTTAATATATCGGTGACAATTTCAAAGCCGTTCCTTGTACATCCTCATCGGCACCGTTTCATGTGATTTTCGAGAAGGCGCTCACCCGGCTGGTTGACTGGTGCATACTCTGAGCTTATTTGTCCCTCCACCCTCTCCTGTCCTTCAAGTAACACATCGTCCTTTACAACTTGGAGTCCCTGTCTTCATCACCTGAGCAACAGCTTTAACCGTGGGCTTGGGCTGCGGTGCCCGAAGGTCGACACGTAACAGAAATTGGGGGCTCATCAGGGATGTAAAAGCAAATTGTCAACAATAATAAATTGATTAAAAGAAAAGCAGGTGAAACCAAGAAACACTTACAATGGAGTTTGATGTGAAGTTTGTTGAGTCAACAGATGAGGAACAATGTTTTAGGTAGAAAATGGCATACCGTTCATAATGACGTTTCATCGATGCACATTTAAAAAGGGAAGGGCCGAAAATAAATAAATAAATAAATAAATACACCTTTGATGGCTTTACAACCACAACAACACACCCCAACAGGATGACTCCATTCGTTTTCGCCAACCTGTCCAAGAAGTCAACACAACACTGGGTGGAAAGGAATAGGAGGACGAGGAGGACGAGGAGGAGGAGGAGGAGAAGTCCACATTACATTACACTGAGTGGAAAGGAATCGGATGAGGAGGACAAGGTGACCACTAAACTGGGTGGAAATGAATAGGACGAGGAGAAGGCGACACTACACTAAATTGGGTGGAAAGGAAGAGGAGGAGAAGTCGACACGAAACTGGGTGGAAAGGAAGAGGAAAAGTCGACACTAAACTGGGTGGAAAGGAAGAGGAGGTGGAGGAGGAGTCGACGTCGACAATACACCACACTGGGTGGAAAGGAACAGGAGGCGAATAAGTCAATGCGACACTACACTGGCCGAGAAGTCGACACGACAATGGGTGGACACAGCTCAATCGTCCGAGCAGGTAATGTTTTGATGGTGTATCACAGGAGGCCCTTTGGAGGCCAAGATGTTGTACAAATGGGTCTGTTGAGTAGAAACGGCAGGTGACATGACGAGTTGTTTGAAAGCTGTGGGATTTGCTTTATTTTGTAAAAGGGCACACAGGTCTTTTGGCTAGAAGAGCCACAACGAACAATGTACCCACTTCCCAACCCCCCCAAACATCAATCTCCCATACTCGTCACCAAGACAACCCTCCACCCCCATCCCTCCCTCTCCCCCCCCAAATAATTTTTCAATCATCAATATACTGCATTGACATATGCACATAATATACAGGGGCGCCTATACTAAGCATGTATTCTGTTGAAAAAGCAGAAAGAAAAGCAAGGGAGGATATTGATGTGCGCACACTGCACAAGCGTACGCACTCGAGCTGCGCACACAGAATTCCCAGCTGTACACGGAGCGAGTGAAAGCACACCGATCAACGGTGCAAGGCGTCAAGTGAGGCCGATGGTGGGAAGCCACCTTTTCAGTCCATTTGGCTACGACTTCACAGAAAGTAGAATGTTCCACCTCCCTCCCCCCCCCCAAAAGAAATATCCAGAACACTTCCACCCAAACAGCTTGGGATTCCAGGCACCCGATGCACATGGAAAATAATTATTAAAAAAACAACAAAATAAAACAAGAGCAACGAATCTCCTTGCATATAGGAATAGAAAAGCATGCAGAAAATGCAATTCTGCACGTGCGGAGAGAGAAGGAACAAAGATGGCTCACCGACGGCCCATCAGCGGGATGGACCGAACCAATCCATCACAGGAGCAGACGCTACGTTGAGAATGGAAAAAAGCTTTAAAATAAAAATTAAAGAAAGAAAAACATGGCGCTCATTTCGCATACGTGAGGGTGCTGGTGACACAGGCATTTGGAAGTGCGGCACGTCGCAATTATTGGCGTGCCGTCGCATCATTTCTGCACGATCCACCGGGCGGGGTTCCAAAAAAGTGCACCGTGGGATTTGAAGGGCGAGGTTCAGGGGGTCAATCGCACTGGGATCTCCACCTCTTCGGGCGATGGCCGTCCTCTTGAAGTGAACGTTGCGTACGGAGGTTTCTCGCTCAAAACTTTTGGTGCATTTCATGCGGTCGGGTTAAAAGGATTTAACGCTTTTTTTTTTCCATCACTTAAAAAACTCCAATTATAATGATCCTGAAGGGAGAAGTAATAAGAGAAAGATTAATCGTCTTGGGGAGGATATTTCAAGCAAATTGATGAAAGTGGGGAATTAAAAATTGCGAGGATAGGGGTAGGGGGGAACGAGAAAAGGAATACGGAGAGATTATTCAGTTTTAAAAACCAAACTTCTCAAACTCAGCCAATCAACTCACGGGGGGGGGGGGGGGGGGGAGAGCAGAGAAAGTATGAGACGGATAAAATTATTATATAAATACATATCTTGCGCAGGACAGTGTCGTTGATTAAGTTTTAAACGTTGTGCCGCCGGAGCGTTTCGAGGCTCCCGCGAAGTTGATAGGCCCCCTCATTACAGCCGCTTCGCTCCCATATTAGCGAGAACCCAACACATTATTGCTGCCCCAAAACATACGGGAGGATTGAATGTGGCACTTTGTGGTAACGAGAGTGCCTCTCGCCAAAGTCAAACATTGGCTGCGACACTTTTGCTTTCAAAGGGACCTTCGATAGAAATACAATTTGGGGAGTGATGGTCCACGACACCACCCCTCCTGATTGCACACCCGAAAACGCAAGACCCAGCGTTTCCTCCGAGGTGCGAGTTCAAATTTGAAGCTCACCGTTGGTCGACTTGGCAACGGAAACGTTTTAATTTTTTTTTTGTTTTAAATACAAGGCGGAGAAGTTAAAGGATCTCGGCCGCACGTGGTACTTGGCCGTGTCTCGTCGCAGTAACCCCGGGTATGCGTGGAGCGTTCGGCGAGACGGGCATCAAGGCCCACTTTTTCTTTCTCTCCCACGTTGCGACCCGGAGCTTGCAGTCTCAGGGAAGCGTGCTGGAACTTCGGTCGGGGTGTGGGCGGGGGCGAGGCCATTTCACTCGGCGAACCAGGGTGCGGAGAGACCGGTCTGGCATCCGATGGGAAATTCACATGAACTGCATCTGCACGAGACAAATCGCACAAATATCTCCAAGGATCCATCAACGACAATGTGCTTAAAAGGACATGTACAAGCTCTGTGCTCATTTGCCGTCCATGTGTGTTTAAATGACATGTTAGCTATCACAAAGAGGCCTTAGATGTTTCTACAAAAAAAGGAGCATAATCGAGTACAGCATCAATATATCAGGGACCTGCAGGAGCAGCACAAAGATCCCCGTAACAGATCATATTGGCGATCACCTCTTGGAATTCGCATGGTTGGCTTTCAGTGCAAAATGCAATCGACACATCCATTTAGTGTCAGCAACCAACAAGACTGACCCTTTGTAAGAGATATGGACACAATAGTCCAAATATATTGTTGCGGGAATGCAATAGGCTCAAAGGTAGTAACACAGTGTAGTTATTTCATTAGTAAATGTTCAGCATAAATCGTACGGCATTTGTGTACGAGGCCTCACGTGTTGGGATACGTCTAGACAAGGTTAAAGGTCACCCCCTCATTGTGTAACGTGTCTAAATCTCCCACCATTCCCCCCGCACTAATTTTTTTAATCAGCCCCTTCGTAGTCTGTCTAAATGTGTGTCATCTCTGCTTGATCGGTCGGTGCATGGGAACATACGTTTCCGCTGCAGCAATTCTCGGATTCACCTTGTGAATACTGCCTGTACATACGTGCCCTGCTTCGACCCAACTTCACCTCTTCCCCTCCTGCCCCATTTTCCCATTTAATTTTCATGGTGCCTTTTCAACACACGTTATAAAGTGACTTTGTCTTTGGGTGATTATGTTTATTCTGGCGGCTTCATCCGGTGGTTGATTAAATCCTGTTTTAAGAGGTAAATTGGTTGTGGTCGACTGGTCGTCGTACTGCCAGATACACTTGCATCGCACGATCAAGGTTTGTTTGGACTGATAAGATCGGTCACGTGACGTCTATGGGCGTGACACTCGCCTGTTTTAAGGATTCCAATCTGCATGGTAACGTGATCTACACACGCAGATTTGACAGGGGGGGGTCGTTGAGGGTGACTGTTGCGGTCATTTTGCAGTGACCAGCAGATTCAAACCGGGTAACAGGACCAATCTGGAGGCTGCAACAATATGTTAACGTTTTAAACAGTGTCCCTTGACTTCAATGCGCTTGCTTCACCACTCACCTTCAACTATGCAAGAAAAAATGGAAGTTTTAGATTGCCCCTTCTGGCACATCCCCAGTTGTTTCAGTCATTTCCTCGTCATCGTCCACGCAAACGTGGACTTCAAATATTGAAACAGACTTTATTCACTGGGGACAGGCCTGGGTTTGTGGGAGTGGAGGTAGTGGGGGAGTGGTGATTCAGCTGGTTGAAATAATGGCCACAAAAGATGGCATCCACAACTTGGGCCTTGTGTGCAAGCACATTGTTCTGAAAGAGGGACACATCTTTGGTCAATGTCCTTCGGTATTTGTCCTTGTTGACCTGCAGCGATATTTTTGTGAAGCTGGAAAAATATTCCCAAGTGATTGGAGTTTTACGAGGCATCCGAGACATTCAAAGCCATGATCTTGTCTTCAAGGGACTTGAGGCCGTCTTCAGGGGATTCATCTTCAGGGGACAGCTGCCCCATTTGGTTATCGTGGAATACGAAGGTGCACCTTTGAAAAAGACGGCCACCACCCATTTATGGATTTATGTTGGGTCGGCACCTTGTTACTCAATTTTAGCAGGATACGTAATATTGTTATGACTGAGCAAAATTCTACTTCATACTCTGAAATAATAATTATAGACAATTGAAATTAATGGCAGGTATGCGTACAAGTTAAAATGAACAAAAACAAAATGCGCACCTCGGATGCGAACTACTAACCCGTTCTGTGAACTTTTGGAACGCCCCTCATATGTATTTCGAGATTGAGAAACAAAGCCTTACTCTACTGTACAGAAAAACAAACAGAGAGATAGAGAAAAAAAGGACATTAAAGCGACCCATATCCAATACTAGAAAAGCATTATGACATTGTGACGTCGACCGATATGACATGTGGCCTCCACCCACATGATTACATCATTATACATACTTGTACCAAGTTTGATTTAAATCCCTTAAGCTGTTCTCAAGTATCACATTTTTACCTGACATGACCTCTGACCTTTGATGCTGAAATCTAATCAAGTCGTCTTTTCATCATAATATATACTTGTACCAAATTTGGTCAAAATCCCATCACTGCTTTACAAGTTAGCTCGGTAACAGAATTTTTACCTCATGGGACCTCTTGACCCAATAATCTAATCTGTTTATCTTTGCATCATTAGATGTTAGCTTGGCTAACCCCCGCTCTAGCAGGGAAAATGGCCTTTAAAATGCATGTTGTTGTTGTTGTTGTTGTTTGCATCATTAGACATACTTTTACCAAGTTTGACTTAGTTCCCTTCAGCTGTTACCATGTTATCGTGGTAATGGGTAATGAAAACGTATTACAGATTTTGACCTTTGGCCGCTTGACCCCTAAATCAAAATCAGTTCATCTTTACATCATAATACAAACTTGCACCAACTTTGGTCAAAATCACATCGCTGGTTCACAAGTTATCGTGTTAACAGGATTTTCACCCAACATAACTAGACAAATAAAAAAATTTTTGTTGTTAAGATTAAGATTTTTTTTTTTCAACATAAGATTATTATTATTATTTTTTTTATAACTTGACAAATAAAAAACACACAAAACCTCTTGACCACAAGTTCATCTTTACATCATAGTACATAGTTGATCTAATTTTTTATTTAAATCCATTCTGCTGTTCCCAAGTTATCGCGGTAACGAAAACCTACCACAGACGGACGGACGCACAGACACTTGTTCAGGACTATAACGTGCTTCACCTTTGCATGAGGTCTGGAAAGCAACCTCTTAGTGACAGCGGCAGCAGTAGTGCAGTAAGCCACTTCTTCCGAGGATGTGGACGACCATGCCACCCCTGTCTGTCACCTCAGTCTCAAGATAAACTTGATAAAGTTTAATATTAATATGCATATATATATATTTTTACAAAGTAGAGTTAAGATTTTTTTTCCATAAGAACCTATCTATATTTTATTCTCCGTAGGAGATTCTGTCTGTCTGTCTGTGATACGTCTGTCTGGGGGAGTTGCTACACCCGGTCTGGGAGGGGCTTCAAAAACAAATATCCACCATTTTGTTTACTCGCATAGCTTTGAGGCCTCTTTTGTTAGGCCAGCGGTGTCTTGCTCACTCTCAGTTTTATTTCAACTCTAATTCGATATCTCATTTCATTTTTCACAGTCGCTAACATGGTTTTAGACTCGGTTGGAAAAAAACGGGAATAAAATTTGATGAAAGTTACCGTTTATAGAACAAAATGCATTTTCAAAGGCCTATAAAATAAAGCCCATTCATTGAGTCTCCCTCACGGCTTTATCTCGACGAATTCACCATCACAGTTGCTGGGATGGTTCAAGTCTCAGTTTCAGCTAAAGTTGAGAAAATCGGCGACATTTATTCCAACAGCCGTTTTGAATGTGTCGACTGTTATGTCTGCATGGGGAATGAGAGAGGGGAATGAGAGAGGAGAATGACAGAGTAGAATGAGAGAGGGGAAAGAGAGGGGAAGGAGAGAGGGGAAGGAGAGAGGAGAGAACGTTCCCAGGACTTCGTTATTTATATTATTACTTTGTAAAAATACAGCGACTGAATACTGAAGTTCGAGATCGAACCGAAGGCTAATTATATTTTTCCATATCTCTGGGGTGTATATACAGAGTTTGTTTTAAGTGAGTCAACTCTTTTCCAACCATGGAATTAAACAATACAGTACTTCAAAAATGTACATAATAATGTAAACTAACTATGGAATACAATATTTATTAATAACGTTTGGTTTTAATCTATTTTTAGAAGCGAAAGCGAAAAGTTATCGATACATTCAAGTTTAAAAATGAGAAGAGTCATGGGCTCTATCGGCCTACAATCGGCCTCTGTATGCTCTGTATGATCAGATGTGCATTTTAAGACTCAATCAACACGTCTTCGATCATGAATTACTTTTTGAACAACTCAAGCAATGGAAACGAGGTAATGCCTGTTTCGTTCGGAGTGATTATGCACCGCCCAAAGAAAATGCGTTTCATAGCTACAGGAACTAAAATCGTGAACTCTTTATTAATTTTTTTTGTTTGTTTTCGCATGAGTTTCCGTGTGTGTGTGTGTGTGTCCCACTACCCCATGTGTGTGTGTGTCCCACTACCGTGTGTGTGTGTGTGTGTGTGTGTGTGTGTGTGTGTGTGTATATGTGTGTGTGTGTGTGTGTGTGTGTAATTGGACATAAGAATCAGAGCATCGTTGCACATAAGAATTGAAAATCATAAGAGATAGAATTGTGAGAAACAAAAATTAAAAAAAACAAGATGTGTGTGTGTGTGTGTGTGTGTGTGTGTGTGTGTGTGTGTGTGTGTGTGTGTGTGTGTGTGTGTGTGTCTGTGAATAAGAGAGACAGAATTGAGGAACAGAAATGAAAAAACGAGATGTGTGTGTGTGTGTGTATTTGTCTGTGTGTGTGTATATATATGTGTGTTTGTCTGTGTGTGTATGTGTATATGTGTGTGCATGCACATGCATTCACATGTTATCAGAAGTAAATACATTGTGTAGATTACATCATTTGTGCATCTGATAAATTGCCAGTAACCATTTTGTAAAACTGAATGTGCAGCAACGAAATGAAGATGTCCAAATGTCACACACGTCCATGCCAATGGGATTCCCACGGGTGACCCCACGAGTCTCCACTTATAATGGGAGTATATGCGAATATTAAATTCGATGTGCAGAAATTCACCCAAAAGGAACGTAACCCTTCCATATAATCGAGATTACTATACTGCTAAACGGAAGGTGTTTGAAAGTGCTAAAAAGGTGATTTGTGTTCTACAGTGTTCCAAGTTTATAATTCAATGGAAATAAAATAAAAAGATTTTAAAAGTCGTACAAAATAAAATTCCGGAAGTTTATCGCTGTTGACAAAGCAGCTTTTACACCACCTTATAACACGTTACATTAGTTATTCGTGCCTGTTGTTTGTGTCCTTTATGAAGTCTGTAAAAACAGTAAGTTTCCTGTTGGGAATGATTTTCAATTTAGTTTGACTGCCAGACAGAGTAAAAGAATGGTCCCGTAGGGGGACTGACGGTTATTACCCCAACAGGCGAGGTGACCGGAGACGGGACCGATAAAGCGGAAGCGGGTAGGGACTGTATGAATGGAATCGACTTTGGTTAATGGGGTCCAGATTGGATTTTGCCAAAGGCCAGTTTTGAACGCCGTAACTGAATTTGGCGAAGTGGGGGCTAGTGGATCCAGATGAGAAGTACAATCCTAGAAGACCCTGCTGCCCTGATGAATCCTGGCAAATTTGGTTCAATTATGCCTCTTAGTTACGGAGATGATGATGTTTCAATGGAAATGGCGGATCAGGGGCAGACTCCACGACGCCCGTTTTGCAGGAGCCGGTGCTAATGTGGAGCACAACTTTAGATCCGGGCCTGGTCCTAATGCCTCCAAGCGAGTTTTGTTTGAATCTGGTGGTAGGTTTCAGAGGATAGGATTTGGAAAAAATTATCTGAATTTAGGACCTCTTTCACAACAACAACAACAACAACAACAACATGCATTTTAAGGCCATTTTCCCTGCTAGAGCGGGGGTTAGCCTTGCGGTCCCCATGACAATCTTCTCCATTTTGCCCTATTTTCTGCATCTCTCCTTGTTAAACCCCTTGCCCGCATTTCTTCTTCCACCATCTTTAGCCAAGTCTTTCTCGGTCTTCCCCGTCTTCTACTTCCTTCCACATTCATTTCCATCACTCTTCTCAACCAGTCACTTTCATCCTTCCTCAACACATGACCAAACCATCTCAACTTGTTTATCTTCACAGCATCAATCACAGGCTCTATTCCCATCATTTTTCGCAATTCATCATTTGTCTTCCTCTCTCTCAGCGATACTCCGCACATCCATCGAACCATTCGCATTTCCACCCTTTACAACCTTCGTTGCTGCTCTACGTTCATTACCCATGTCTCGCTCCCATAAATCATAACACTTCTCACACATGCAGCATACACCTTTCCCTTCAGCTTCAACGACACTCCCCTCCTCATCAGCACTTTGCTCTTTCGAAGCGACCTCTTTCGAAGAAGCATATCCAGATGAGGAGCACAACACAAGAATGCCTACCTGTCTTGATGGATCCTGTCAGATTTGGTTTGAATTGGCTGGGTAGTTTGGGAGCAGAAGACATTGTGGTGAAAATTAAGGGTTCGGGGAAGGGGCCCCTTTCCGGGGTAGATATGGCCATGGGGAGCACAATTTAAGGTTTGTGATGCAGCATGGCCAGTTTGATCTGGATCCAATTGGTTTCTGAGAAATTACTTGAATGAAATACCCAAATTAGGTGTAAAAAAACCCACTTTTACCCTCTTTATAAGGGTGATCCGGATGCGGAGCACAACCCCACGAGACCTTGCTGTCCTGTTGAATCATACAAATTTTGGTCCATGCAGGCCGGTAGTTGTGGAGAAGATGTTGCAGTGAATATGAAGGATTCGGGAAGGGGGCCCATGGCCCACTATCTGGGGAGGATATGGCCATGGGGAGCACAACTTAAGGTTTAGGGCATGGTCACGGTGATGCATGGCCAGTTTGGTATGGATACGGTTGTCAGTTTCCGAGAAGATTTTTGAATGAAATACCCAAATTAGGGGCAAAACCCCACTTTCGTCCCCTTTATATGGGGTGGGGCGGTCTGGATGTGGGAGCAAAACCCCATGAGACTTTACTGTCCTGATGCATCATACCAAATTTGGTCCGTATCAGCCAGGTAGTTGTGGAGGAGAGGTTTTAGTGAAAACAAGGGAATCGGGGAGGGGGCCGTGGCCCCCTTTCCAGATGAGATATGGCCATATCGGTCAGGTAGTTTTTGAGGAGATGTTTTACTCAAATGTTAATGGACGTCCAAGTACGTATGGACGCCTGGACACCAGGACCGACTCTATGAGGTTATTTCAGAGAAATAACCTAAAATTATCTCACCCCTCTCTGCGCATGTGACATTGGGATGAGATCCAGAGTGAAAGTACTGATAAACAACAGGTTTGTTTTCTGATTTGTGTTCAAAATGTAACATTAAATTTAAATGTTGTTCCTTGATCAGAAACTGATGTTCACAGACAGACATGACCCAATTGCTTAACCCCGCTTTTTGCTTTGAGTGCACAGCATAATACAGTGACTACAAAAAGCCTGACTCGTAAAAAGAAACCGACCTTGTCATTTTTCAAGCCCCTCACGTTATTTACAACAACAACAAATAGAAAGACATTCGGTAGAGAACATACCCCCGCCAGGCTGAACGGTTTACGTTTTGTATCCTACTGATAGGCCGGATCTGGATTCGGATCTGAACTAAAATCGAATCGGCTCGTTCTTGTCACCTAATCAACTCATCCACCAAGTTTTGTCATAATCCATCCACAACTTTTTGAAATATTGTGCTAAATATAGTTGTTGGCCCCAACTCTCACCTCACCCCTTATAAAGGGAAAAGGAAGAGAACAACAACTCTCAATGGTGAAGTATCACTTAAAAAAATAAAAATTCTCGTATCCGGATCAGGATCTTCACCAAAATCAAATCCATCCATCACACACCCAACATGCCCACCAAGTTTCGTCCGAATCCATCCATAATTTTTTGAGATATCCTGCTCACAGACAAAGACACAGACAAATAGTGGTGAAAACATAACCTCCGTCCACCTTCGATGGTGGAAGTAACAAAGATGGCCAATTTGCTAGTCGCTGGCATGAGCACCGCAAAAGACCCAAATCACCATGGTCTAATCACCACTTTGCTGCGAGCTCATCATCGACGGCTCCGCCAAAGTAGGAACTTATCGAGGAAAAAGCAAAGCGCTTGCAAATGATCCAGCAATGGCAAAACAGGGTGTATAAATAAACAATTGGTCACATTATTTTACACGGTTAATTAACTATTATGAACGACATTCCGCTTATAATAATTGTCGGGGCACCTTTAAGCCGGCAATTAAAGCCAAAGACTCAGCGAAGAAGAAAAACAACGATTACTTAGATTCAATAATTATTGGTAGGTGCTTTGCAGCCACCTTGCCAGCTTAGGATCCTAGGATCCTCGGATCCTGGGTTCGAATCCCGGTCGATCGCTGAATTAACGCCAGGGGGGTTGACTCAGCCTGTCATCCTTCCGAGGTCGGCTAATTGAGCACCAGTTCACTGGTAATTCCCTGTTTGTCGTAAAAGGCGACAAACAGGGTTGGCGGCAGGAAGGGCATCCGGCCGTAAAACATTGCTTCAAAAAGGGGACCAACAACAACAACAACCACGGTGCCCGAAAAAGGCCAACCCCCGCTTTGCGGGGAAAAATGGCCTCTAAAGGTGTTTTTTTTTGCAGCCACTTCTTAAATAGATTATGATGTGGGGAATATCTGGAATGGTAATCCAGGAAGTTCATTGAAAAACAAACAAAGTGACACTTGGCCCACGCCTCACTCAAATTGACACAAGTACGTTATATTTTCCCCTTATTTGGTTTTAAAAATCACACACGTGTCCGAAGGAAGCGGTTCAGTTTGGCATTTTTAATATGAATCAAAATGAAATGAACTAAACCTTTTAGAATTGCCCTTTAGAACCTTTCAAAATTAAACACTGTGGGTTAGAAAGGTTCTTCTTCCTTGTTGACATTTTTGACAGACGGATGGAAGGAAGGAGGATGGAAGGAAGGACTTAGCCAAATATTTAAGTGGATTTACCGCTTAAAAATACATTTTCACCAAGAAGATCTGACAATTGATTGTCAGGAAGTTAGAGACTCAGCTTATGAGAGAAATGACAACAAATGACGACAACGGTTGTGACAGTACCAGATGCAAACAGGTTAATGCAGCAGTACGAAAGAGGAATTTTGATTTGATAGAAGGTACGGGAATTCCGCAGGGTCTTAAGTTGTGTACCTGAGATGAGGGGATGGGGGTTAGCTTCGTTAAAGGAAACCCCGGATGAAGAGTTCCGAGGGTCTCTCCTGCGAGGGTGACTGCTGAGAACCGAAAGGGGAGTGGACCAAGTTCGGGAGGGACTGCACCAAGTGAGCCATGCATTGATGAGAGACATGCACATGCATGATGCCAAATATGGCAAAAAGAGGAAATAAAGAAAGAAAAGGAGCGAGGTTCAAAGAGGAAATTGAATAGCACCCCAGGTGCCCCTCCCCCCCAACCCCCCCCCAAAAAAGATAATAAAAATAAAGGTTCCAAGAATTAAACAGCGGAATAAAACAAAATAAAATAGACGTTTGGGGTGGGAAGTGACAGGTGCATTTGCAAGGAGAGCAGGGAGATGAGGAGGGAAGGACAGGTAGGATGAAAAAAAGATCAGAACGAGAACACCACAAATGAACAACACGGACTGAACCAGAGAGAAATTAGTTAATGCAGAAAAGAAATGTGTCTACAGACAAATAATGCCTTGAGAAACTCCTGACAGGATGTTTTAAGCAGCATCCGCGTAAAGGTCACGTCCATGGCACTTGGATCGAGTGAAAAACAAAAATTGTTTAAAGGGCTGACTACCTCCGTGCCAAACTCCTCGAATACATATTTTACTCTCTCTATTTGGAATGCCCACAGTCAACCTGCATCCAAACCAAGTAGCGATTCGGGCGCGAGTGCTCGGGTAAACCGTAAACCCACCTGGGCACCAGGCACCGGACCAAATGGATTATTAGGTTGCATCACAGGCTGGTTGAACATGGCCGGCTGTGGCTGGACCAGCGGGACACCTGTTACGGGAGGCACCTGCAAAGACAACGTGGTATGAAAATAAAATTATTGAGTGAAAGCATTTACAGGTCAAAGGTCACATACAGGTTTGACACATGTTGTTGATCCGTTGGTGAGAGCAGCCAGGGGCATGCGGTTAAAATAAGCGGACCATGTGAACCGTTGTTAATGAGTGTTACATCATGTAGCTGATCTCAAGTCTTGGCCTGGAAAGGGGATGCCCTAAACAAGGGGGGAAAAAAAAAAGAAAAAAAAAAAAAGGAAGAAAAATAAAATAAAATAAAAAACTAGTGGATCCTGGACATTCAAACTAGCAGTTTAATCTATGTCACTGTGGTGCATGTACCATTGCATATGTGCCCAAGCCTTGTGTGCCTGGCTGGAAGGCCGTGGGGGCTGCACCCTGACATGCGCACACATGTCAAAATAACCCGTTTTTGTATGTCATATATAAGCAAGTTGGAGGAGGGGAAGGGGGTGAGGGAGGCGATTGGAGGGGGGGGGGGGGGGGGGGGTCGATGAAATACAGGAAAACATCAAGATTGGAAAATTCACTTGACTTGGAAAAGGAGAACAAGCACCTTATCCACCAAGCCCTCCTCAATATGTCAAATGTGCTGAAAAATGGATGTGAGGATGGGGGTTGGAGGGGCAGGCAGGAGGTATCGGAGTGGGGGTGGGGGTGGGCTTGCGACTCACGTATTGCTGGAGCCCCCAGCCGTTCTGCTGGTGCAAGATGGACAGACAAAGGCAAAAGATGTTGGTGAAGGGCAGCGCTATAAATTAAATAAATGCATTTAGATCGCAGTCACACCAAAGTATGATTATATTTCTAGCCCCTCCCTCCCCGCCCTCCCCCCACACACAACCATAACAAGATCACCCCTCCTCCCCAAACAAACTTAATTGGACCCTGTGAAGGCCAAAATCGAGTTACTCATTCCAAAAATGTTAGTGCAACATTTATCGGTACATTGTGGCTGGCAGACGACAAGCAAATGCAGAAAGGTTACTTCATGAGTGACGAGTTAATAAATTAGGCACAGCATAGGCTTCTTCTTCTTCTCTCGAGTACATAATGGACTGGGATTTCAATTACAAATCGGCTCACTGGTTGCATTATTGTTGAGGTATGGCTGTGCTGAGTCCCTAGGAGAGGCTAGGTGTTGGGCTAGCGGCTAGGGTGCCGGCTTAGGATCCTAGGATCCTGGGTTCGAATCCCGGTCGATCGCTGAATTAACGCCAGGGGGGTTGACTCAGCCTGTCATCCTTCCGAGGTCGGTAAATTGAGTACCAGTTCACTGGTAATTCCCTGCTTGTCGTTAAAGGCGGCAAAAAGGGTTGGCGTCAGGAAGGGCATCCGGCCGTAAAACATTGCTTCAAAAAGGGGACCGAAAAACAACAACAACCACAGTTCCCGAAAAAGGCCAACCCCCGCTTGCGGGGAAAAATGGCCTCTAAAAGGTGGTTTTTTTTTTTATGGCTGTGCTGCTGATGAATTATGGCAGGAATTCGGAAAATCGGACAGAGTGCCAGTACAATTCGCCTACTCTTAGTTGAAAGACAACGTGGGATCTTCAACATCCACCAAATGATGCCAGCAGATGGGTCCCCTGCTCAACGCTCGTCCAAAGGACGGCACACATATTGATGAAAAGTACATCCTGCCTGTGAAGCACCAATCCGACTGTTTAGACTTTAGAGAGTCGGGTTGAGATTCGAACCCGGACTAGACATCTCAATGGCAAGTGCACTACCTACGCGTCATCACATCGGTCGAAACATTGCTTAGCACATGGTAATGAAATACAAAGCCGTCATACGCACAAGACTCACCGTTTGCGTTTGAACCGCTGTGGGAACTGATGGACCCCACGAGTTGGGGGCTCCCAGCCGTGGCTGCCAGTTTGCACCGCCAGTTAGTCTTTTCTCTCCCGCCGGTGTCCATTGGTGATCCCTGAACAATCCGGGCAATGTCATAGTCATCCCAATCAACACACTATCGATATGTCCACACCACTCCTCTAACTCCCAGAAGCACTAAATAAGCTCTTTTATCACAATGTCAGACAAACAAGTATAAAAGCAATCTCCAGGTACTGTACACCTCTAGCCATTCCCAGATTAGGCTTGCAATTCCATTTCGGAACAAACATAAAGGAATAATGTTCATTTAATGCATGACATTCTCAAATGACGATCTTGCCTGGTTTCTGTGCAAGAGGCACCATCGCGTTAAATTAAACTCCCAATCAGTGGCAGGGGACCAAAACTTCATAAAGTTAATAGCTGCTTGCTGTACAGACCACCAAGAAAGCTAGGCCCATGCAATTAAGAGCTCCGCATGCATCACACACGCACGCACGCACGCACACACGGCAAAGCAAAAAAGCAGAGAAAGCACTTTTCCAACCTTGCAACCAGGCTGCAGGATTGGGGAGAATAAGAAAGAAAAAAAGAAAGAAAGGTTCAGAGCCCGGAAGGCAGACGAATCGATATAATAATCAGCACAACATCACAGAATACAAGAGGTGGTGGCTACGTCAGGTGTGCGGCCCTGTTGGAAGTTCAGGGAACCGAGTGCGTTACAGAAGCAAATTGGAATTCAAAGGCAAATAAAGAGAAGCGAAGGCACACAGAACATGGAGTTTAAAAGATGTCGACGGAAGAAAGACGAATGTCATACTTACTTCTTGCCGAGGCTGCTGTTCATTGTCAAGTCTGAAAAGGAAAACAAAAAGGCAATTGGTTTGCAACCGACTTCTCCAAGCAAACATTAATTATGCACTTGTTTTAGTGGATGAAGTGTAGGTTTACCCATCGAGTACGACAGTGTGTGGAAAACAAAAATCAAACCAAGTACAGATACATTCAAAGTACACTGCCCCATGCCAAATAAATAAATAACATCCTCCAGCGCGGCACTGCCAGGGCGCCTTCAGTGCCTGACGATACCGCTGTGCAGCACATAGAGGCGGTATTGGGACCGGGAGAGGTGTACAATATTGCACTGGGAGAGGTGTACAATAATTAATTGATCAATTGCGTAATTAAAATAAATACATGATAATGGTAAAATAATTTCTTAATCAATTGGCTAATAGCACACCTCAACCACCAAAGTTTCATCCAAAGCTGTAACCTTTTGAAAATTAATAAAAAAAGTCATAAATCGAATAAATGAAATAATTGATTAATCAATAAATAATTATTAATCAATTGATGGATCAATCGATTAATCAATAGATAAACAATATCCTTTAGAGCCACATCACTTGGTCACTATCGTGTCTGAATATCAGCTTCCTCGCTGAAGAGGTGCCCGAGATATTGCCCAGATGAGAAAGAAAATAAGTAAATGATTAATAATGAAAATAAATAAATAATTAATCATAAAGCAATTAAAGAATTCATCAGTTGGCTAATAGAATACCGAAAACCACCACCATTTCATCCAAATCTGTAACTTCCAAAAAATTAATAATTAAGTCATTAATCGAATAAGTAAATAATTAGTTAATTAATCAATAAATCAAAAATTGCCTTCAGAGCAAATCACTTGTTCATCGTCATGTCTAAATATCAGCTTCTTCGCTCAAAAGGTGCCTGAGATATTGCCCAGATGACAAAGGAAATCAATAAGTACTTAATTAATCAATAATTACAAACATCGTGTTCATACGTTTTATTCCTCTCCCACCTCCCCCCAAGTCCTCCCGATGTCCCTGCTCTCAAATGTTGTGTTTGTGTCCTTCCTCCTCTTCCCCCTCTCTTTTGTGTCCTTCCCCCTCTCTCCCCATCTTGTCTGCCGCTCCCCTTGTTTTTTGTGTTTTGTGTGTCGGTTTGTCTTTTTGTGTGATTAATGTTAGCTCTTTCACGAGCCTCGATCTTGTATACAAAAAAACAAAAACAAAATAAAACAAAAATTAAATAACTAATCAATTAATTGATTAATCAAAAAACAAAAAATACCGTTTTTGCCAAAGCACCTGCTCACTATTGCGTAGAAATTTCAGCTTCCTAGCTCAAAGGATCGCTGAGATATCGCCCGGACAAACAAACAAATGGAAAAAAAAAAAATCACTCGGAGAGCGACACTTGGCAAAAGAGAACAAAGTAGAATGGCACTCGGTAGAACATCGTTTTGACTTCACAAATAATTGGTGGTTGAATTATGTGACCTGATAGAGAAATCTTCTTCAAATTAAGTTAATCGGATGAAAATTGTCAATTTTAGAAATTCGGCCTATGTTAACCGAAAAGTCAAATTCGGTCTATTCGGTATATAGTGTAGCAGCATAGCAAACCTGTTGTGCATTTTGTGATACAAGCACCAAATTTGGCACAAATGTACATTAATATGTTGCGAACATTTTCAGATATTGGGCCACTTGAAATTCCGTAATATTTTTTTTCAAATTTTTTCAAATTTCGTAATTTCAAATTTTTCGGGTGACACCGTCACAATTTCGGTCTTCGAGGCCGGCCGATATAGTGGGGCGGCTTAGCCCAAATATTCAAAAGAATTGTGCATTTTGTGTTACAAGCACCAAATTTGGCACAAATGTACATTAATATGTTGCGAACATTGTGTGGTCAGCAATGAAGACGAGAGTCTGAATTACATGTATGCAAAAGACCTTGTGAACCAGTGAAGCAAATACACGGGTAAGCATGAATTAAATCTAGGGCATGATATAATTTCCATGATGTTTACCTCTACACTCAATGGTGGAAGGAGGTAATGTTTTGATCCCAGCTTGTCTGTATGTCTGTTTGTCTGTTAGTCCACAAAATTCCAGACAAAGCTTGTAGTAGTGGTAGTTGTAGTGGTAGTGGTGATAACAGAAATTGTTATATAGAACTGAACTTATATTATTATTATATGCAGAAAATAACTTCATTTCTATATGCCCTGCAGTGGACAGGTTAATTGGTTTATGCACTGAAGGGGTCACCCTGGTGTGCACTGCTGTGTTCTGCCTCACTGAGTTGTTCAGGTATGATGTACTCAGCACAAGCTTCCGGTCGGCCCGGAGGTGGGGGTGCGGGGCCTGTCACGGAACGTCAAAACAAACGGCCTGCCGGGGCCGCCCAAAAGTCGGGCGTGAGGGGCGCGTCCACTAATGGAACGCCTCTCGCTTCCCAGATCGAGGGCCACGTGGTCAGGAGAACCTCGTCCCTTCCGGTCACACTTTGCCTATCGGCCGGCCTCGAAGACCGAAATTGTGACGGTGTCACCCGAAAAATTTGAAATTACGAAATTTGAAAAAATTTGAAAAAAAAAATTACGGAATTTCAAGTGGCCCAATATCTGAAAATGTTCGCAACATATTAATGTACATTTGTGCCAAATTTGGTGCTTGTATCACAAAATGCACAATTCTTTTGAATATTTGGGCTAAGCCGCCCCACTAATAGTTGGTGGTTGGTTTCAGTAAGCTGGTATGGAAATCCTATTCAGATTTCAAGTCAATCAGATGAAAATTGAGGATTTTATAAATATGAAAAGGTTGTTGACCTTTTGGCCTATGCTGATCTCAAAAATAGTTGGTGGTTGAATTCAGTTAACTGATATGAAAATCCTATTCAAATTTCAAGTCAATCGGATGAAAATTGATTTAAGAAATTTGAAATGGTTGTTGAAACTTTTTGCCTATGTCGACCTTTTGGCCTATGTTGACCTCAAAAATAGTTGGTGGTTGAATTCAGTTAACCGATATGTAAATCCCATTCAATTTTCAAGTCAATCGGATGAAAATTGAGGATTTTAGAAATTTGAAATTGCTGTTGACCATTGGCCTATGTCACCTTTTGGCCGATGCTGATCTCAAAAATAGTTGGTGGTTGAATTCAGTTAGCTGATATGAAAATCCTTATCAAATTTCAAGTCAATCAGATGAAAATTGAGTATTTTAGAAATTCGAAAAAAAGTGGTTGACCTTTGGACCTTTTGACCTCAAATATACATAGGATTTTGGCGGACTACAAACTCCACCATTTGGTGAAGTTTCGTAAAGATCGGTTTAAATTGAGACTGATAGGCAAGTATAAGTGAGTGGACAGACAAACAAACACACCGGAGTAATCAACATACTTATCAAGAAATTTTTTTTGGCCAAGTAACAAGAAGGAAACCGGAGTGAAAACGGAGTACAGTACTCCCTTTCAGACAACGTCATCGCCAGGCTCTGATGGCATAGGAAAGGAGTGGTGTACAATTAGGAAGGCACTCGATAGAGCGTACAAAGCGCATAGCTTAACAGTTTACGTTTTGTATCGTACTGCTGGCCGGATCTGGATTCGGACCTGAACAAACATCGAATCGGCTTGTTCTTGTCACCTCACCAACTCATTCACCAAGTTCAGTCATAACTCATCCACAACTATGAGATATCCTGCTCACAGACAAACAAACAGACAGACGTGAAAACAAAGTCCGTCCACCTTCGTTGGCAGAGGTAAGCAAAAAACAAAAAAAAAAAAAAAAAGGGCGTTTATTGTGGAAAATAACTCGGGGGTCGACAGACGCAGTGATCATAGTTATAGCCGGTTTATGTGTGGTACCAACCCGGCTTATCAATTAATCAATTTGAATTTGTAGAAAGTTTAAACAATTCGCTCCACGAAATAAATCACAATGACACCCCAACACTGCGTCCACTCCCCCACTCTATTTTTACATTCCAAACCATCTTCCCGTCCTGCTCGACCCGATTGCAGCTTACTTCCGACGAGGTTAGCGAGCGACGTGTCGATGTCAGAGACGGCCAACTGCCCGGGCTGCGAGGTTAACACGGGCATGACTTCAGTTTGATTCAGCACCATGGGTTGCAAGATGTCTGCTAGCATGGTCAACGCTAAAGGATGGTTTTGGGACAATGATAGAATGAATGAATGAATAATCAATAAATTAATAAAAGTTGCAAACATTCAACAAGTAACTTTTCATGCCAATGGCTCAGCAGTCAAACATCACTGTAAACACGAAAATCGTTCATTAGGGATTTCTTCTTCACACTATGATTTACCACGTTATTCAACTGGTGATAAAATCCCATCGTCGAGCACAAAAAGGATCCCAACTTGACATCACACTACATTTTATAATGAACTAGAACAATGCGACTGTCACCAATATGCCTCCGCACATCTACAACGGGTAGATGCCATCACTGCATATGTATGGGTCGGAGTTCACGTTTGTGAAGTTTTGTGTTGATCGGATAAGGTGCGTTTTTCTATCCAAGATGGCTGCCAAACCACGTGACCGATGACATCATCATTTTCAAACTATATGCAACACTGATACAACAACAACAGGCATTTTAAGGCCATTTTCCCTGCTAGAGCGGGGGTTAGCCTTGCGGTCCCCATGACAATCTTCTCCATTTTGCCCTATTTTCTGCATCTCCCCTTGTTAACCCCCTTGCCCGCATTTCTTCTTCCACCATCTTTAGCCAAGTCTTTCTTGGTCTTCCCCGTCCTCTACTTCCTTCTACATTCATTTCCATCACTTTTCTCAACCAGTCACTTTCATCCTTCCTCAACACATGACCAAACCATCTCAACCTGATCCTCTTCACAGCATCAATCACAGGCTCTATTCCCATCATTTTTCGCAATTCATCATTTGTCTTCCTCTCTCTCAACGATACTCCGCACATCCGTAGAACCATTCGCATTTCCACCCTTTCCAGCCTTCGTTGCTGCTCTACGTTCATTACCCATGTCTCGCTCCCATAAATCATAACACTTCTCACACATGCAGCATACACCTTTTCCTTCAGCTTCAACGACACTCCCCTCCTCATCAGCACCCCACTCAGTTCCCGAAACTTCTTCCATGCACATCTCACTCTAGCAACCGTTGCCGAGTCTGATCCACCTTCTCCATTCAGCATGTCTCCGAGGGAGCAAAATGTTTTCACACCTTCCAGCTTCACGCTGTCTCCAAGATCCAACTCAACATTTCCTCCATCTGCAGCTCCCTCTGTGCACACCTTACATTTGAATGTAGCTGCCACACTGGTTAATGACCCTCTCAGACCACTACATTTTTGATGAACCCACTCAGCGCACATTGTACATTGAATGGAGTTCACTCCGACACCCTTCCCGCACACAGCACAGGGCCACTTCCCAGTTCTTTCCACCTCACCACATGCTTTACCACTTGCCATCACCTTCGTCTTTCCGATATTCACCTTCAGACCTTTTGTCTCCATACATTCCTTCCACTTGTTCATCTTTTCCTTCAGTCCATCCATACTTTCCGCAATCAACACCAGATCATCTGCATACAACAACTCCCATGGTAAACCCTCCTTTACGTTCTGAGCCAGCACCTCCATCACAGCTACAAATAGTAGTGGACTTAGTACCGACCCCTGATGCACTCCCACCTTCACCTCAAACTCACCACTGTTCCCGTCCTTCGTCCTTACAGCTGTGCGCGCTCTTTTGTACATTGCCATCACTACTCTGATCAACCATTCCTCCACTCCTAACTTCCTCATTGCCCATATCAATACTTTCGTGGAACCCTATCGAATGCTTTCTCCAGATCAACAAACCCAAGAAACAACTTCTTCCTCTTCTCCATGTACTTCTCCTGCAACTGCCTCACAATAAAAAGCGCGTCTGTCATTCCTCTTCCTGGCATAAATCCAAACTGCATTTCGTCGATCTTCACTTTCTTCCTTATCCTCCTCTCCAACACCCCCTCCAACACCCTCATTCCATGCTCCAATAACTTTATCGCTCGGTACGAGCCACACTCCAGAGGGTCACCTTTCCCCTTGTATAGAGGGACGAGGATACTCAGTTCCCAATCCACTGGAATGTGGCCTTCTTTCACCACCAGATTACAGATCTGTGTCATTCTCTTCACACCCCAACTTCCTGCTGCCTTCAACATATCTCCCACAACTCCTGTCGGCCCTCCCGCTTTTCTACTCTTCATTGCTTTTATCGCTTCCTCAACTTCCTTCTCAGTTATCTTCTCTGCTGGTCCTAAAACTGGGTTACTCTCTATGTTGCCATCCCATTCATTCTCTGTATTCAACAGCATTTCCATATATCTTTTCCATCTTCCTTTAATTCCATCTGGGTCCACAACGATTTGTCCCACTTCGTCCTTCAAGCAACTCACCCCCATCACATCACACCTCTCTTTCGCTATCTGCTTTGCAATCCTGAATACTGCTCTGACCCTCTTCCGAATCCAAGCATTCTCCGAACATTTTCCTACATGCCTCCTGCGCCTTTGCTACCTCTTTCTTTGCAGCCTTCTTGGCTGCCTTCTAACTTTCATGCTCTGCTGTTTCTGCTCCCGTACCCTTCGCCTTCTGCCACTCCTTGAACTTCTTCCTCTTCTCATCAATCCTCTTTCAAACTTCATCATCCCACCACCATGTTTCCGAGTGCCTCGGTGGTCCTTTTGTCCATCCACATACCTCACCAACGGCTCCCAACAGACGAGCTTTCATTGACATCCAACCACTTTCAAGCTCAACCACATCATCCTCTACCCTACTCAGCCTCTCTTTTAATGCCTCCCTTACTGTCACCTCTTTCAACCTCCACACCTTCATTCTCGGTTGGTACTTCACCCGCCGAGCTCTCCTCACACCTTTCACCCTTATGTCGCAGACAACCAAGTGGTGCTGTGAAACAGCCTCCTCCCCCGGCCAGGATCACCTTTGTGTCCCGGAGGTGCCCCCTATCTCGCCTACGCACCATCAGGTCGTCAACGGTTGTCGTCGACCCACCTGACGTGTATGTAACAAGCTTATTATCCTCTTTCTGGAACTGAGTATTACAAATCAACAAATCAGCTCCATCAGGAAACTCCAAAATCCTTTCACCTTCTCCATTTCTCACACCATATCCGTAACCCACATGAACTCCCTCAAAACCATCCATACTCCTTCCCACATGTCCATTTAGGTCTCCTCCTACCACAACAACTTCCTCATCTTTCACGTTTTCCATCAGCTTCTCTATCGCACACCAGAACTTGTCCATCTCTTCATCGCTCCGACCAATCTGCAGAGCATATCCCGAGATGACGGTCACCAAGAGCTTTCCAATCATCATTTTCACCATCATCAACCTATCACTCACTCTAGTCACACTCACCACACTGTCTACAAACTCCTCAGAAAACAGGACACCAACACGATTCATGCCCTCCAGGCACCCTTGCCACACAAACTTGTATTTCTGTCCCTGCCTACCCTTCACCATTCTCACACCACTTCCCTTCTATCTCGTCTCTTGCACACAACATATGTCCACTCTTCTTCTGACCAATTCTTCCACCACTTCTCCTGATCTCCCTGTCATTGTCCCGACATTCCATGTCCCAAACCTCAGAAACTGATCTCCACTTCGGGCTGTACCCTGCCCATATGTAGTTGTAATTGTCATGGTTCTCTTTTTGAGGCAATGTTTTTATGGCCGGATGCCCTTCCTGACGCCAACCCTCTTAGTCGTCTCTTACAACACGCAGGGATACGGTAACAGTGATATGCAACAGTGATGTTAGATGATATTTGAAAAAATTTGCATCGATAGGGTGAGTGGTTTCAGAGATATAATTATTTAATATTTTCCTTCAATCCAATATGGCTGCCAGAAGCCTGGTGTTGGCTTAGCGGTCAGGGTACCGGCTTAGGATCCTAGGATCCTGGGTTCGAATCCCGGTCGATCGCTGAATTAACGCCAGGGGGGTTGACTCAGCCTGTCATCCTTCCGAGGTCGGCTAATTGAGTACCAGTCCACTGGTAATTCCCTGTTTGTCGTAAAAGGCGACAAACAGGGTTGGCGGCAGGAAGGGCATCCGGCCGTAAAACATTGCTTCAAAAAGGGGACCAAAAAAAACAACAACAACCACGGTGCCCGAAAAAGGCCACCCCCCGCTTTGCGAGGAAAAATGGCCTGCAAAGGTTTTTTTTTTTTTTAAATCCAATATGGCTGCCAAACCATGTGACCTGTGATGTCATAATTTCATATTTCAATACAAATGGGTCATTGACCATGTGCATGCAATTTCAGATTTTTAGGATAAGCAATTCGATTAAAACATTTTTGGCTGGTAGACCACTTCACCTATGATGTCATCATTATCATGCTTTTGTTCCCCATGGGGAGTACTTGAAAATGTGCCAAGTTTCAAATGTTTCCATTCAGCGATTTCCGAGAAATACTTTTTTAATTATTTGCTTTTAATCCAAGATGGCTGCCATACCTTGTGACATATGACATCACAATTTTCATAAAAACATTCTGCATGGGTGTCACTCCTACCCTGAAAGTTTCGTCTCAATCGGACATATGGTTGCTGAGAAAAACGAGGTTTAGCCCGTACAGACGGACAATCCGAAAACAACGCCGATGGCGACTTTTTCGGCGGAGGCATAAAAAGTCACCCTTAAACCTCCATTTTCTTACATCGAGCTCAAATGCGAGACATCCTGATTTATATTGAGGAGTGCAATGATAGACAATCTGAGGGAGAGCAGATGTGCGAGAGGAAACGCCTTGCAAGCTAGGCTGTCAAGCTGCGACACTTACCGGCCAGAGAGGCAGAGTGGTTCGTCCGCCATGTTCGCGAAGACAAGCCGAGTAGTGGGAGAGAGGTGGTGGTGGTAAAGGAGGGGCGGGGGTGTGGCGGAAGGGGGAGAAATGCAGAAGTGAGGGGTGAAGGTACAGAAGTGGGAAGAGATATGCGAGAGATTAATACAATCTGCAGCTAAATGTTCAAGGAAGAAGAAGGGATCTCATCAAAATAATCTCTCAAGGAACAAACAACTTCCCGCAAACAAAAAAAATCAGCAAGGAAAATATCAGGAACAAATACTCAACTTATGCTCCAAAGCAATCCTCATTTTAAATGACAACCAGCCTCATTAAATGTCCAAAACTAAAACAGCACTCGGTAGAGCGCATACCTCCGCCAGGCTGAACAGTTTATGTTTTGTATACCACCGATAGGCCGGACCTTGATTCGGACTTGAACCAAAATCTAATCTGTTTGGTCTCGCCACAGATCCAGCTCATCCACCAAGTTTAGTCATAACTCTTCCATAACTTTTTAAAAATATCATGTTATTTATCGCTTTTAGCCCTATCTCTCAATGGTGAAGCGTATCACTCTTCACTTTAAATCACTTTAAATCACTTTAAAATTAAAGAATTCTCGTATCCGAATTCATATTCAGATCTTCACCAAACTCCAATCGATTAGTCCTTGTCACACACACAACCGGTCCACCAAATATCGTCCAAATCCGTCCAGAAATTTTTGAGATATCCTGCTATGTATCGTTTTTGGCCCGAACACTCAATGGTGAAGAATCACTTAAAAAATTATAGGAGCTGGATCTGAATCCGGATCTTCACCAAAATCTAATCATTTCGTCCTTATCACATACACTACCTCTCTGCCAAATTTCGTCTGAATCCATCCATAAATTTGAGATAATTTGTTCACAAACGGACAAACAGACAGGGGTGAAAATATAACCTCCATCCACCTTCTGGTGGCGGAGGTAATGAATCAGTGAAAAATCACAAGTACAAAAACTTTCCCCACCGATACGACGAACCTTTCAGGTATATTAAAAGGTTAGTGATGTGGTTTTATTTGTTTTGCCTTCTCCTGCCGGCCACGCAGACCACTAAACTTTGTGCTGAATTTAGTGATCATATTCTTTCTTTCCCGACTGATCCTTCTCCTCTTTCAGGTGTGTGCATTAAACACTTCACGTGCAAGAAACGGCAGAGTTGACTTACCCGCAGAGTTGACTTTGTCCGAGTGAGCTGCCTTGTTTCCAAACACCGAATCGAAGTCTGGCTGCAGGACGGGTCCGGTACCCGGCCCGGTCACAAATGGACTGCTAAAGCCTACAAAAAGACAAGATGAACCAATACGGACCAACATTAACCGACAGGCATACATCAGAGAGAGGGGAAAGCAGTTGGTGACGTCAGTTTACCAAGGAAAGGGTTAAAAGAAGCTCCGGCAGGCGGGAGAGAGACCGAGTAGATGGGCCGAGCCACGTGGGCTGGATAGCTCTCGAGAAGATGTGCGGTGGTATCACTGTCTGACGGAGTGGGGAAAGTGACTACAGTTGAGAAAGGACAGGGAGCAAAAAGGTGAGGAAAAGAGCTGGTCAGTACCAAAATAAAGAAAAAAGGAGAAGAGGGGGTTGAGGAGGTGGGTGTGAAAACCAGGGTGCATGAGCAGCAGGCTAAAGCAGTTCTGAGCACAACAAGTAAAAGAAGTACGAGAAAGAACGAGGCGAAACAAAGTTTCACGAAACCCATGTTTCTACTGCCATATACAGTCACGTGAAAAAGTATGTACACCCCATGTAAAGTTTTGACTTTTTCAACATATTTCAACATACAGCTATTGATCTTCATTTCAACAATATTGATAGATAAAGGTGATATAATATAACAAATATCATGAAACATTTACATTTTGTAGTCCATTGTATAATTTAAATAAACATAAAAGCAAATTTTGCATGTGGAAAAAGTAAGTACACCCCTACATTTATCACTACTTCAAATACCTAAAATTAGAATCAGGTGCACCAGCTCAGGTGCAAATGATTAGAACATCGTTAGAGAGGATCTTGGAGGAACCTGTCTTATTTAAACCTCAGACATTTAGTTTGGTTTGCTCTTTGTTGTTGGTGTGTGGTGTCACCATGCTTTGATCAAAAGAGCTCTCTGAGGCCTTCAGAAAGAAGGTTATAGATGCCTAGGAGTCTGGGAAGGGATTTAAAAAGATCTCCAAACAATTTGAAATCAATCATTCGACTGTCCGGAAGATCATCTACAAGTGGAGAAGATTCCAAACAACTGCCAACTTGTTCAGGCCAGGCCACCCCAGTAAGTTCAGCCTGAGAGCAGACCGCAAGATGCTGAAAGAAGTCTCTAAGAACCCCAGAATGTCATCACGGGACCTACAGGTAGCTCTTGCCACTGTTGATGTCAAAGTGTACGAGTCTACCATTAGAAAGAGGCTGCACAAATTTGATCTACATGGTAGGTGTGCCAGGACGAAACCTTTGCTGCCCAGAAAGAACATCAGGGCAAGACTAAAGTTTGCCAATGAACACCGAGGCAAAGACCAGCACTTTTGGAACAATGTGCTCTGGACAGATGAGTCAAAGGTAGAGCTATTTGGCCACAGTACTAGAAGACATGTTTGGCGAAAACCAAAGACAGCATTTGACCACAAGAACCTGATACCAACTGTAAAGCATGGTGGTGGAAATATTATGGTTTGGGGCAGCTTTGCTGCATCAGGGCCTGGGCAGCTCACCATCATAGGATTCACTATGAATTCTTCATTGTACCAGAGGGTGCTTGAGGATAATGTGAGGCCATCTGTTGGAAAGTTGAACCTCAACCGAAGTAGGACCTTGCAACATGACAATGACCCTAAACATACCAGTAAATCCACCAAGGAATGGCTGAAAAGAAAGAAATGGAGGGTTCTGGAATGGCCAAGTCAAAGCCCGGATCTCAATCCCATCGAGATGTTGTGGGGGGATTTGAAACGAGCTGTGCATGCAAGAAACCCCTCAAACATCCCACAGCTGAAATAATTCTGCATGGAGGAGTGGGCAAAAATTTCTCCCAGTCGATGTCAGAGACTGGTAGACAGTTAAAAGAAACACCTACTTGAGGTCGTTTCTGCCAAAGGGGGCAATACCACCTATTAGAGGCAAGGGTGTACTTACTTTTTCCACATGCGAAATTTGCATTTATGTTTATTTAAATTATACAATGGACTACAAAATGTAAATGTTTCATGATATTTGTTATATTATATCACCTTTGTCTATCAATATTGTTGAAATGAAGATCAAATAGCTGTGTGTTGAAATATGTTGAAAAAGTCAAAACTTTACATGGGGTGTACTTAATTTTTCACGTGACTGTATTTAAGCGAGCTTCTTTCCATTTGGTGAATCCTGCAACAAGTGCAAGAGATGCATTCCATTCACAAGGCCGCACGGCATCGGGCATTGCTGGTGGATGCTAGAAGGCACCCACCGTCGGATGACGAAGGCCTAATGGACGAAGCAAATGGCAGCTGGTCGGTGTTGCCGTCGCGAAACGGTGATGGAAAAACATCTTTGAAAAGGATGGCAGAGGGGACAGAGGCAGGTACAACACAGTGCAAGGAAGAAAGGAAGGAAGGAAGAAAGGAAGAAATAGGACACAGCATGAAAAGAAGAATTAAATTGCATGTCGATAGATTACTGAGGAAATAGGAAAGCAGAAAATAAAATAAAACAAACGTTTTGCTTTAAAATAAGCGACAATCTAAACCACTGATAGAGTTCCAGGGGTCAGACGAGGCTAAGTGGAAATGTCACCCGTGAAAGGAGCCCATGCAGATGGGAGCGTGGCTTTACCTGTCCATGGGTTGGGTAGCGGTGCTGGCATGCCGGTGGGAACAAAGTTGGGCTGCAAACCAAACAGGTCACTTCCAACCTGAGGCTCGCTGAACCAAGCGGGCAGGTCACGCCGGGAAGGGGCGGGAGCAAGGGACACAGAAGGAGAAACATGAGCAACAGATCTTTCAGCGAATGGTAAGAAAAGTTAAAAGGAAGTAAAACTAGCGCAGGATTTGTTTCGGAAGATAAAAGAACGGTTAGATTGATTTAAATTTCGTTACAGGTGCACACGGCATGACTGGACACTTATATCTTCGACCTGCTTACACAAAGCAAACCATTACCATACGCAGGGCTCCACATTAACTATTTTTAGGGTGCCTGTCAGCATAGGTGTAGTGAAGGGGAGGGGATGGGGTTGATTATAAGCCCCTAAGTATGCCGCTGCCTGCCAGGCACCCATTTTTCGTTACTGATTTTTTTCTGTGCTCCCCCCCCCCCCCAAATAAAATAAAATAAGATAAAAAGGAAGCTAATTTATTTTCTATGATATTCAAGTTTGAAAAAAAAGGATATTTATGCATTGAAAAGTCCAAAACACCAAGCAGATATTCATTTGGTGAAGAACACCAAAATATTTATTTGTAACATCAGTATGTTAGAAACACATTCTCACACCGACCGATACTGGAATTAACATCAGCCTTGTATTCGCAACAACAAATATGCAATGGCATTGTTTGCCAAAATGGATGATTTTAAAGAAGTACTGGTTGCTCGGAAATACAAGTGAGTTCAAACTTAACCATCTTTTTTCCAAAAGCATGTGGCAACTGAGATATTGGAATTTGTCGTCGTGAAACCTGCAACAACACTAGACAACTAGAGAGGCACTCAGTAGCGAGCATACCTCCATCAGGCTGAACAGTGTACGTTTTGTATCCCATCGATAGGCCGGGATCTGGATTCGGACCTATTCTTGTCGCCAAACTAACTCATCCACCTCAGTTTGTCATAAGTTGTTCACAACTTTTTGAAATATCTACATATCGTTTTTGGCCACATCACTCAATGGGGAAGAATCACTTTAAAAAAACAAAAAAAAACAACAACAACTTCTCGTATCCGGATCCAGGTCTTCAACAAAATCTAATCATTTTGTCCTTGTTAATTCCAGAATTTACCGCCATTTTCCACAGTGTCTGTTACATCACCCTATCTAACACGTTAACATTCGTTATTTGTGCTTGTTGTTTTTGTCCTTTTTAATGTCTTTAAAAGATCAGGTTTCCTGTTTGGAATGATTTTTAATTTTGTTCAACTGTTAGACAGGCAGATAAAGTAAAAAAATATATAAAAACTCACTCCTCTCTGAGCATGTGCGATCAGGATGAATTCAGAGACAAAGTACGTAAAAATGAAAGACTCGTCTTCCTATTCATGTTCCGATTTGTGTTCAAAATATAACATGGCGTTAATGTTCATTTACAGAGGTGTCATGTGTATTCAGTCATATAATTATATTCTTACCAGGCATATATATTTTTTTTTTCTTAAAATTTAAGGTCACGCTTGAACTTTTTTTTTAGCGATCTGCCCGGTCACCTAAACATATTTTTTGGTGGCCCGTATATTAATTGAAGGTAAATTTGTGACGGCGATTTTTTTTATTTAGTAGGAACAAAGAACAAGTAAAGATACATTCAAAGTACACTGCCCCATGCCAAATAAATAAATAACATCCTCCAGCGCGGCACTGCCGGGGTGCCTTCAGCGCCTGGCGATACCGCCATGCAGCACATAGAGACGGTATTGGGGAGAGGTGTACAATAATTGATTAATTGCATAATTAAAATCAATACAGACTCCTCGAGTTACGATGTAGGCGACTTACGACGACTCGCACTTACGACCATTGCAAAAATCTGTTGCTCCGTGTGCCTCGCGCTGACAACATCCCTTACGCTCCATCGCCTAAAAGTGTGTGTGCACCGTACTGCCATCATGTCTAGCAAGAGGAAGATTGCATCCACTGATGGATCGGAGAAAAATAAGAGGAAGGTGATCGACCTTGAGTTAAAGATGAAAATAATCGCGCAGCTCGAGAACGGTAAAAGCGTGGCCGCCATCTCACGTGACTAAGGCCTCTCACATTCGACGGCCCATCTTGAAGGATAAACACTGCATCCGAGAAGCTGTGAAGGGATCGGTGCCCATGTGAGCTACCATCATCACCAAGAAGCGACAAGGGCCTATCCATGAAATGGAGAAGATGTTGATGACGTGGATGGAGGACCAGATGCAGAAATGTGTGCCGCTAAGTTTGCCGATGATCCAGGCGAAGGCTAGGAGCATCTTTGAGACCCGAAAGGAGTGTGGGGGAGAGGATTACTCCGAAACGTTCACACCCAGCCACGGCTGGTTCCAACGTTTCAAAAGAAGATTTAATCTTCACAACTTGAGAGTGAGTGGAGAGGCTGCTAGTGCAGACTTTTAACAAATGATGCTATGGTGCAATACAGACTTGGAAATATGTAATAAGTAATATATAATAAGTCCATGAGGGGTGATTCAACTTATGACCTGCTTGTCGGAACGCAACCCCGTCGTAACTCGAGGAGAGTCTGTAAATAGTAATTGTAAAATAATTTCTTAATCAATTGGCTAATAGAATACCTCAACCACCAGTGTTTCATCCAAAGTTATAACTTTTTGAAAATTAATTAAATAAGTCATTAATCAAAAAATAAAATAATTAATCAATGAATCAATAATTAATTAATCGATTAATTGATTAATCAATAAAACAAAAATATCCTTTACAGCCAAATCACTTGGTCATTGTCATGTCCAAATATCAGCTTCCGAACACAAAAGGTGCCCGAGATATTTCCCAGATAAGAAAATAAATAAGTACTTAATTACAACAACAACAACAGGCATTTTAAGGCCATTTTCCCTGCAAGAGCGGGGGTTAGCCATGCGGTCCCCATGACAATCTTCTCCATTTTGCCCTATTTTCTGCATCTCCCCTTGTTAACCCCCTTGCCCGCATTTTTTTTTTTTTTTTTTTTGTATACTGAATCGAGGCTCGTGAAAGAGCTAACATTTATTTCACAAACAAATCAACCAGACAAACAAAATATACAAAAAGAGGGAGCGGAAGACAAGATGGGGAGAGAAGGGGAAGCACACAACCACAACATTTGAGAGCAGGGAGAAGTGTGGGAGGGAGAGGGCTTGGGGGCAGGAGGCGTGGGAAGGGGAGGGGGGGGGGGGGGGGGGAAGAGGTATAAAACACAAGAGGTATAAAACACAACAAAATTTCTTCTTCATAATACTTAATTAATCAATAATAATTAAGTAATGAATCAATTAATTGATTAATCAAAAAGCATAAAAATAGTTTCTGCCAAAGCCTTTCCTCACCATTTTGCCGAAATTTCAGCTTTCTAGCTCAAAGGATGGCTGAGATATCATCCGGACAAACAAGAAAACAAACAAACAAAAACAAACAAACAAGAAGCCGGAGTGAAAACTGAATACTCCCTTTCAGTGCGAGTCATTGCCAGGCCCCCTGGAGAAGGCATAGGAAAGGAGCGGTGTACAAAAATAAAAGCAACAAGTGAGGAGACGACGATGATACATGAGCGAGCGGTATTCTTCGGTTCGATTTCGAAAATTCGGTTCCATTCCGACAACTTTGAAAATTTGACCTTTGTGACCTTGAAATGTCAAAACGAAGGTTACTGACCTTGAAATGAGATAGAAAATAATGTATAATCAGTTATGAGGTTAGTTAGCTACACAATACCGAAAATTCAGTTCGATTCCGACAACTTTGAAAATTTGACCTTTGTGACCTTCAAAGGTCAAAGGTCGAAGATTCTGAAATTTGTTGGAAAACTTGTATTTCATGATGTATGTGATAATATAAGATCATGTACGATATTTCACCTTATCAGGAAGCGAACAATGTAATAAAACCATCAAAAATGGACTTTTCTAAATTTTGTGACCTTGACCTTGACTTTGGGGCGAAAATGAAAAATCGAGCTCCGTGGGGCTAGACACATGACATTGGCCAAACCAAATATCGAAACCCCTGTCAGATTCCACCAAACCCTTCGGAGAAGATGTAGCTTGAACTCGATTACCCCCTAAAAGACATCTTTTTCGGGCGTGGCTCCGCCCACAATGGGCGCAATACGCCCACTCTAGGCAGGACACAACTAGATCATGATATCAACCTCCCACCCAAGTTTCATCAAGATCGGATGACATCATTGGGTAGTTATGCTGCGGACAGACAGACACACACACACACACAGACACACAGACAGACACACCCATGACGAATATAGTGGTCACTCTGTTTGATAACTCGTGAACCAATATGGGGAGATACGTGGAAGGCATTCCACGTTATTAAATTCCACGTTATTCCACGTGGAAGGCATTCCAATAAAAAGGCATTCTTTTACGATGTTGTAGTCTGTGACTGCCAGCATCAAAGTGGTATCCAGACAGTGATATTTGTAGGTGAAAGCTAAAATGGCGATCCATTATACATTAATCACAATTAATTTTCTTTTAAACTGAACATTAACTCTAATTCTCAGTAGTTTTATCAAGCCCATACCCCAACAAATACAAAGATAAAAATAGAAAATTTGACACTCCTCAAAACAGAGATTTGACACCGTGAAAACACAGCAGCAACAAATCCATGTGGGCAACGTAAAAGACACTTTATTCAGAAGTCACAAGTAAAACGTCATTGTATTGTCAAAGAGCCAGTGATAACTGTCATTGTGTAGTACACATCGTTCGTGCAGGAACATTCCCTTGACTGCACATGTCAGGCCGGTCTAAATACTGCCAGTCA
This sequence comes from Myxine glutinosa, assembly GCF_964187855.1. Lineage (NCBI taxonomy): Eukaryota > Metazoa > Chordata > Myxini > Myxiniformes > Myxinidae > Myxine > Myxine glutinosa. Next base: position 125,930,136 of record NC_136265.1, on the reverse strand, counting down.
CAAAATAGTAATCCGTTCCCCTCACCTTGCCGTACCCCAACTCACTAAATAGGTCATTCCAGTCTCTCCTAAAATTAGACAGCCAATAAGAAATCTCACACTATACACCGATTTCCAGCACGACATCCCTGTACATTTGGGCATTGCGCAATCACGTGCCCATGCCACCGCATGCTTTAGATCTAGCCGTTCCCACACCGCATGCATGCTTTAGATTAATAGCATGCGGCCAACGATGTGATGCGTGCATAACAATCACAAATACATCCGCGGACTCTGGATCATTATCCCTGAATGTACCAATTAGTGCTCATTGGCTGAAGTGGCAGCCAATGAGCACATACTTCACTGAGCATCATGCCAATGCCAATGAGCATCATGAGTTATTATTATTGCCAAATTATACTACTATTGTTATTGTTGTTAATATTATCAGTATTAATTCATATATGCTTTGTTAGAATGTTATCATTCTTTTTACTTATTTTGTAATTAGAACGGCATGCCGTGGAAGGACATATTAAGCTGCTCTATACACCTCAACATGGCGTGCGATTAATACATGGGGGAATTCTTCCAGATCTTTGTAATTAATGAGCCTAATCAACTCAGGAGGTCCTGATGATCAACTTTGGAGGATAATTTTGGTGTATCACATTCCACATCAGAAAGCTATAGTGGACCTCCACAAAAAAAACGCCGCACTAAACACACACACGAGCAGTTTACTGGAATCGCCCTCGCTCATTACGCAAAACCAGAGCAATCACTACCCCTTTAAACGTGTGTGTCATTACTGGAGGGGATTCCCTGAATCACTGAGTCGAGAGCCTGACGGATTTATTTAATGTGGCTGTGGTGCAGCATAGGCATGATGGGCAAAATGGCCTCCTCCTGCGTCAAAGTTCCTTCTTATGTGTTACTGGTCTCGTATCTATGTGGTCACAAACTTCATCGCAACCAACAGACATTATCAGATTTTGTATTTGTGTGCAGCAGATGCAACGATGGCAACTGTAACTTCGGTATCTTCTGTGAAGTTCATAGGAAGGAACAGCGATGGGAAATCCAATAATTGACGCTATTTCCGTATTTACTGACAAACAGGCGTTCTCCTGCCTGGTGGATATCTGATTATGGTAACACGCTTGGGAAGCTTTTTTTTTACCCAGCTAACCTCTACAAAAATAACTCAAGAACTACCATTGGAATAATTCACATAATTGTGATCATGATACGTAAGCAATGCACCCCATCCGGATGAATTGGGTTAAAAAAAAAAAGAATCGGCATTCTCCATCCAATTGACACAAAGTTTTTACCATATGATCGCCTCCTGTAGAATTTTTTGTGATAATTATGACGTCATTGGTCACGTGGTACAGGCGCAACCTTGGAAAAATCGAAAAACGTTGTACCTCGAAATCGTCGAAACCGCTCCCTGGAAAAAATTGAAACGTGGCTTATTGTAAAGAACTCTGCATGGAGAATGTGTTGTTAACGAGGAAGTCATTGGTGCCTTAATTATGACGTCATAATTTGACAGGGATAACGCGGTCTGATCAGTTTGAAATTTGAGCATGATTATACAAAATTATATTGGAGAATGTCAATTTATGTCATTGGTCACGTGGTCTGGCAGCCATATTGGATCAGAAAAAAAACCCTTCAAAAACAGAAGAGTTGGCTCGCACCAAGTTGACTGCGCAGGGTAAGTATTATTTGAATGATGATGATGATGATGTCGAGGGGGGTGGGAGGGGTCGCCACTCCTCTCCGTCCCTCTGCTGGCCGTTGGGGAATTCACCGTCTTCCGCCCATGCTGTTGGAGTCGACTGGACTCTCATCCACCTGATGTGCAGAGCCATCTGCCATTTAAACCGCATGGCTGCGGACCATTACCCTGGTAAGGGGGGCTGACAGGTACTACACCTTACCCACAGGTGACAACCCTGTGATACATGCAATACCCTCATCATTTGCATATTTTTAATAAATAAACTTGACAAGGAAATTGCACAAGACCAAAATGAGAGCACATGATTGGGTTTACATCATTGAACATAACTTGGAGACTGGACTAACCCACTCCCAGAACACGTAATGTGACTCATTCTCCAGACTAGTCTGCCTGGGCATCATTCTCCCTGAATATTGGAGGCCTCCTCATGTACCATACTGGCGAAAAAATATTCTCAATCTAATGCAACCAAGATTTATCACAAGAATGCTCTTTCAGATGAAGCTAAGAGATCATCATCAAATTGTGAATCATAATTATCAACCAATCGTTTTCACACCTTGGTTCATGTATTTGCAAGTTCGCTGCAAATCCCTGCAGACCACATGCTGGTGTAGTGCATTTGAGAATTATTCATAGTACCTCTCCATTTGGCAATATTTCATCACATGACGTGGATTTCAAAAACTTTGTCGCTCCGTGATCATGGTGATCGTAAATTTGGGATTAAATTTGATGTTCATTATGTGATTTTGAAGGTGCCCGACTGGGCATCCAAAATCCAACCACTTGTAAAATTTGGGTGCCCGACGCTAAAATGAGGTGCCTCGGGCCACGAGCCTTGCCATAGGTTACATATGTTTACCTCTGTTACCGAAGGTGGATAGGGGGTATGTTAACACCCCTGTTTGTCTGTCCATTTGTCTATGATCACGATATCTCAAAGTTATGGATGGATTCGGTCAAAACTTGGTGGACAGGTTGGATGTGAGACAAGGACAAAACGATTCGATTCTGGTGAAGATCCGAATACGAGAGTTTTAAAATTTGTAATGTGACTTCACCATTGAGTGATAGGGCCAAAACGATAAATAACATGATATTTCAAAAGGTTGTGGACAACTTATGACAAAAACTGGTTGGATGAGTTCGGTTGGCGACAATAACAAGCAGATTCGATTCTCGTTCAGGTCCGGATCCAGATCCAGCCTATTAGTGGGATACAAATCGTAAACTGTTCAGGCTGGCGGAGGTATGCGCTCTACCAAGTGCCGTTTTATTGTTTAGTTTTGTTTTTATGTTTGGTTAGCTTTAATATACCCCTCACAAAATAATTTGGGACGAACTTTTAAACTCCAAAATGAACGATCAATTGATTGTTGAGAAATTTTCGTCTTCAGGACCATTACATCATTCGCACCGATTGGCCTGAATGATCTCCGGACTTGTATTTGAGTGAACATGCTTGGTACAACATAGGAAGGAGTGCTTGTGGTCGCCAAGTCTACCCACAGCATCTCTCTATCAACCGGAAATGGCTCTGCTCATAGAACAATGAAACATCCCAAAAGCGAAGGCCAAATTGTTCGATTTGGTCAATGACGGGACGTGCACAACCTTGTGTTGGGGTTTATGGTGGTCACATAGAATAAAACAATTTATGCCAAAGTAAACCTATCTATTGTCATTTGTATACTGGTGTATGCACAATTTGTACAACCATGTAGTTTTCGGGCAACAACTTAACTTTGACTTCCACCAACATCACGCTTGCTTATGGAGTATATGGGTCAATGCACTGGGACCCTTCAACAGGAACATAAATGCAAGACTCAAAACTTTTATGGATTCACTTTCGGTGGGTAGTAAGTTATGTAACCATGCACACACCTTGTGGGTGCTGCAGGGCTTGGTGCCGCAAGCAGGTCGATAGCGGAAGTGATACTGCGTGCTGGCGTCGAGTTGGGGGAAGTGCCGCTGGACTCAGGTGAGCCCTGTTTACCGAGCTCTCGCAGCCGCTGCTCCTGGGGAGGATGGGCATCCTGTTGGGTGAAAATGCTCTTCTCCTTTTCTACCAGGCCAATTTACAAGTACAAAAGCTGACCGGACCGAGTGAGTATATATATATGCAACCGAGTGTCCATACCCACGGCAAACCGATCGATCCTGGATCCCGATTGAAGGACTATACTTGGTGTGCTCAGTCAGCCCCATGCTCAGGAAACGGGCCATGCACCTTCACACCGAGATCGTCCACAAATATATACACAACAGCGCACCTAACCATGCGTCACACAATTACCAGTTCTTGTCCATCATTCTGTGTCAGGCAAGTAAGCAAGCAATCAGCGGTCTGACACTGCCATCAACTCCTCTAACCATAGACTTGGAAAAGGCGGAGTTTGAACAAATCGCTTGCGCAAAGTACCAGTAAATAAAATCACCCCAAATTACCAGTGAATTAAATAAGTTCTGTCACTCTTCAGAGCTTAGCTGGTGTTGCCTTAGCGGTTAGGGTGCCGGCTTGGGATCCGAGGATCCTGGGTTCGAATCCCGGTCGATCGCTGAATTAACGCCAGGGGGGTTGACTCAGCCTGTCATCCTTCCGAGGTCGGCAAATTGAGTACCAGCTTGTTGGGATGAATGATCACGGTGTGTACCCCGATTTAGAATAGGTACACCATATCCCTGCGCATCGTAAGAGGCGACCAAGGGTTGGCGTCAGGAAGGGCATCCGGCCATAAAAACATTGCCTCAAACAGGGAACCATGATTGTCATGCGGCCCGCAAGGCTAACCCCCGCTCTAGCGGGGAAAATGGCCTTAAAACGATCATTCATTCATTCATTGTCACTCTTCAGAGAAGCAAGGTGGAAAATGGGACAAAAAAAAAAAAAATTGTGAGCGTGGTTCAATGTGTAAACGGTGTCAAAAACCTTCAACGCCTCGAGACGCGCTTGCTCCTCGTCGAGAGCCGCCCGCTTCTCGCGCTCGTCGACACGGGTCAGAGACACACCTGTGCTGGAAAGTGCAGACACGGCCGTGGACAGACTCGTGCTGCGGCTGCGGAGCAAGATGGACGAGGACGATAAGGCCCATGTCTCGGGAACCAATTGCGAAACTGCCAAGGGGGAAGGTAGTGAAGACAAAGCCAGTACGGGTGGTTACCTGCTGGCACTCATTGGTGCATCTTTGGTCTTCTTCCCTTCCAGAGAAGCTAGATGCTGCTCCAGTGCATCTAGTAGGCTGCTGGGAGCCTGGTTCAAACAGTACAAGACGGACGACAGTTACACGCATGGGGCAAGCATTTGCTCGGCAAATTATACACCAGTGGACGCACACTGCCAACAAACCTGAGTGAGGTCTGGTATGTCTCCCTTGTCGATGCCAACGCACTATGGAGAGACACAAACGCACTAAATGGGTGTGCGACCTTGTCCGCCGTGAAACACAAAGCGAGGTTAACAATTGGTCACTCACCTCAGCCACCTTGAGAAAATCCGAGACGCGATTCATCCTTGTGAGGAACTTCTTGTAGAGGTCCAGCGCCTCCTTGCACTGCTTCTTGTTCATCTCAAAGTATTTCTCTTCACAAAGGAAAGGTTGCGGCCATCAGATGGTAAAACGCACAGAATGCACCATTTGATAAAACTTTCTATTTCATGCAATGCTCTGGGCAGAGCCAAACGATTGTCTGGTCCCAATGCCTGTCAATCAAGTGTCTGATAGCAAACACGAATGACTAGACAGGCGTTAAGATTTGTGACACAAGATCAGATGTATGTAAAGGACATGGCACAGCATGTCTGGAAGGCAACCAGGTCACACGTGCGACAGGTGCGATGCTCTCTCGGGCACACATGTATGACTTACCAAGCAGGTTAATGATACCATCGTTGTAACAAGCAAAAAGGCGGATGAGGTCTTTGAAGAGCAACATGAAAGCCGAGTTGATGACGCCATTCGTGAGATCATTGGGGGTGACCTTGGCAGGAAGAGTGTTAAACGAGATTACATAATAAGGTCATGGCCTTCATTAAGCATTACCATGAAAAATGCATTGCGTTAAGGTCTAGCATTCACGTGACCCGCCGTGAAGCAACTTGGTGATTGCAAAATAATCCCTCAAGGGCCTATGCAGGAAAACGAAAATGTTTACTGATACGCTATACACAATGCTTAGGGATCAAAGGATCGAAATGCAAGTGGATCCATTGGGAAATATTATTAAGGACCTCTCCCCAAAACAAAACAATGGTTCAAAAACAAATAAATAAAGGTTTATTAAAAGCAAAAAAAACAAAAAAAAAACAAAAAAAACCTCAAAATCGAAAAGGGTGTCCAGCTGGCTTTGAACCACCACCAGCGTTTTCAGCAGCTTCTCAGTGTTCATCATTCGCAAAACTCCTTCAGCCCTGTGAACAACGGGCGAACACCAAGGCGTTACATTCGCAGATGCACATCGTTCTCCATTCACTCGAGGCTCACAGGGGATCAATCTACTACTCGCGCTGTTGGTAAAGGCAGCTGTGCAGCAGTTAACAAGGTACTTTTAAACTTTGCGACATGAGCACGTGCTCACACAGAGTTCACTGCACCAGAATGCTGTTGCGGTGCCGGCGCACGGGCCGGGCTCATGAAGTACGTAATCAGACCGGTCGCCACGACCGACACCGATAGCTCCACGGCCCGGAGGGTTGTCAACCAACCACGGACGCCGGCAAAAGCGACGACACAGAGCAAGATCCTCAACGACCACAGCCGTGTTACATACTCGGTACGACTACCTGAGCTAGGGTCCATGCCCTCAGCGTTCACCTGTGTTCCAACAACTACAACAACAGCCGAGCAAACAGTTGGTAAACGTTGGCTAAGTACTACCAAGACGAAACAGTGGGGAAAAACTCCAGTCTCTTTCTGCTACATACACGCCATGTCGGATCAATGAAAAAAAAAAAAGGATACAAACGAGGCAAATTGGAAAGATAATTTAGGGCACACAGACACACAGACACACCTATAAGCGAAAGGCAAAAGGCAACAGACACGGAAGAGCAGGCTTGCCCCTAAAACATATTTTCCTCTTCTTCAGATTTACTTCAACAAATGACATGATGCCATCATTTATTCCAGGAAGGAGACGAGAAGAACAGAAAGAGGCAGTTCGGAGTATCGGTTCGACCACTCGCTCACCTCACGCAACCATGTGGGGTTGCGTCGGGCCAAACATTGCGAGAGGGGTAGCGGTTGGTGGGTGAGGGTATGGTACTGTGTGAGAAACGTGTGGTGTGAGTATACCCAACACTCCAGGGGGTTCACCGCACCCTTGGCTTGTGGGCCGCTTGCCTACAGCCCCAGCACGGCTCGCTCCTGCACCTTGAACCACACTGCAGCCGGGTCAAGCGCAACCCGCACTCCGATAGAGCATCTCCTGAACAGGCAGTGTGAGATGCATTTGCACCCCTCGTGCATCGACAAACAGCCCGAGCAGGCACCTGGCCCTTTATACATGCTACGCCGGCCGTGGCTTGGGAGAATATTTCCCATTAGTGCAGTCTGACGCGGGCGGGTGCAGTGGTGAGGCCTGAGGAAAACCCCAGCGTCGCCACACCTGACGGCTAAGGCAGCCATTAGTCAGGTTCACTATGTTAACAAATATAATTTCGTTCAAATTTTTGGGAGATTAGCAAACCTGCACATTTTTGGAATCATCAGAGCATGGAGAATCTGAAAATCAATGTTGGCATTTGCACAGACACCTGCATGGCCGCCATTTTGGATTTTCAAAATGGCCACCATAAAATACATATTTTGCGCTATCTCGGCTTCTAGTCAACCTAGAATCTTAATTAAATATGCTAATCCTATGTTTTCTGGGTCATGGAATCCAATAAAGGCCTCAAAATAGTGCTCAGGATTACAGAAAAGCAACAAACAAAGGTAATTGAAAACCATTTTCTTTATATTTGTGATATAACTGTATTACATAATACATGATATTGCAAGTCCTTTGAAGTTATAGGTATGGGTTTATAAAGCAAGAAAGCAGCCTTGTTAGTATCAGATTGAACTATAAGTCCTATACACAGGATCTACTAGGTCGATACCGTTCAGGAATATGCTTTTACACATCTTCATCACTGTCCTGAGTTCATTTTCGCAAAGGTGTCTTTGCCAACGCAAATGCCAACATTAATTTTTGGATTCCTCATGCTCTGAATATTCCAAAAATGTATAGTTTTGCTAATCCCCAAAAATTTTGAACGAAAAAACCATAGTGAACCTGACTCATTGCGCGCCTAGCAGCAAGGGAACTCCCCCCCCCCCCCCCCCCCCACGCTTCCCTCATTCATGTGTAAATGTCCAATGGCCCGACATTCATCGGCGATTTGCCAAACATTTGCGTATTAATGGTTGATTAATTATATATCGACGATTGATTTATTACCCTGCACTCGTGTAGCGAAAAGCAAGGTTAGACATTCGGTTACGTACGTGTGGGCTACGTGTCTGCATTTTAAAAATTCATTTTCTCGGCAACCGTTGGTCCGACTGACACGAAATTTTACCATAGGAGCGCCTCCTCCTGTAGAATATTTTAATGATAATTATCACGTCATAGGTCACATGGAACAGGCGCCAACTTGGAAAAATTTTGCACCTCGATATCTCTGAACCACTCCATGGAAAAAATTGAGATCTGGCTCATTGTCAACTACTCCCCATGGGGAATAAGATATGTTAATGATGATGTCACCGGTGCCTTTGTTATGACGTCATAATTCGATAAGTACTTATCACAAAAAAAAATTCTCAGCAACTGTTGGTCTGATGGACACTACATTTTCACCATAGGAACGCCTCCTCCTTTGGAATATTTTAATGATAATCATGACGTCATGGGTCATGTGGTACAGGCGAAATCTTGGAAAAACCAAAAAAACAATGCACCTCTATATCTCCAAAACGGCTCCATGGAAAAAAATGTGAAACGTGGCTAATTGTACAGAACTCCATATATGGGGAATAGGTGTTATTAACGATGACATCATTGGTGGTGTAATTATGCCTTCATAATTCTACAGGGACAACGCTTTGTCTGATCAGTTTGAAATTTATTGAGCGTGATCTATGCAACAATGATATTAGAGAATATACATTTATGATGTCATCGCTCACGTGGTCTGGCAGCCATATTGAATCAAAGAAAAAAAAAATGTTCAAGAACAGAAGAGTTGGCTCGCAACAAGTTGACTGCGCAGGGTAAGTATTCTATGACGACCATTCAGTTGGTTGGTTGATTGGCTGATTAATCTAGAATGATTAATTGTCTGTGGTATGGGACTCGTTCACCTGTATGGGTTCTGATGGAGGCCGATGAGCATGGGACAGAGGAACAGTTATATATTTGGGAATGATAAAATAATGAGGGATCCGAGTGGTGAGGGAATAACCTGAGTGTGAAACACGAATGCACAGACAAACGAGGAAATACTAATCTCGGGGTTGAAGGAAAGACCGATGGAGTAAAGGACGAGTTGTTGAATTGAGATTTGGTGAAACAGATTATTGGTGGATTAAGGAAAGAGATTGATTGTTGAACGAACGTAAGGTGGATAGAGAGAGAGAGGGAGAGAAAGAGAAAGATTGTTAGAACAGACCGGTGGTGGATAGAGATAGAGAAAGAAAGAAAGGGAGAGTGAGGTTGTTGAGAGGGAGAGGGAAAGAGAGAGGGAGAGGAAGACGGAGAGGGAGGTTTTTGAGAGGGAGAGGTTGTTGAGAGGGAGAGGGGGAGGTTGTTGAGAGGGAGATGGAGAGGGGAGGAGGTTGTTAAGAGGGAGAGGGGAGGTTGTTGAGAGAGAGAGATTGTTGATAGAGAGAGGGAGAGGGATAGGAGAGGGAGAGGGATAGGAGAGGGAGAGATTGCTGAATCGGACCGATGGCGGATAGAGAGAGAGAGAGAGGGAGAGGGAGAGAGAGAGGGAGTTAGAGAGGGAGAGGTTGTTTAGAGGAAGAGGGAGAGTGAGGTTGTTGAGAGGGAGGGAAAGGGAGAGTGAGGTTGTTGAGAGGAAGAGGGAGAGTGAGGTTGTTGAGAGGAAGGGAGAGGGAGAGGGAGAGTGAGGTTGTTGAGAGGGAGAGGAAGTGAGGTTGTTGAGAGGGAGAGGGAGAGTAAGGTTGTTGAGAGGGAGAGGGAGAGTGTGGTTGTTGAGAGGGAGGGAGAGGGAGAGTGAGGTTGTTGAGGGAGAGGGAGAGTGAGGTTGTTGAGGGAGAGGCAGAGGGAGAGGGAGAGGGAGAGGAAAGAGAGAGAGGAGAGAGAGCATTTTGTGTCCTTTTATTATAAAAGTATAAAACCAAAAGTATTCAAACTCCACTTAAATACAAATCAAAACGTCATTTGCAATGCATTTGCACAAAACACCCCCCATGCCCCATAACTCTTCAAACACAAGAAGGTTCCCCATGTTTACATGATAAGCATGTTCGAGCTTTATACGTGCTGACACCATCCCGATGAAACCAAAAAGTGCATTTTCACTTTTTCCACCACCTAATCTGGCTTTTCTGGTTTTATAAATTGCAGGCTTAGCAATTCCCCGCAAAACATTTCAAAAACATGATCACAGAGTTTTTCCGAGTATTACATCCAGGTCCGTAAACAAAGATTGTTACAGAAAAAACAATTTTAAATTTACAAAAGATTCGGCTCAGATACAAAAACAGAGATGACAATCTCTTGCACTCAATAAACGCATGATACAAATGTTCAACATTACCACAAAAAGGACATAAATTAGACACAACAGGGTTAAACTTCTGAACTAACACCTGTGTGGCCAGGGCCTGATGGACCAGTCTCCAATTTAGGTCTCCTGTACGTCCGACAGTAGGACACCTGTACATTTCATCGCAATTTGGAGTGAGAAATGCTCCTGCAGGTAAAAGCTCTTTCCACTGGTTTCTTAAGGGTGCATCACATCCGGTAAGCACACCTATAGACAAATTTTGTACATTGCCCTTTTCCCCATGACGTGGAACACACCAGATTCTTCGCTGTTTGAGGAAAACACACCGTGTTGTTCTTGGGCAGTGACTGAGAGTTCAGGGAAGGTTAAACGAAAATCTACTTCCTCATTTACCCCATTCCACCCAATATTTAAATCTAAAAAAGTCTGGGTTACAATCCTTATGTCCTTGCTCACTATTCTAATTGTATGCACGACAATTTTTCCAGAAAGAGCGCTGGCAGACAACCATCGCTTCAAGGATAGCTCCATAACATCTCGCACTTTACAGAGGGAGAGAGAGACAGAGACAGAGAGAGAGAAAGAGAGAGAGAAAGAGAAAGAGAAAGAGAGAGAGAAAGAGAAAGAGAAAGAGACAGAGAAAGAGAAAGAGAAAGAGACAGAGAAAGAGACAGAGAAAGAGACAGAGAAAGAGACAGAGACAGAGAAAGAGACAGAGAAAGAGACAGAGAAAGAGACAGAGAAAGAGACAGAGAAAGAGACAGAGAAAGAGACAGAGAAAGAGACAGAGACAGAGAAAGAGACAGAGAAAGAGAAAGAGAAAGAGAAAGAGAAAGAGACAGAGAAAGAGACAGAGAAAGAGACACGAGAAAGAGACAGAGAAAGAGACAGAGAAAGAGACAGAGACAGAGAAAGAGACAGAGAAAGAGACAGAGAAAGAGAAAGAGACAGAGACAGAGAAAGAGAAAGAGACCGAGAAAGAGACACGAGAAAGAGACACGAGAAAGAGACAGAGAAAGAGACAGAGAAAGAGACAGAGACAGAGAAAGAGACAGAGAAAGAGACAGAGAAAGAGAAAGAGACAGAGACAGAGAAAGAGAAAGAGACAGAGAAAGAGAAAGAGACAGAGAAAGAGACAGAGAAAGAGAAAGAGACAGAGACAGAGAAAGAGAAAGAGACAGAGAAAGAGACAGAGACAGAGACAGAGAAAGAGACAGAGACAGAGAAAGAGACAGAGACAGAGAAAGAGAAAGAGACAGAGAAAGAGACAGAGAAAGAGACAGAGAAAGAGAAAGAGAAAGAGAAAGAGACAGAGAAAGAGACAGAGACAGAGACAGAGAAAGAGACAGAGAAAGAGACAGAGAAAGAGACAGAGACAGAGAAAGAGACAGAGAAAGAGACAGAGAAAGAGAAAGAGAAAGAGACAGAGAAAGAGACAGAGAAAGAGACAGAGACAGAGAAAGAGACAGAGAAAGAGACAGAGAAAGAGACAGAGACAGAGAAAGAGACAGAGACAGAGAAAGAGACAGAGAAAGAGACAGAGAAAGAGACAGAGAAAGAGACAGAGAAAGAGACAGAGAAAGAGACAGAGAAAGAGACAGAGAAAGAGACAGAGAAAGAGACAGAGAAAGAGAAAGAGACAGAGAAAGAGACAGAGAAAGAGACAGAGAAAGAGACAGAGAAAGAGACAGAGAAAGAGAAAGAGACAGAGAAAGAGACAGAGAAAGAGACAGAGAAAGAGACAGAGAAAGAGACAGAGAAAGAGACAGAGAAAGAGACAGAGAAAGAGACAGAGAAAGAGACAGAGAAAGAGAAAGAGACAGAGAAAGAGAAAGAGACAGAGAAAGAGACAGAGAAAGAGACAGAGACAGAGAAAGAGAAAGAGACAGAGAAAGAGACAGAGAAAGAGACAGAGAAAGAGACAGAGAAAGAGACAGAGACAGAGAAAGAGACAGAGAAAGAGACAGAGAAAGAGACAGAGAAAGAGACAGAGACAGAGAAAGAGACAGAGAAAGAGACAGAGAAAGAGACAGAGAAAGAGACAGAGAAAGAGACAGAGAAAGAGAAAGAGACAGAGAAAGAGACAGAGAAAGAGACAGAGAAAGAGAAAGAGAAAGAGACAGAGAAAGAGACAGAGAAAGAGACAGAGAAAGAGACAGAGAAAGAGACAGAGAAAGAGACAGAGAAAGAGACAGAGAAAGAGACAGAGAAAGAGACAGAGAAAGAGACAGAGAAAGAGACAGAGACAGAGAAAGAGACAGAGAAAGAGAAAGAGAAAGAGACAGAGAAAGAGACAGAGACAGAGAAAGAGAAAGAGAAAGAGACAGAGAAAGAGACAGAGAAAGAGAAAGAGAAAGAGACAGAGAAAGAGACAGAGAAAGAGACAGAGAAAGAGACAGAGAAAGAGACAGAGAAAGAGACAGAGAAAGAGACAGAGAAAGAGACAGAGAAAGAGACAGAGAAAGAGAAAGAGACAGAGACAGAGAAAGAGAAAGAGACAGAGAAAGAGACAGAGAAAGAGAAAGAGAAAGAGAAAGAGACAGAGAAAGAGACAGAGAAAGAGACAGAGAAAGAGACAGAGACAGAGAAAGAGACAGAGAAAGAGACAGAGAAAGAGACAGAGACAGAGAAAGAGACAGAGAAAGAGACAGAGAAAGAGACAGAGAAAGAGACAGAGAAAGAGACAGAGAAAGAGACAGAGAAAGAGAAAGAGACAGAGAAAGAGACAGAGAAAGAGACAGAGAAAGAGACAGAGACAGAGAAAGAGACAGAGAAAGAGACAGAGAAAGAGAAAGAGAAAGAGACAGAGAAAGAGACAGAGACAGAGAAAGAGACAGAGACAGAGAAAGAGACAGAGAAAGAGACAGAGAAAGAGACAGAGACAGAGAAAGAGACAGAGAAAGAGACAGAGAAAGAGACAGAGAAAGAGACAGAGAAAGAGACAGAGAAAGAGAAAGAGACAGAGAAAGAGACAGAGAAAGAGACATAGAAAGAGAAAGAGAAAGAGACAGAGAAAGAGACAGAGAAAGAGACAGAGAAAGAGACAGAGAAAGAGACAGAGAAAGAGACAGAGAAAGAGACAGAGAAAGAGACAGAGAAAGAGACAGAGAAAGAGAAAGAGACAGAGAAAGAGACAGAGAAAGAGACAGAGAAAGAGAAAGAGAAAGAGACAGAGAAAGAGAAAGAGAAAGAGACAGAGAAAGAGACAGAGAAAGAGACAGAGAAAGAGACAGAGAAAGAGACAGAGAAAGAGACAGAGAAAGAGACAGAGAAAGAGACAGAGAAAGAGAAAGAGAAAGAGAAAGAGAAAGAGACAGAGAAAGAGACAGAGACAGAGAAAGAGAAAGAGAAAGAGACAGAGAAAGAGACAGAGAAAGAGACAGAGAAAGAGACAGAGAAAGAGACAGAGAAAGAGACAGAGAAAGAGACAGAGAAAGAGACAGAGAAAGAGACAGAGAAAGAGACAGAGAAAGAGACAGAGAAAGAGACAGAGAGAGACATTTGACATTTTCGTTCCTGTTTATTACTGGGAAGTTAGTGTACATGATGAAAAGTCATACAACACATTTCATATAAATAAGGATGGGGTTACATGAGGGCAAGGACTAGAATTTACAAATGAACTTGGAGGACACCATCAACCAAGCGGCAAAGGGATTCCTTCACGCACCATCGCTGTGAGAAGAGCGTACATTCAATGAATTCAAGCTCCAGATGTAAACGAGACGTAACTAGACCTTTGAAAATCATAAAAACATCATCATCAGATAAAAGTGGTGCACGAATGGTTTGCATTTTGTGCTTTCTTGATAAATAAATAGCAAGTTTTGCCTCTGCAAACAGATAGTTGGCTAAAATACATTCTTCTTTACACCGGTAAGAAAAATTAAAGCCAAATATAAAAACACAATGTGTGAAAACCAAGCCTAGCCCTTCAATCACACGTGATAAAACTGAAAAAAGAGGAGCCAACCTCGTACATTCAATAAAAGCATGAAAAACAGTTTCAGGGACATCACAGAAGGGACACATTTCTGAGTTGTCAGGGCATATGCGGTGAGATAAAACGTTTGAAGATAAAATATAATGTGCCAGTCGCCATTGCAGGTCCCCAGTGCGTTTGACAATGGGTGCCCTATACATGGTGAGCCATTTGATTGTTGCGGCAGCGCCAATTTGGAGCAGAGGTCTCCAGTGTGTTTGAGGTTCTGTTGGTTTACAGGGAACAAGAATTCCAACACACATGGAATAAACAGAGGATTTCTCCATTGTATTAAAAGGAATAAAGCCTTGGAAAGAAATTAAAAGTTTTGGAAATGGGCATTGTGACAAAGAGGGGTTAGCTTCCACCAGTGGGTCCCATTTTAGCCCGGTTTGTTTAAAAAGGCGTAAAATCAGAGAGAAGATCCTCCCAATGACTCTGATAGAACGAACACCAGTAGCCACAGCAACGTCAGCTGCTGACTTCCATTTATGGAGAAAAGGGTCTCGAAAGTTTTTGACCTTAGTGCAATCAATATCAATGAATTTTTGCATAAAAGATCGGTCACTACAGACCCCTTTAAAAACTGGGTTTAAAAAGACTGGCTCATTTAAAAACATTGGGAGGGAATAATCACATGCATCACGCTGAAATTGAATCGCCTGCCATGCTTCCAGCATGCTCCTGTAGAATAGGGGGACCAAAGTTAAGTCAATGTTCTTGATGTTGATGAGAAAGAGTTGCTGGTCAAAACCAAGTTTCCCGGCTTGCCTAAGTAGGCAGTGAGCAAAAGCTTTCCACGGGACATCCGTGTACAAGAGCCGGCGTAGTGAGAGGAGGCGAAAAGCCATCACCTTACTGTTGACATCGACCAACCCCTGTCCACCTTCAGCAACGGGCAGGCTTTCCCCCCCAAAAAAAAGTCAATGAAAACACTTGAGAGTTTTTTAAGAATAAAAGCTGGGGCTTGTAGTGCCTTAAGCTTATGCCACAGCATTGATGCCGCAAGATTGTTTATTATCAGGGTGCGACCCCGATAAGAGAGCTGATTCAGTAAACCTTTCCATTTTAGAAGCCGCTGCTCAGTTTTAGTTATAAGTGTTTCCCAGTTCTTCGAGACGAAGTCCGGAGTGCCAAGAGAGACCCCGAGATAGTGTATCCCGTCTAGTGCCCACACAAGCTGGCCGGGCAAGGTTGGAGGAGGGGCGTCACTTGGCGGACCCAAGTAGAGAGCATTGCTCTTGAGCCAGTTGATTTTTGCAGAGCTTGCCGAGCTAAACTCCTGGACACAATGAACCAAGGAAGAAACATCTTCATCAGAGCGAACAATTACGCACAGGTCATCTGCGTAGGCAATTGTCTTGACCGGGTTTACTGCTGGAAGGGGGGCGAAACCAAGAAGGCGCGCACGCAATCGAATAAGCAGAGGCTCAACTGAAAGGGAGTACAAAAGACCAGACAAGGGGCACCCTTGGCGAATTCCTCTACAAACAGAGAATGGCTGGCATAAAATATTATTTACTTTTAACAAGCTAAAAGTATTATTATACAATAATTTAGTGTAAGAGATAAAAAATTCCCCGATACCAAAGCCACGTAAAACAGAAAAGAGATAAAAATGATCAATTGCATCAAAAGCTTTTTCCTGGTCGAGGAAAACCAAACCAACATTCCTTTGTTCAATGGTACAAATATCGATAATGTCGCGAACGATAAAAATACTATCATGTATAGTCCTTTTGGGAATGCAGTAGGATTGGTCGGGGTGTACAATCTCCCCAATCACCAGCTTGAGGCGGTTTGCAAGAGCTTTGGCAAATATTTTATAGTCAGTACAAAGTAACGAGATTGGACGCCAGTTTTTCAAGTTCTGAAGGTCTCCTTTCTTGGGAATGAGGGCAAGTACAGCCCTACGACAACTGAGGGGTAGTGAGCCAGATCGCAAGCTGTCGTTTAAAAGACCAAGTAGTTCAGGACCCAAAAGGTTCCAGAAGGCCCGGTAGAGTTCCATTGGGATCCCATCTAAGCCTGACGCCTTGCCAGTGGGTAAAGTTTGCATTGCGGAAAAAAGTTCTTCCGAAGTAACTTCCACATCCAACTGTTGGCGTGCCATTTCGGACAAGGTGGGCAAAGAGGTAACCAGAGAGTCAATCATTCCATGATCAATGTTCTTGGCACGGTACAAGTCAGAGAAATATTCCTTGGCGGAACCTCTGATACATTTTTGATCATATGTCACTCTCCCTTCTTTTGTCCGAAGCGAGGTTAGTTGCTGGCTTCGTTTGGTTCGGGTTTCCAATCCAAAGAAGAACTTGGAAGAGGTATCGAGAAAACACAAATTTTCCATTCGGAGCCAGACCAAAGCTCCTCTCACTCGCTTTACACACAATTCAGCAAGAACGGCCTTTTTCTTAGCCAACAAAAGATTAGTCCGTTCAGCATTAGAAGCTGAGAGGTTAGATTGTAAAGTTAAAATCTCCTTGGTAAGCAGGGATTGAAGAGCAACATCATTCTTGGTATGAAAGGACCCGTACTGCTGGCAAAACATTTTTATCTGGACTTTTGCATTGTCCCACCACTGTCCGAGGAGAGGGAAGGAAGCTTTCCGCAGGAGTAAGGTCTCCCAGAAGATTTTAAAAGCATCAATAAAACATTTGTCTTCCAGAAGACTAACATTGAATGTCCAATAGACAGCACCACGATTACAAATCGGGGAGAAAGTGCGAAACACAACCATGTGGTGATCTGAGAAACCACTCGGGACAATAGCAGTATGGGTCACAATATTTTAAAAATCACTATTAATATAAAACTGGTCTAACCTTGCGAGGGACAGACGGCCATTTAAACACCGACACCACGTATACTGGCGTGTGGATGGATTTCGAGTTCTCCAGATGTCAACAAGGGAGAAGGTTGTCAAAGTCCGAGTCAGAGGCACAATACTTGCTGGATGAGGCTCATTCCCATTGCGATCAATGGTAGAGTCCATCGTACAGTTAAAATCCCCTCCTAAACAAACAAATCCATTAAAATCAAAATGTGCAAGGGAGGTTTCTAACTGTGTGTAAAAAGCAATTCTATCCGTGCTGTCACTGGGTGCATAGACGTTCACTATTGTGTGTTTAAAACCATTAAGGGTGAAAGTGAGAGAGATTAAGTACCCTTTAATTATTTCATTAAAATCAACAATGAGATTACAGAGAGAAGGATGCAAATAGATGGCTACCCCAGCCCGAGGACACTCTAAGCTACTGAAGAACCACCTTCCTTTCATTATTCTTTCCCATTCACTCATACAGGAGGAACTACATCTGGTTTCTTGTAAGAGTAAGATATCGATGTGGTTCTGCAAAACAAGCTCCTTAACTTCAGCTTTTCGTAAATACGAGCGTCCTCCGTTTATGTTTAAAGTGGCTATAGAAAAAGCCATAGTGTGGAATTTGGGGAAGGGTATCAGTCAATTGGGTCATGATATGCCTGCAGGTGCTTCCTTGCTTTCAGAACCCATTTCCTGAGACGAAACATTTGTGGTTCAGTCAAACCAAACTGCTCGGACTGAAGGAGCAGTCGCTTTGCGGAGGTGATAAAACTGTGCAGATCAGGGAAGGAATCCTGAATTTTAACATTTCTCTTACGGAAGGTGTGATGTAAAAACTTTAGGATCTCCTGGGGGGGCACAGTCGGACCACTCTCCAGTTCCTGGGATAAGCCTGGATCATTCCAGACCTCGGTGCTACCACAAGAGGCAAGCGACGACGCGCCATCAGAGTCGTAGTTTAATTGGGGATCTACATTAGTACCGTGCTCCCCCGGTGGAGCAGGTATTTCCATTTCTGCCAGGAGGGGAAAAACTATTTCCGAAACAGAACATACACTCTCTGCTTCCATCATGTCCGGGGTTGTCTGTGGCGCAGACATCTCAGACACTTCACCCTTAGCAGGGAGAGGGACCAAAACAGGTTCATTGCTGACGTCCATGGTTGTAGTATCGGCAACCACAGGGGTAGTCACAGCTACCTCTTGGAACACGACGCTACCTCCTTGTACCTCTTGGGGCATGACACTACCTCCTTGTGCCTCTTGGGGCACAACATCACCTCCTTGTACCTCTTGGGGCACGACACCACCTTCTTGTTCGTGCTCGTGTTTGTCTTGCTTGTTATCAGGAGCGTTATTATTATCCTCCGTAGCTAACACGGCAAATCTGTTTTCCGTTTCCACGGCAGCAAACGGGGCAGCTGCTTCCAAATGGGAGCCATTTCGTTTGCCCGACGCCACCAGTTTTTTCGGAACGCTCACCGTTACATCATGACCATTGACGTTTGGGCGCTTGTTTCTCCGAGATTGAACGGTGATAAAACCCTCGTCATCCGCTTGAGGTCCCTTTAGTTCTGCACTCGCACTGCGGGGCTGATTATGGGAGGCGTCTGTACACTCCGCTCTAGATGTGCCACTCGTGTCTGGCTTGGGCTCCGCGACTCTAGATGTACCACTGGTGCTTGGTTTGGGTTCCAGGTGTTGAGATTCCCGGTTAGATTCCACACGTTGAGATTCGTCACCGGGAATATTTGGTTTCGGACAAGCTTTCTTTAAATGTCCGTGCTCGCCACAAATAAAGCACGTCATTGCCTCAGTAGCGATGTAAATTTGGTAGCTGCGATCTTTGTGCTTCAAAGTCACAGCAGCACTAAGCGATTGTGCATTGTTCTTTAAAACAATATAACAGTGACGCCGGAAAGACATGATGTGTCTAACCGAAGCGCCAGAACGCAAACGTAAGGGGATCATTGAGATCCGTGACACGACCGTCCCAAAACGGTTTAAAGCACAGGTAATCTCCTCGCTTTTAAAAAAAGGTGGTAAATTCGAAATAATAATTTTGACGGCAGGTGTGTCCAAAGGACACACAGTAAGAAAAAGATCCGGTGCGACAGACAAGCCGGTTTCGACTGTCTGAGCAACGTATCGCTCTTCGGACAGGAAGAGCACGACACGTTGATTCATTTTCGACGCTGCGAGAATGTTTTCGAGCCCAATTTGTTCTCCGAAACCCATTACAACGTCGTCAACACTAACTCCGTCCGGCGGACAAACTATGACCCCGTTCTTTGGAGTAAGTGCCTCGTACACACTATTGTGCAAACGTACGTTTGCCATAGTGTAAAATTAACAAATGAAGTAAATTGAAAAAACAAAAACAAACCTGCCACAAGCAAAACTAGCAAGTGGAGGAAAAGGAAAAGTAATAATATGGGTGAAGTATTTAGCCAAGAAAAGGCTAAACGTATAAACACGGCAAATGGAAGAGCAGGCCCAAACCAGGGGGTCCTGAACAGGCCTGCTAATCACTTACCATGTGCGCTCTCTTTCTCTCTCCTGTCTCAACAAAGAAAGGAAACACGGGGAAAACTTCACAAACACGTACAAGGACACAAATGGAGTGAAATGGAGGATGGGAAAGACGCCAACACAGCACAGCACTCACAGCTCCTCACACACAGCAGCCGTGATTGCCACACCCACGCACGACTCACCAACGACCAGCAGGGGGAGAGAGAGAGGGAGAGGGAGAGGGAGAGAGAGAGAGAGAGAGAGAGAGAAAGAGACAGAGAAAGAGACAGAGACAGAGAAAGAGACAGAGACAGAGAAAGAGACAGAGACAGAGAAAGAGACAGAGACAGAGAAAGAGACAGAGACAGAGAAAGAGACAGAGACAGAGAAAGAGACAGAGACAGAGAAAGAGACAGAGACAGAGAAAGAGACAGAGACAGAGAAAGAGACAGAGACAGAGAAAGAGACAGAGACAGAGAAAGAGACAGAGACAGAGAAAGAGACAGAGACAGAGAAAGAGACAGAGACAGAGAAAGAGACAGAGACAGAGAAAGAGACAGAGACAGAGAAAGAGACAGAGACAGAGAAAGAGACAGAGAAAGAGACAGAGACAGAGAAAGAGACAGAGACAGAGACAGAGAAAGAGACAGAAAGAGAGAGAGAGACAGAGAGACAGAGAGACAGAGAGACAGAGAGACAGAGAGACAGAGAGACAGAGAGACAGAGAGACAGAGAGACAGAGAGACAGAGAGACAGAGAGACAGAGAGAGAGAGAGAGAGAGAGAGAGAGAGAGAGAGAGAGAGAGAGAGAGAGAGAGAGAGAGAGAGAGAGAGAGAGAGAGAGAGAGACTTTGACTTCCTTTTATTCCAAAAATATAAAGTGCATGGATGTACAGTGTATAAAATCAAAAAAGCCAAAAACAAGAGAAAACGGTGAAAGCGAGGAAACAATACAGATACAAGCGTTGATCAGTTCAAATTTTACCAAAAACAAATGCAATCTTCTGCAGCAATACTACGAAGTGTAGAAATTATGAACAATTAAGAGAAAAATAATACCAACTCGTTTTGGCGGACTTCACAGACACTTTCCAAACAGCATTTTTCTACAAATCCATCAATTTCACCCATGATCTTGGAAAACTCAAACTCATGTTTTAGCCTTGCAGCACACAGTGCATTGAAAAACGTCATGACATTGCATTGATGAATGGGCTTACCATTCCGCTACTCCTTTCTGGACAAGTAAGTAGCAAGCTTTGCTGTAGCTACAAAAAAGCACAACAGTTCATATTCTTTGTTGTGTTGCCGTCTCTTTTTGAGCCCAAAAAGAAAGGATCGAAAAGTAAATCTGAAATTCATTTTGAACGACACAAAGTCTAACCATTCAAATAAAGGAAAAAGTCTTTCACAACCAATAAAAAAATGAAAAACATCCTCATTTACAGAACAAAAGGGGCAACATGCAGATATTGGGGCAAAATTCCATACATATGTATTGCATGGGATGATCCAGTGGGCAAGGCGCCACTGAAGATCACCTGTTCTTTTGTTAATCAGCTTGCAATACATTGATTCCCATACAGGTTCATTGGGGGGCCCGGCAGGGAGTAGCCTCTTCCAACGTGCTACTCCATTTAGTGGAGAAATACCAAGAACTTGAGATAAACACCACCTATACAGGCTCTTGCTGCTCTCAGCGTGCAATTCACTTGTCCCTGTGCTAACAGGTGGAAGTTCCTTGGGAAAGCAGTCAAAAATTAGTTTTGGGAAAGGGGACTCGTTGGGGTGTCGAAAAGTATTCCGAGTCCAAAGTTTCTGTAGCTGATGACGTTTTTGAACAACTTTCCTCAAAATCATTCCAATTGTCCTCTTGGACCGAATCGCCGTCATGGTTGAAATTTCCTCCACATTCCTCCACCCGGCACCGGAGTTTGGCCGAAGGTGCCATACTTTGTTTATGCCTCCCTCAATAAAGCGTTGGCACAAATGACAACTCTTGAGAACATCAGGGAAGAGAGGATTGAAGAACAGGGGTTCAACCTCGAACATCCCTGGGGAGTAAGTGTCCGCTTTACGGCTCACGGAAAGTCTTTCCCAGGCACTGAGAAGGCTCTGGTAAAATATGGGGAGCATTGATGTATTCACGTACTTAAGGTGAGTCAGGAATACTTCGAGACCATAGCCGAGTCTACCCGCCTGCTGTAAAATATGGCAAGCCAAGGCATGGTTTGGCAGGTTTTCACCAAATAGGAGGCGTTGAATGGAGCACAGGCGAAAGGCCATGAGACGGGATCTCACGTGAACAAGGCTCTGACCACCTTCAGATGAAGTATGGCATATTACGTTTGGCCGCAGCCAATGATGGCCTCCCCCCAAAAAGTCCACAGGTTTGGCCTGTATCCTGTCCAGCAGCACTTCTGGTGGTTGCAGGCAAATAAAGCGATGCCACAACGTTGTAGCAATCAAGTTGTTTGCCACTAAGACTCGGCCCTTAAATGAGAGGTGCGGTAGGGTTCTTTTCCACAGGTTCAGCCTCCTGTCTATTTCTCCAGTCACACCTTCCCAATTCCTTTTCTCAAATTGTGTAGAGCCCAGGGACACACCAAGGTAATCAACACCATCTGCTTTCCACTCTAAGTTTTCTGGAAGAGCAGGCAGATGTGTTGAGACAGGTAGGCAACTATTAAGGTATGGCACCCAAAGAGCTTTGCTTTTCGTCCAATTAACCTTCAGAGATGAAGCCATGAAAAAGGTTCTTAAGGACTTTACAAGAGCAACAATGTCTTGGTGGTTTTTTATAACGACGCAAACATCATCTGCATAGGCCGATATAGTCATTGGTGGGCTTCCGGGAAAACAGGTCAGGCCAGAGATATTCTTTCTCAGTGTGCAAAGTAATGGCTCCATTGCTATAGCAAAAAGCAAACCTGAGACTGGGCAACCCTGCCATACCCCCTCTCTGAACCTTTATGGGCGGAACCAGTTCATTATTCACCTTAATTACACTGGAGATGTCAGTGTACAATAGAGTTATAAAGGCCCTGAAAATTACCCCAAACCCGCATGCTTCAAGAACATGGCACAAGAACACATGGTCAATGCTGTCAAAGGCTTTTTCAAAGTCTAGAAAAAATATTCCAAAATCATTTTGGTCATGGCGAGCATACATTAAATCCCGCACGAAAAAAATGTTGTCGTAAATCGAACGACTGGGGATGCAGAACGTCTGATCAGGTAAAACCAGATCACCAATGACTTTTTTCAAACGATTTGCCATTGCTTTCGAAAACAATTTATAGTCAGTGCACATTATTGAAACCGGTCTCCAATTCTCCATCCGCCGGAGATCTCCTGGGAGAAGACTCACCACTGCTCTCCTTAGACTTAGTGGCATTACACCTTTTCGCAAGGATTCTTGGAATACAATCAATAGTTCCGGGCCCAAAATTCCATGTAAAACTCAGCTGGCAGGCTATCAATTCCAGGAGCCTTTCCAGATTCCATTCCAACCAGGGCACGCTGCAACTCATCAAGGCTTAAAGGCACATCCAGCTCCAGGCGTTGAGTCTCATTTAGGGTTGGGAGATGGGAGGTAAAACATTTTATTTTATCCTCATATATATCTTTTTTTGCAAATAGTTCTGAATAGTACTTTCTAATAGTGATTTTTACCCCATCAGAATTTGTAATTTCATTCCCACTGGGGTCCTTAACTGATAAAATAAGCCGAGGAGGCTTCGTTTCAGCTTCTAAGTGAAAGAAGGCTTTGCTAGGACTATCCGATACTTTAATGCTTTTTACTCTCAGTCTAACTAGTAGTCCTGCAGCCTTCTCCTGTAATAGTTCCCGGAGTTGGGTCCTTTTTTCAAGGAGCAATTTATAATTTGTCTCATTTTCTTGCTCTGCCATTTTGTTTTGCAGTTTTAGAATTTCGGTTTCCAACCGAGCCAATGTGATTTGACTTTCATGAGTGATGTGGGAATTAAACTGTTGACAAAACAGTCGTATATGAGTTTTCATATTATCCCACCAAAGGTTAGTGGAAGCAAAGAGGGGCTTTTTTCCAACTATAGCTATCCATAGGATGCGAAAGGCTTCCTTAAACAGGGTATCATCCAAAAGACTTGTATTGAATTTCCAATAGGCGCTCCTCCGTTTGAATTGAGGGAAAGATAGGCCCATCGTGACCATGTGGTGGTCAGAGAAGATGGAGGGGGTAATAGTTGGAGGTTACAATATTCCTTAATCGTGGGGTGATGTACCATCGGTCAAGCCTCGCTAAGGATACTTGGCCATTGGAGCATCGACACCATGTGAACTGCCAGTCATTTGGGTGCATCAATCACCATACATCCAAAAAAGCCCCACCTGAAAGAAACTGGGAGAGTTCACCATGGGCCTCGGGATGTGGTTCCGGTGAATTTCTGTCTATTTTGCGCTCTAGCGTACAATTGAAATCTCCCCCCATGCATATGCACTGATTGGGGTCAAACAAATTTAAATGGTTTATCACTTCAGTAAAGAAGGCTTTATGGTCAGTACTCTCACTTGGTGCATATACATTAAAAATAATAAGCTTCAGGCTATTGATCACCAATTCTAGGGAGGCAAAACGTCCCCGAATCACCTCCTGAAAGAGGCAAGATTCAGGTACAAGCCCTGGTTTTAACAAAAACCCAACTCCAGCAGATACAGATGACATATTACTGAAGAAACATTTACCTTTGAACATGCTGCACCAGTCATGTTCAACCTTCTCAATAATATGAGTTTCTTGCAGTAATATTACATCAACTTGTTTCCGTTTAAATAAACTATTCACTTGGATCTGGCGGACGTGACTAGCCCCACCACCATTTATATTGAGTGTTGCAAGGTTAAGCGTCTTTGTCACTCATGAGTAAATTTTGTCTGACGCTGTGAGTACTCACTCTTTGCCTTTGTTATGATTTTCTTTAGTCGATGAAACTGCGATTTTGTTAGGTTTAGTTCCTCAGATTTTTTTATGACTATTTTTGCAGCCTGAATAAAGGGAGCCAAATCAGGGAAATGATCCCCAATGATGACATTTCGCTGTCTATACGTTTCATTGAGGAATGAGAGAACAATATGGGTTGGGGGTTGATCTGCCATTAATTGTGATAATGCTGTTACCTCCACCTCCTCTTCCGATTCTGATAAATCAGAAAGTGGTCCAATGGGGTCTGGGTCAATACCGTTTTCTTCTCCTGCTATGCAACCTAGCCTTCCCTTGTCTGGGGGGTCCGCACAGTGTTGGGTTTGGGAAACATCAGCACATTGATTACTGATTTCCTCAATTGGCATGAAATCATTATTCCCACATTCCTGTGGATTTATGTTTCCACCCTTATCTGCTATATTGGCAGATTTATTATGGATGTCAGCCTGTTCGGCGACATTCGTTTGGATCAATGATGCACCATTCACAGACTCATGGCCCGATTTATTTACATCATTAACGGCGTCTGTGTGAGTAATGGAAGCGCGTTGTTTTAGCGGCTGAATCCTGATACTCTTTTCTGGGTTTTCCCCTTTATTTATTTTGTCCACGCTTTGTAGAGAGAATCCAGGTGCCTCCTGAATAGTTTTTCCACCAACAGCCTGCAAATCGAGCACGACCTTTTTACCTGCTCCAGATGAGTCATTATCATCCGGAGCCCTTCGTTTACTCGTCCCCAATTTACTATCAGTGTCCATTTCAACATTTTGCTGAGGAGGAACAAATACGTTCGTGCTTGGAACACTGGATTCAGGCTCATTAGGAATTTTAAGCGGTGGAATAGCGTTAACCTCCCCCCCTCTGGGAATCTCAATTAGTGGAGCAGCGTTAACCTCCCTCCCACTGGAAGTATTAATTAGCGGAGCAACCTCCTCCTTGCAACGTATGACGGTGTGACCCGTCTTGCCACACCTGACACACGAGGCTTTGGGACAAGAACGTTTTAAATGTCCATACGCTCCACACTGAAAGCATGTTAAGGTGGTGTACCATGCGTATAGCTGGAAATTTGCCTCTTCAAAATTAATTTTGAAAGTGATGTTGAGGCCTGTGTCGTCCCCACGGTCTGGAAGGACCATATACACCTGTCTGCGGAAGCTCATTACGTGCTTAACACGTTCATTCCGACACCCAAGAGGGATTGTTGAAATCCCCGATACCATTTTACCGTACCGTGATAGCACGGTCATTAACTTGTCATTTGGGATAAATGGTGGTACGTTGGAAATAACCACTCTCGTCACGGGAGGTAATAGCGGCGACGCCATCATAAAGTGACCGCTTTCCGTGGTTATTCCCGCACTTACCATGTCATGGACGAGTTCCTCGTCCGAAACGAACACCACCACTTTCTGGTTCATACGCGAAGCTGCACGTATATTTTCACCCCCAACAATGCTCCCTACAGCGAGGATGATGTCCTCGACAGGGACTCCATCCGGAGGCACGCACACAAACGCGTGCTTCCTGGTTAAGCCTTCAAAGTCATCGCGACGAGAGCGTGCATTCGCCATACCGGCAAAAATACCCCCCCCCCCTCCCCCCGCTTGTCCGAACCGGACAAGAGGGTATCAAACCTAAATAATCGAACTAAAGTAAATAATAAACGTGCATTATAAGCACAAAAATGGCTTACAACGCGCCGTCAACGCCAGTAGGCCGCACCCAAAATGGGCCCGCTCTCAATCCTCTCTATCTCGAAGACAAAGGTGTAGAAAACCACCGTTTAGAGGCCATTTTTCCCCGCAAAGCGGGGGTTGGCCTTTTCGGGGACCGTGGTAGTTGTTGTTTTTTTTTTTTGGTCCCCTTTTTGAAGCAATGTTTTACGGCCGGATGCCCTTCCTGACGCCAACCCTTTTTGCCGCCTTAAACGACAAACAGGGAATTACCAGTGAACTGGTACTCAATTAGCCGACCTCGGAAGGATGACAGGCTGAGTCAACCCCCCTGGCATTAATTCGGCGATCGACCGAGATTCGAACCCAGGATCCTAGGATCCTAAGCCGGCACCCTAGCCGCTAGCCCAACACCAGGGATAAAGACAAAGGTGTAGAACGGATGAAAACAAATGCCAAAGCACACAGGATGGAAAAGGAGAGGGAGGGGGGCAGGAGAGGGGGGAAAACTCGCGACGGACTCACCAAAACACAGAGCAGTTGCTCACAGCCGCCATGACGCTACACCCAACGCACCGACAGCCGACAGGTGGCGACAGAGAGAGAGAGAGAGAGAGAGAGAGAGAGTGAGAGAGAGAGTGGCAAATAGGAAACATCACACCGGGAATATACAAACAGACCTCAACACGTTTCCCCACCAAAACGCTTGGACTATGGGCAAAGGTCTACAGATACACCACATAAATTGAAGAAACAACTGTCTGGGGATTGGGGATGCATACGTGCACATAAATGCTCTCCAAAGGGGTACATTTTCTAAGCCATAACAATATAATATTGGGGAGGAGTGGGAGAGGTGCAAATTGGAGAGGGGGGGGGGGGGTGGGGGCGGAGGTTCAAACACCCAGGAGCAGACGCAAATCCTCAAGACAGCCAGCTTCACGTCCCCATTCAAAGGTATGTGCGTTTCAACACTGCCCAGCCAAAGGTGTGCGCAAAGTCAAGACTGAGTGTTCAAATCAAACTGAACTGGTGATGCTGACGGTCACAAGAAGTCGAATCCCGGTATTGTACAAATCGGAACCAAATGTTAAGAGAAGAAACGCAGCGGCAGGACAACCAAATGAGTCTGAAAATTCATGATTTAACAACATTGGGGATCAATCAATACAATTTGAACCGACTTGAATATTCTGGATAGAATGCAAAGAGAAGACCCATTTGGAGAAGGTTTAAAGATAGCCTCAGACATTGGAGAAAGGCAAACAATTCCGAGCAAGCAGTTTCTCCGGAATGTGGCATGACAACTCTGCCCGGACTCGAACCAAAAAAAAGGCCAATGAATTGCCGGAAATGCGAGAGCAAGAAAACACAGGCACACGACCGGACACAGGAAGCCAGCTTGGAGGAGGAAAACAAACAAAAAAATTGAAGACACTGCTAAAATGTATGTGTGTGTGTGCGTGTAGGGGAGGGAGTGGTGAGGTTGGGCGAGGGGTGGGAAAGGAACAGGCTGCATTAATTCCTCGTTCCCTCTTGCAGCATCGGTTCCACATCAGGTGGGCCCACTGGGTGGAACTTCCTGTTGATTTTGTTAAAAGAGCCCTTGGAAGAAAGGGAACCTAACTAATACCAATGGTGCAGCAGCTATATGCATGCAGTGCAATGCCTTTTCCTGATTTACGTAAAGAATTGTCATGTAACCGATCTGGACACAGATGTCTGACCTTGCACGACAAATGCTGATGGGAGGATTTCAGGAAAATGTTCTCGAGTCCCGTTACAAAGGAAGGGCGGCTCTCAAAGCTTTCGCTTTATGATTATTCTCAGTTACAGCACACGGACCACTAGATGGTCAGCACACTAGATGGTCAGCACACTCGATGGTTGCTTCACTCCACGCTGTTTAAATACTTTATAGTGAGGAAACTGCGAACAGAGCGACCTGGGGGTGGGGAGAGGTTTCTCGGTTT
Source organism: Myxine glutinosa (assembly GCF_964187855.1). Lineage (NCBI taxonomy): Eukaryota > Metazoa > Chordata > Myxini > Myxiniformes > Myxinidae > Myxine > Myxine glutinosa. Next base: position 125,901,724 of record NC_136265.1, on the reverse strand, counting down.
CAGCCCGTGTGTGCGTGTGTGCACGTGCGGGTGTAATAACAAATACGAGTTCCACAACAAGGAACTTAAACACAGGTGGAGGCTATTTGGCCCATCAAACCTGCATAATGGTGTTTGTCCGTGCTCTCTCCTTTCCTAACTGCTGCGAGTCAGCAAGTACCATTTTAAAAGTCCTCCATGGCTCGGGCCAGGGCTTTGGGGGGGGGGGGATGAACTACATATTTGAGGCAGACACCAACCACACCACTGAGGTCGGTTTGAGGCTCTTCGTGCTCCTTTTACATACATATGCCAACTTGAAGGCAAAAGGAGCACGAAGGTAAAAACATCAACCATGCATAGACTGGCACATATGTTCTATCCACATTCCCAAAACCAGAGGGCATCCTTTGCAGTGCATGGACCCACCGCGAAACCCATGTGTAACCGCAGTACTGGTTGGTCCACTGGACATGGACCAATACTTTCATTCTGTCAAAGAGGATGTGGTGGGGACATGGGGAGAACAAGGAAGTGCACAACTCACCCCCGCTTTATCCGTGCGAAGTCGAATGCCATAACGCGGTAAGAGTAGGCCTTCTCATTGAGATATTTGCTGTAGCGCCGGATAAATGTAGACATGTCATAACCTGGAAAGAATGCAACCGTTAAGGTCAAAGTGGAAACGCTGTCTCAGATAGCACATGACACAGAGTCTGACTGTTTGTCATCCGAAAACGAAACAAAACAGGATTTCATCATCGCGTCAAATAGCCACGCGTCTTATGGGGTCAAAACATCACACACACGACACGGAACATGCATGTGCCATGAACTCAAATTCACTTCAAACTCATGGCCTAGTTAATAATTACTCCGATGGAAATGTTTACTTGGTTGTGGTATCCGTACAAACAGCCACTACTGAGGAGACCTCTGTATATTATAGAGCCACACGAGTAGTACAGATGGGACAACCACGTTGGTGCTCTCCTCCACCTCTTTCCCACCCAAAGTGGGTGCTCCACAATGCAGCAACCCCTGCTTGTACCTCGAGTTTGCCATTGCATTCTCCCCTCAGTCAAAATTGATGCCCTCAATCACTCATCTTGCTTCAACAATAATAGTTAAAACATTAACGAGATTTTATCAAACAATTTAACAGCCGCTGGTCGTTTTATTCCCTTCCCAATTGCCTCATTCAGATCGGGCCATTCAGCATTCCCAACTGACCATGTAGCTCGTGATGATGGAGAGATCTCAGATTCAAATCCCATATATACACAAAGAATTAAGTTAAGCACCCCCCCCGTTTTTTTACAACCTCACACATTACAAGTTTGTTGTCGTCAAAACAGTGTAATATACCCATGATATTGCTATATTTTCTGGAGAAGTGATATTATGGTCACATAAAAACATAACAATCATGCCGTTTTCAATATTTTATTCTGAATAATTTAAGGTGAAATTTTTTGGGAATTTTAGGCATATTTTCACCTCAATTTAAGTATGGAGCTATAGGTCCATCACGGACAGTGTGGATGACGTTTATGTTTTCTAACGTACAGTCATTGTTCTGAGAAGACCTCTAGCGATCTTTGCGTCAATAACGTGTGTAGGACCCACGTGATCGGATCACTGACTCAACCCTACGTCTCATAGACCCTGTAAGCCGTCGTATGCGTTGCTGTGGCAGGTTGTTCCATTCCCGATGTAATGCACGTTCCAATTCATCCAGATTGGCTATTGGAGGGACCATCTTCGCAATTTGTCGTCCCAACATGTCCCGAACGTGCATTACATCGGGAATGGAACAACCTGCCACAGCAACGCATACGACGGCTTACAGGGTCTATGAGACGTAGGGTTGAGTCAGTGATCCGATCACGTGGGTCCTACACACGTTATTGACGCAAAGATCGCTAGAGGTCTTCTCAGAACAATGACTGTACGTTAGAAAACATAAACGTCATCCACACTGTCCGTGATGGACCTATAGCTCCATACTTAAATTGAGGTGAAAATATGCCTAAAATTCCCAAAAAATTTCACCTTAAATTATTCAGAATAAAATATTGAAAACGGCATGATTGTTATGTTTTTATGTGACCATAATATCACTTCTCCAGAAAATATAGCAATATCATGGGTATATTACACTGTTTTGACGACAACAAACTTGTAATGTGCGAGGTTGTAAAAAAACGGGGGGGGGGGTGCTTAACTTAATTCTTTGTGTATATATTGTGACGATTTATCCATAGACTACGCATGCCTTGAACTTCATGCAAAAATATCCTAATGTCCTTATCCTGCAAGGAACATGGGATGTGCAAGCTCCTCCATGAGCCTAATCCTAAAGGAATAAACCCATAGAGTAACACATTGCACAGCCAACAAGCAGCGAGAGGGCAAAGGAATGGGGACATTTCTCAGAAATAACTACAAATCAAAACTTCACACCAACACGCACAAACACCCCTTGTGCAGTGCCTTCAGAAAGTATTCGCACCATTTAATCTTTCACATTTTGTGTTACAGCCTAAAATGGAATTAATTTAAATTTTTTGTCACAGATCTACACAAACTACCCCATAATGACAAAGTGAAAACATATCTTTACCACAGTCAAAGGTCAATTGCACTCAGAAGCAGGTTCTCAAGTATTTGACTCCATTCAATGTTCCCTCTACCCTTACAAGTCTCCCAGTCCCTGCCACTGAAAAGCATCCCCATAGCATGATGCTGAAACCACCATCCTTCACAGTATGGATGGTGTTAGATCGATGATGAGCTCAGTTTCCACGAGACATAGCGCTTTGCATTCAGGCCAAAGAGTTAAATTTTCATCTCATCAGACCACAGAATCTTTTGCCTCATGCTCACAGAGTTGTACACGCACCTTTTTGCAAACTCCTGGCGTGCTGTCATGTGCCATTTACTTAAGCGTGGCTTATTGCTGCGCTTATTGCTGCGGCTGTTGCTGCGTTTTTGCCTGAGGAAGAAATGAATATGAATGAATGATCGTTTTAAGGCCATTTTCCCTGCTAGAGCGGGGGTTGGCCTTGCGGGCCGCATGACAATCATGGTTCCCTGTTTGAGGCAATGTTTTTATGGCCGGATGCCCTTCCTGACGCCAACCCTTGGTCACGCTCTTACGATGCACAGGGATACGGTGTACCTATTCTAAATCGGGGTACACACCGGGATCATTCATCCCAGCAAGCTGGTACTCAATTTGCCGACCTCGGAAGGATGACAGGCTGAGTCAACCCCCCTGGTGTTAATTCAGCGATCGACCGGGATTCGAACCCAGGATCCTAGGATCCCAAGCCGGCACCCGAACCGCTAAGCCAACACCAGGCCTGAGGAAGAAATGCTGAAATCTATCTATCTGGGTTCTTCCCAACATCTTTCTAGGGCTAGGGCTAGGAATTAGGGTTAGGAGCCCAGGAGTGGGGGATCTTTGTTCCTTTCACATTTCTTTCTACTCTTTCATATTTCTCTTTATTCATTCTAATTCTTGCTTCTTCTTTATTTCCCTCTTTCTTTATCTGTGTCTTCGGAGAAGTGAATTATTGCAGAAATTTTTTTTTTCTGGAAGGCTCACTTGGCTGCGCTTGGATGGGTTTGAAGGTAGAGGAGTAGCGGCTGAAACCCGAATCCTATCCAGGTTCCTCTTTGATGACTCCATCTTTGCCCTTTGCTTTTTTTTTTGGGTTCCTTCTGATGACACCAATGCAGTATTTCGTTCGGGATAGGGTTTGGCATTTTTAAAAAATCAGCATTTTCTGTTTCGGCAGTATCAATGCAGTATTTTCTGTTTCATTACATCTGGCCACTCTTCCATAAAGCCTCTATTTGTGAAGTACTGCAGACACTGTAGGCCTTCCGGCAGGTTCTCTCATCTCACCCAAGAAACTCTGTAGTTCTGTCAGAGTAGTCATTGACTTCTTGGTCACCTCCTTGATCAAGGTCCTTCTTGCCCGGTTGCTCAGTTTGGTTGGCCGGCCCCAGCTCTAGGAAGAGTCTGGGTAGTTCCATATTCTTTCCATTTCCTAATGATGGAGCTCACTGTGCTCTTGGGAACTTTTAACACTCTAGAAAGTAAACTTTCAACACTCAACAAAGGGGTTGAATACTTATTGACTCAAGACATTTCAGCTTATAATTTTTAATTAATTCGTAAACATTTCCAAAATAAAAATTCCACTTTAACATTATGAAGTATCAGAGATCAGTGACAGAAAATCTCAATTGAATCCATTTTAAATTCAGGCTGTAGCACAACAAAATGTGAAAAAGTCAAGGGTGTGAATATTTTATGAAGACCGACTGGTTCCATGGCAGCGGTAAAACGCCGTGCTCAAACAGAACCGCTAGCACTCCCGAGGGGGCATCCCTTCCTGGAGAGCAGAGCGAGGAGGGAGGGAGGGAGGGACAGGAGACTGGCGGTGGTCGCGCGGCAAACAACCTTCCTCACCTTGCACGCCGCTCTTGTCCACATAGTTGGTGAGATTGAAGAGAGTGTTCCTGGAAGCCAAGTATTGAAAGAAACGCTGGACCACACAGAGTGGGCCGGCCGACGTTAAGGCAGGAGAAAGAACAATATTAGAAGCGCCGACAGTTCAAAGTGAATAAATTAACGTTCATCATCACAAATTCAACACACTGATTACTGTTAGGCTGCACCAACTGACTGCACTCTGATGGAAATGGGATGCGAAGGTTGACTCAACCTTACAAAGGAACTTCAACATAGTTGGCCATTAGGATCATCAAGCCTGTGCAATGGTCGTCAACCAATGGTTGAGTGTCTGTGCTCTGAAACTTTTTATGCTGATTTAATGCACTTCTTTAATTTATCTGCAAACGCAGCTACAGCGCAGATTGTCCTTTGGGTGGTGCGCTACTGGAGCACATTAAACCAACACTGGACAGTACGGAAAGGTGTTCTCCAAGCCTCCACAAATCGGCCGGAAGTGCAAACACCTGCCCCTCCCCAACTCATTGTGTGAGCACAAAGTGGGCGATCCGCAATAATAAAAAGTGAGAATCTTCGCTGGAGCCACGAGGTTCAAGACTAGAAATGGGGAATTTGTGGTGGCAAAAAATCCCAACTTTCCAAGATTGCAACAGGAGGACCGTTCTCACCTCATTCCCGTAGCACATGATGTGGTGGGACGTGATGAGCGCCTTGAAAACCACCACCCAGCTGTTGTTGACAGCCCGTTCGAAGAGCGTGTCAGCAAGCTGTGGGATGCTCACATTCACCTCATTCGTACACGCCGTCAGGTCTGCGAAGGACACGGGACATATGCGGTTTAGAATACAGAATAGGCCGAGTCTAGCACCGGCACAATCAGTACAAACCCTTTCCTTTCAATCAAGGACACAATTCCATGCATCACAGAAAGATTATATGGCACAACCTAAAGAGCAATGTGAAACAAAATAAAGAAATAAAAACATTAAAGGATAGTTTGTGCAAGACTTCAGTCATCAACTCAAAATTGATTTTCATCCTTCCCTTCCCTTTCCACCCCCACTCGTCCCTCAGCATGCTCTTTTATCTCAGATCCGCTATCCCTGCCTGCACAACATAAGCAAGCTCTGCAACAGCTCGAAAGGAGAGGTTATATCGTGATATACACTTATGGCAAGGCTGGCCTCCCAGAATGGTGTACAATACATTCGATATTTTACTGTGCTATGCAGAATGAAAGTTGAACATAAATAAACTAGAAATCACTCAGAGCGACACTTGGCGAAACAGAACAAATGAGAACGGCACTCGGCAGAGCACATACCTCCACCAGGCTAACCAGTTTACATTTTGCATCCACCGATAGGCCAGATCAAATCAAGACATGAACCAAAATCGAATTGTTTTGTTCTTGTCATGTAACCAACTCATCCACCTGGTTTTGTCAAATCTCGTCCATAACTTTTTGAGACATCAGGCTATATATCGTTTTGGCCCCATCTCTCAATGGTGAGTAGCCTGGTGTTGGCTTAGCGGTTAGGGTGCCGGCTTGGGATCCTAGGATCCTGGGTTTGAATCCCGGTCGATCGCTGAATTAACGCCAGGGGGTTGACTCAGCCTGTCATCCTTCCGAGGTCGGCAAATTGAGTACTAGCTTGCTGGGATGAATGATCCCGGTGTGTACCCAGATTTAGAATAGGTACACCGTATCCCTGCGCATCGTAAGAGCGTGACCAAGGGTTGGCGTCAGGAAGGGCATCCGGCCATAAAAACATTGCCTCAAACAGGGAACCATGATTGTCATGGGGCCCGCAAGGCTAACCCCAGCTCTAGCGGGGAAAATGGCCTTAAAACGATCATTCATATTCATTCATTCTCAATGGTGAAGAAAAAGACCACTCATTTTTGCATCTTCAGATGCATTGGGCTGCCGAAGCAGTTTCTAGGCTTTTGGGCAATCCTGGATGGGTCGCCACTCTGACGCAGGATAATCGAATGGCTCATTCTTCCTCGTACACTGGTGCTCATTTTGCCAACCTCGAAAGGACGCCAGGTTGAGTCAACCCACCTGGTGTTATTTCAACGGCTGACATGGGCTTTAACTCAGGACCCTGAGATCTCAAGCCACCTTATCTGTTAAGCCAACACCAGGCTCAATGGTGAAGAATCACTGAAACAAGAATGACACAACGTCGACAGATATGCCTCCGCCCACATTATTACATCATTATAATACTTGTACCAAGTTTGATTTAAATCCATTCAGCTGTTCTCAAGTCATCACATTTTTACCTGACATGACCACTGACCTTTGGCTTTTGACCTTGGGACCCCAAAATCTAATCAGTTAATCTTTACATCAGCATACATATATGTACCAAGTTTGAATTAGATCACTTCAGCCGTTCTCAAGTTAGAGACCTATAACATACTTTGACCTTTGACCTCTTGGCCCCAATTTCTAATCAGTTAATCTTTACATCATTACACATTCCTACACCAAGATTGCATTAGATCACTTGTCATTCTCAAGTTATAGACATATTAGACTTTGGCCTTTGACCTGTTGACCCCAAAATCTAATCAGTTCATCCTTACATCATTCTACATAACTGAACCAAATTTGGTCAGAATCCCATCATTGGTACACAAGTTATCACAGTAACAGGATTTTTATCCAAACATGACCTCTGACCTTTGACCTCGTGACCTCAAATCTAATCAGTTCATCTTTACCTCATTATAGTATACCTGCACCAAGTTTGACCAAGATCTCTTCAGCCATTCTCAAGTTATCGCGGTAACGAAAACCTATCACGGATGGACGGCCAACCTGAAAACATAATGCCTCCGGCGACTCCGTCAACGGAGGCATAAAAATTATAGTATCCGGTCTGGATCCTCACAGAAAATGCGCATTGTTGTATTTGACCAGTCACATATACAATACACAAAAAATTCAGAACAATTGCCGCAAAACTGTGAAGAAAAATCATGTGACCAACAGACAAACAGACGCCACAGAGTATCATACTTGGCGAGATACTTTCACCAAGTAATAGAGACAATGAAGTTTGTGCCCAATCGAATCAGGTGGGAAGTGTAGCACCACAGTCGAGTTCAGAAGGGTTGGCCTTATCCTTCCACTCCAAGTACAGCGAAAAATAGACATCATAAAGCGCTCCAGGTTAACTTTCCTGTGAAAGTTTTGTGTATTGTATTTCAGAATCATTGGAATCTCCCGTGATGAAGCTGATTCTGAGGACCTTTCTCTCTCTCACCACAGGCAGTTGGTGGTCTTTCTGTCTTCTACCGACTCCTCTCTGGCCTAGCTCCTCCAGCTCTGTCTGTGCTCTGTCCCCCAAATATTCCTACAGGTCCAACAAGATCTGCAGGCAACCCTCTTCTGGTGAAACTGCCGAAATCTCGGCTCTCTGCTCACCTTCACTCTTTCATTCCTCTTTTCTCCCGCCTCTGGAACAAACTCCCACACTCTCTTCAATCCCTCCCCTCCCCTCCCTCCAGGTCTGAAAAACATCTGTTCACCACCATCTCGCATTGTCCCCAATCGAAAACCATGATCTTTCCTGCCCTCGTTAACACCCATCCCCCTTCCAAATTTCCATCTTGTCCACCCCATACATCCTCTCCTGCTACTTCATGCCCACTGTTTGTTCAAGTCTCCCTCTATCATGGCCTTCAACTATTGTTGTTGTTCTTTCCCCCCTCTCTGCTGTTCCTTTTGTCCTGTTGTGTCCTGATCCATTCAGTCTACGAATACTAGATCTCCCATGAGCCTTGACTATGTAAACAACAACAACAACAACAACAACAACAACAACAACAACAGCAACAACAAATGTTCAGCCTGGTAGAAGTATGCGCTCTACCAAGTGCCATTCTAGTTTGTCATACTATATTAATGCTGTAGTGGCAAGCTGTCAGGTACAATATTGGTTTCAGGTGTGGGACCAGTTGTATGTCAAAACTCCAACGACTCAACAGTTGATTTGATGTTTCAAACATTTGCAGGAATGGGATGTTCTTCTGCTGTGCGACTATAACCAGACTTTTAAAATAGTTGCATCGATTGAACTAATGGAAAAAAAACAACGAAAGAAAAAGAAATAAAGGTGTTTCTATCCGACAAACAGTGCAGGCCCGCCGCTTGCAATTGAAACAGCGCAAAGCAACATAGTGACATCCAATTTCAAACAATCACGGAGAGGACTAAACCACACGTTGAGCAGTTAATAACAGAACCTCCGCACAAGGCCAACCACTGAAACAACAGTTAATGTTTTGACCAGAATATCAAAGAGAAACATTTTATTTCACAACTGACGATTGCCTTGGAATCCGTATCGATCATGAAATTCCGCTTTGCTGGTTTCAGCCCAACACTTCAAGATGGAATCGATCTAATCCTCAAAATGATTGAAGGCCATTTCAATGCCACCAAACCATAAAGCTACAGCATGAAGATGTGGGGAGGGGGGGGGGGGGAAGAAATGAGGGTGGCAGCCTTTTCAACATTTGCAGGATTGCGAGCTGGCATGGATGGAGCCGAGTAGAACCACAATCGTATAACTTGTAACTGTGACATCACAAAACTGCTACACAGGTGAGGGTTCAAAACGAGGAGCGAGGGTCAACGCCGAATGCAGTTAAACACACAGTTATAAAAGGTCAAATTAACAATTTGGGTTAAACACAAACATCTGATGACCTAAAGTGCCTCTGTGAAGGTCAAACTGCCCACTGTTCCCATTATATAATCCCATACACGCACCATCTACCGTGCATTCAAAGCCGTGCCACAAACGGGCAAGCTCATATAAAGTGTCATCATACCTTTGAATATTGCAAAACAAATCAGGCAGGGACACGGAATATATTTACACTGGTGACGCATGTCGGGCCAACGCCAAAAAGACCCAAAATTTGCTGCAGCCTTTTTATCACGTTGCAAAATTTAATTCATCGCCTCGAATAAATAATTCAACAACAAAACCATGGGCAAAGATGATAAAAGCTAAAACCAGCTGGACGTGCACAAGCTCAAAACAATGCGAATCAACGGCAACCTTTTCAGACGTGTCCAGCACGAGGCCTCAGAGATACGACTAGACTGCGAGGGTATGCTGTGAAGGAGAGAAGGAAACAAAATGGGCCACTGGGTCTCAGAGATACGACTACACTGCGAGGGCATGCTGTGAAGGAGAGAAGGAAACAAAAGGGGCCACTGGGTCTCAGAGATACGACTACACTGCGAGGGCATGCTGTGAAGGAGAGAAGGAAACAAAATGGGCCACTGGGTCTCAGAGATACGACTACACTGCGAGGGCATGCTGTGAAGGAGAGAAGGAAACAAAAGGGGCCACTGGGTCTCAGAGATACGACTACACTGCGAGGGCATGCTGTGAAGGAGAGAGGGAAACAAAAGGGGCCACTAGGTCTCAGAGATACGACTACACTGCGAGGGCATGCTGTGAAGGAGAGAAGGAAACAAAAGGGGCCACTAGGTCTCAGAGATACGACTACACTGCGAGGGCATGCTGTGAAGGAGAGAGGGAAACAAAAGGGGCCACTGGGTCTCAGAGATACGACTACACTGCGAGGGCATGCTGTGAAGGAGAGAGGGAAACAAAGGGCCACACATCACAGGCAGCCCCTTCAGGACCACCAATGGCTCTTGCTGGAATGGCTATTAGGCAGGAACCTTATCATGGAGCGCAGCCCCGTCTCTGTGCCAAATCCACAGCTATGGAATCTTGGGTGCCTGCAAGTTAAGCCTTGTAAAGAAAAAGAGCTGCGCTTGTGTTTTGGACACAACCATAGCTCAGCAATTGGAGTGAATGGTGACATGTGCAAACACCGGCCTTACACCCTGAATGCAACCACGGGAACACTGCACTCGATCCACTCTTTTCCATCAGGTCACACCCGTGTGATTAACACACTCCGTGTTAACCTGCCAAAGTCCAGGCATTTACGTGTCCGAACAAACAAGCTTTTCCCCCCTTTAGTCAATCAACGACGTGTTGCCCCTCTTCCACATGTTGAAAGTTCAATTTTAAATTCTGTCCTTTTGTACCAAAAGCAACTCTCTTTTGGGCATTCAGCTCTTCCATGAGCCTCTACACCCTCAATGGCAGATGTTGAGGAGGGAGGAAGCACCAACCAAAACAAACTTGTCAAACTAAATTTTGAACATCAAACCCCAACATGATGGCCTAGACTCCAGAGGTACACACACTCACCTCATTTGTCTGGCCTGTGTTTGAATCTCTGCCGTGCTATAAACTCTCATCCTCAGGTATCACCACTGCACACCTACACTAATTCATTCCTCTTTTTTCCACCTGTGGAACAAACTTTCACATTCTCTTCATTCTCATTCTTCCCTCCAGCTCTTCTGAAATCGTTCACCATCATCTCAGATCATCCCCAATACAAACCATGATCCTTTCTACCCTCATTAACCCCCAACCCTCCTCAAACCCCAAAATGACCTCCTTCCCAATATCCAGTTTTAACTTCCAGAAGGTTTGATGGTCTACATCTTGTCCACCCCCATGCATCCTCCTCTACATCCCTCATTTATCCAAGTCTGCCTCTATTTTGTCCTTCAACTCTGCTGTTGATGTTACCCCTCTCTTTCTCTATTGTTCCATTGCTCCACAATCCTGGACTTTGTATACAAAAACAACAAAAAACCCACGTTTTTTGGAACAACGGAATGGAAGGGGCAGGGCAGAGACACTGAGTGCACCATTAGCAATGGGACCTGTGGAGAAAGCACTGCTGCATCGACCATTAAAGACAAAAAAAACCTCAAAACATACATTAGAAAGCATCTCAAAATGAAAAGCCTGTCCACGTCTGTTTTGTACTCAAACTAAACTTGATGAAAACGACTTTATTAAAAAAAAAAAATTAACATTTTATTTATTTGCATTCTCCATATGCTCAAATTAAAGGTTTATTGAAGATTTTATGCCAAAAACTCAATTGTTAAAAGGAATGACCGCACTGTGGTCACAACCTGCAACACAACCACCCTTTTCAATTAACACTCGACCCAAACAAAGCCAATGGAAATCTGATGGAACAAACCTGGGCAGTGTATAATCAGCAGAGGGCTACAGGACTAATGTCTTCGGCAAGCAAAAAAACCAAGATTGCGGCCACATTTTTTGTCTGGGTGCTATGGTGGGAGGAGTTAATGACAAATGTGGGCGGGATCTGGCAGCTGTCTGACCAATGGGTGCACATTTCAAAAACAGCCCCCTCCCCCCTCCGCAACAACAACAACAACAACCATGCAGAGCTCTTGCAGATCTTTTTATTATTTTCTCCACACTTTAATAATAAAAGGTTTTTTGAGAAATTGCCGACAAGCTCAAATGGTAAAAAATTTGTGGCCTGGACAAACGACCACACAAACACACACACGAACACATACACACGACCGTCTCCTGCTTCACGTGGTGGAAGGAGGTTGAGGGGTTGGTGGAGACAGGGAGGGGTGGAGGCTAATAAAGATGCATGTCCGAGGAGCACCTTTCAATTGCTGCAACTGAGATTTCACTCGAGCCAAAATGTTATCACTGATGGCCGCTGCACAAATCCTTTTGGGTGATCAATCTCAGTGACACGTTTTGGGGTCAATTCGTTTCATTCTCATATGGTGTGTAACAGATGGAAATTTGACCATCATGTGCTGAGAAGCGCTCACACACGTACGCACACCCTGACGTGTTAGAGGGACAATCAATACCATTAAAATGAGCAGTAAAGGTGTTGAGCTAACCAGAGGGCCATAGTGGAGTTGCACCAGATGGGCAGGTTCAGGGTTTACAGCAGATGTGAAGAGGGAAGCAGAAGCATTTACAAAGATGTTGCAAATTTGAAATCCTTCCCAATGAACATTGTGGTTTGAATATCCTTACTTCCCTACTTTTGAATAGGTTTGAATCCCTACTTCCTGTATCTGACAGCAAAATGGAGACTAAAGTTCAGTACAAGTAATCGAAAGACAAAGGTGCCCACCTTGACCAGGCCCTTACAAACCCCAAAACTCGACAATTTCATCATCCAAATCCAAATTCGAGCAGAAGTCTGTCAACAACACAACATCCATCCTACGAGAATGGAATTGTTGTCAACTGAAAATCAAAGAATTTTATTCTAGGCCAAAAAAAAAAAAAAAACTCCAAAATAATAAACAAGTGAGCGCAGGTGATCTCTGCATGTTGCACTTCAACATGGCAGCTTCAATCGCACGTTGGGCTGAAGGCTAGAAAAATGAAGAAACTTTTGATGCTCAAGGATACAACAAAGCAGATTTTAAAATGTCATTTGATAAACATCCTGGCCTGGTGCTGGCTTAGCGGTTAGGGTGCTGGTTTGGGATCTTAGGATCCTGGGTTCGAATCCCGGTCGATCGCTGAATTAACGCCAGGGGGGTTGACTCAGCCTGTCATCCTTCGGAGGTCGGCAAATTGAGTACCAGCTTGCTGGGATGAATGATCACGGTGTGTACCCCGGTTTAGAATAGGTACACCGTATCCCTGCGCATCGTAAGAGGCGACTAAGGGTTGGCGTTAGGAAGGGCATCCGGCCATAAAAACATTGCCTCAAACAGGGAACCATGATTGTCATGGGGCCCGCAAGGCTAACCCTCGCTATAGTGGGGAAAATGGCCTTTAAAACGATCATTCATTCATTCATTTGTTTGTTAAACATCCCTCTTTTGATTAGGTTTTCAAAAAGGATCTGATATGGTGTTCACAGACATGGTGAGTAGCAAACCTGCTTCTTGCCCAACTCACCGAATGTGCATCCAAACTGCTGCAGATGGAACCACTGAAGGACTGACGAAAAGGAAACAAAAGAAAACAAAATAACAACACACAAGGAAACATTCACCGGGCAGGAAAAAAAGCCGAGCCAAAGGAGCGAGTGGAAAAGCTGAGAACGAGTATGTTTGTGGAAGAATCCAAGACTCAGAACTTTAAACTTCACTGTGACGACAGAGGATGCGGGAGCCCCATCCCATAGTGGAAAGAAAGAACAGCTTCCAGAAACTATGAGGAGTATGGGGATGCCAAGATAAAAGGTTGTCCCAGCATAGGATGCCAAGTCAGGCTTCGAAGGAAAGCTTGGAAACATGGTCTGATCAGGACAGATCATTCAGGACATATAATCTGTAACTGAAGGTGGACCGAGGTTGTGTTTTTACTCCTGTCTGTCTGTGAGTAGGATATCTCAAAGAGTTATGGACAGATTCGGACAAAATTTGGTGGACAGGTTGGGTGTGTGTCAAGGACGAATTGATTCGAATTTGGTGATGATCCTGATCCGAGGAAAAAAAAGAAAAAGAAGCGATTCTTCACCATTGAGAGATGGGACCAAAATCGATATCTCAAAAAGTTAAGGATTTTCCATTTTTCTGTATTCAGTCGAGGCTCGTGGAAGAGCTAGAATTAGTACAATGAATGGACCAGGACACAACAGGACAAGTGACAGTTGATAGTGGGTGGAATATCAGCCAATAGCAGAGTTGAAGGCCAAGATAGGGACTTGGACAAACAATGGGTGTGGGGAGGAATGAGGAGCAGGAGAGGATACATAGGATGGGACAGGATGGATACAGAAAAAAAACTCCAAGGAGGGAAAACTGGAAATTTGGAAGAAGGAGGGATTGGGATGGGGTGGAGGAGGGGGAGGGGGTTAACGAGGGTAGAAAGGATCATGGTTTTGGGTTGAGCACGATCGGAGATGGTGGTGAACAGTCGTCTTGAAGAGCATGTGGAAGTTGGTTCCACAGGCAGAAGGAAAGAGAGGAATAAATGAGTGGAGGTGAGCAGCGATTCTGGATTTAGGTAGTTTCACCGTAAGGGGGTTGATGGTGGACCGTGTGATCTGCAGAAACCAGGGCAGGGGGAGAGGTGAAGGGGACAATGCACGGAAGGAGGCAGTATAAGACAGAGAGACCACCGACTTGTCTGCTACGGCATGGTGGTAGACCCATAGATTCAGCTTTATTGAGGGAGATTCCAGTAATCTTGAAGATCTTGCTCAGCTTGAAGCCATGGAAACCAAAATGTGAGGCAGAATCCAGCAAAGAGGGAAGAGCAGTTCTCCATCAAGCTGCGGATCAAAGCCTCAGAGGTAGATAGGAGTTCAAGTTTGCCAAGGACTTCGTCCGATGGAGGATGTCCAGTTGGCAGCTGGCTTTGGAGGCCAACGTTGAAATGTAATTTGCCCAAGAAAGATCATGGCTGATAGTGAGACCCAGGAGTTTGAATGACTGAACTTCCTCAAGAGGTTTGTTAACAAAGTATATAGGGGGGTGGGGGGAGGGGTGCCAGATGGTCCTTTCATGCAGAGAGATAGTGAGAGAGTGAGATTTGTCAGGATTGAAAAGTCTGAAGAGAGGGAAGAGGCTGCAGCCTGTCTCTCTGAAGGATGAGGGATGTCATGGCAGAGGGTGAAGTCATCAGCAAATAGATAGAGGATTTTCCAAAGAGTTAGAGAGATCATTGATGAAGATTAGGAATAGCACTGGACCCAGAACACTGCCTTGGGCATTCCAGCTTTGACATGGAGAGGAGATGAAAGGATTCCGTCGAGAGCCACACATCGGCGGCGTGAGAGTGGAGGAAGTCAGCAAGCAATGTGTGGAGGTGACTTTGGATGCCATTGGCAGAGAGTTTGGAGTGTAAGGTGGAAATGCCAGACTGTATCAAAAGCACGAGATTATGATAAAACAAGGTGGATGAGTTGGTTAGGTGACAAGAACAAGTCGATTAGATTTGTTTAAGGCCCAGATGCAGATCCGGCCTATCAGTGGGATACAAAATGTAAACTGTTCAGCCTGGCAGTGGTATGCGCTCTACCGAGTGCCCTTATAGTTGCTGATGGTAAATTAACGACGTGAGAGGTATTGAGAAGTCGACGACTGTTCATTCTTCGTGGGAGCAAAAGAGCAGACAAAGGGTTCATGCCCGAAATAACAGCTTCTCTTTGCTGCCCAGGGCAGGCAGACGGTTCACAAAAGGAACGAAGCAAATCGAGACAGAATTGAAAAGGGAATGGTGAACGCGCCCCTTCTCAACGTGCTTCGTGTCATGTCCTTATGTCCAGTGTGTGCACTAGTGATAAGGTCTTCTACAAGTCTTACGAAGGAAATGACCTTTTGCTCCCAATATCCCGGTCGATCGCTGAATTAACGCCAGGGGGGTCGACTCAGCCTGTCATCCTTCCGAGGTCGGCAAATTGAGTACCAGTTCACTGGTAATTCCCTGTTTGTCGTACAAAAAGGCGACAAAAAGGGTTGGCGGCAGGAAGGGCATCCGGCTGTAAAACATTGCTTCAAAAAGGGGACCAACAAAAACAACAACAACCACAGTGCCCGAAAAAGGCCAACCCCCGCTTTGCAGGGTAAAATGGCCTCGAAAGGTGTTTTTTTAAAAACCAAATTGTGATGATGGATGGGCACCACCACAGTAACATCAACACATCGAGGAGGTGCTAATGCGTTTGGCCAAGGGATGGGAACTGGGAAGTGTGGAATCACCAGTGGCCACAAACCTCGATAATGCCGGCCCATGGATACAAAACAAAGTTGCGGCATAGAATTCAGATATCCAGATCCCTTCACAAACACATCTTAAGGATGGAATTTCCAGTTTACATAGACCGCACGGAGGCCTTTCGTTAAATTTCAGGGTTATGCTAAAGCGACTACAATAAAACATTCATCACAACTCTGACTTCCAATTATTCATCACATACAGCCACGTGAAAAAGTAAGTACACCCCATGTAAAGTTTTGATTTTTTCAACATATTTCAACATACAGCTATTTGATCTTCATTTCAACAATATTGACAGATAAAGGTGATATAATATAACAAATATCATGAAACATCTACATTTTGTAGTCCATTGTATAATTTAAATAAACATAAATGCAAATTTCGCATGTGGAAAATGTAAGTACACCCTTGGCTCTAATAGGTGATATTGCCCCCTTTGGCAGAAA
This sequence comes from Myxine glutinosa, assembly GCF_964187855.1. Taxonomy (NCBI): domain Eukaryota; kingdom Metazoa; phylum Chordata; class Myxini; order Myxiniformes; family Myxinidae; genus Myxine; species Myxine glutinosa. The sequence continues at coordinate 125,885,201 of NC_136265.1, read as the reverse complement.
CAATCTCAAGTAGGCGTTTCTTATAACTGTCTACCAGTCTCTGACATCGACTGGGAGAAATTTTTGCCCACTCCTCCATGCAGAATTCTTTCAGCTGTGCGATGTTTGAGGGGTTTCTTGCATGCACAGCTCGTTTCAAATCCCCCCACAACATCTCGATGGGATTTAGATCCGGGCTTTGACTTGGCCATTCCAGAACCCTCCATTTCTTTCTTTTCAGCCATTCCGTGGTGGATTTACTGGTATGTTTAGGATCATTGTCATGTTGAAAGGTCCATCTTCGGTTGAGCTTCAACTTTCCGACAGATGGCCTCACATTATCCTCAAGCACCCTCCGGTACAATGAAGAATTCATAGTGGATTCTATGATGGTGAGCCGCCCAGGCCGTGATGCAGCAAAGCTGCCCCAAACCACAATATTTCCACCACCATGCTTTACAGTTGGTATCAGGTTCTTGTGCTCAAATGCTGTCTTTGGTTTTCGCCAAACATGTGTTCTGGTACTGTGGCCAAATAGCTCTACCTTTGACTCATCTGTCCAGAGCACATTGTTCCAGAAGTGCTGGTTTTTGCCCAGGTGTTCATTGGCAAACTTGAGTCTTGCCTTGATGTTCTTTCTGGACAGCAAAGGTTTCCTCCTGGCACACCTCCCATGTAGATCAAATTTGTGCAGCCTCTTTCTAATGGTAGACTCGTGCACTTTGACATCAACAGTGGCAAGAGCTACCTGTAGGTCCCGTGATGACATTCTGGGGTTCTTAGAGACTTCTTTCAGCATCTTGCGGTCTGCTCTCGGGCTGAATTTGCTGGGGCGGCCTGGCCTGAACAAGTTGGCAGTTGTTTGGTGTCTTCTCCACTTGTAGATGATCTTCCGGACAGTCGAATGATTGATTTCAAATTGTTTGGAGATCTTTTTAAATCCCTTCCCAGACTCGTAGGCATCTATAACCTTCTTTCTGAAGGCCTCAGAGAGCTCTTTTGATCTAGGCATGGTGACGCCGCACACTTCAACAACAAAGAGCAAACCAAACGAAATGTCTGAGGTTTAAATAAGACAGATTCCTCCAAGATCCTCTCGAACGATGTTCTAATCATTTGCACCTGAGCTGGTGCACCTGATTCTAATTTTAGGTATTTGAAGTAGTGATAAATGTCGGGGTGTACTTACTTTTTCCACACGCGAAATTTGCATTTATGTTCATTTAAATTATACAATGGACTACAAAATGTAAATGTTTCATGATATTTGTTATATTATATCACCTTTACCTTTCAATATTGTTGAAATGAAGATCAAATAGCTGTATGTTGAAATATGTTCAAAAAGTCAAAACTTTACATGGGGTGTACTTACTTTTTCACGTGACTGTAAATGTCGATTCGTGAGCCCTCAACACATTTATGGATTGATAACCCAATACTACATTTTGTATCCTTTTGATAAGCCGGATCTGGATCCAGACCTGAAGCAGAATCTAATCGGCGTGTTCTTGACACCTACCCAACTTATTGTTCTTGTTACCTACCCAACGTATTGCTCTTGTTACTTACCTAACGTATCATCCACCTGGTTTTGTCATAACCCATCCATAACTTTGAGATATCATGCTCACAAACAGACAGGATAAATAAACTGCAGTGGAAACGCAACGTCCGTCCACCTTCGGTATCACAGGTAATTAATTAACTCGCAGGGAGAACAGACGTGGTACGATCGATCCAGTGCTGCATTCATCAAGGTGTGCGGAACGTTACATCCAAAATAGATCAGTATGGAATCCGCACAGTATGGAATAAAATGAGCGCACCTTCACAGGCTCGTCCAACATCCAGACCGAGCGTGCCCTCAATCTTAAAATCGGAAGTAACCAAACCATGGGGTCAGGTCTTTCAAATGACAAAAACAATGGAATCACAGAATGGACGTTTAACCCAAACAAGTGCTGCTTTTCATCATTCCTGCGGGTTTGTTTACAAAAGGAACGTACAGAGGGAGGGGGTGGGAGGGTGGTGGAATAAACCACAAAGGAACAAAGGTCATCAAGCAGAACAAGCCTGAGCCCAAAACAATCCAATTGCACAAAGTCTGAAGCAAAATAAACAAGTACAAAGTTACACACATCAGGAGCGGAGCTAAAAGGAAGGTGCGCAGTACAATTTAACGGATTGTGTACCTTTCTTGGCCACTTCAAAGAAAAGATTCCTTTTTTAAAAAAGGAGTAAATAAATATATTAAAGATAGGCTTCACAAATTAGGGGTAAAACAGTTCGTAAACTGCTGAGAGTGAGCTTCTGATAGCTATTGTTGATGTTGATAGTATTGGCAATGTTGGTAAGAGTGACAGGAGAGCCCATGTGTCACATGATGGTCAGGTTACTCACAGGTAAATGGATAGCCTGTGTGTCACATGATGGTCAGGTTACTCACAGGTAAATGGATAGCCTGTGTGTCACATGATGGTCAGGTTACTCACAGGTAAATGGATAGCCTGTGTGTCACATGATGGTCAGGTTACTCACAGGTAAATGGATAGCCTGTGTGTCACATGATGGTCAGGTTACTCACAGGTAAATGGATAGCCCATGTGTCACATGATGGTCAGGTTACTCACAGGTAAATGGATAGCCCATGTGTCACATGATGGTCAGGTTACTCACAGGTAAATGGATAGCCCATGTGTCACATGGTCAGGTTACTTACAGGTAAATGGATAGCAGGTGTGTCACATGATGGTCAGGTTACTCACAGATAAATGGATAGCCTGTGTGTCACATGATGGTCAGGTTACTCACAGGTAAATGGATAGCCTGTGTGTCACATGATGGTCAGGTTACTCACAGGTAAATGGATAGCCCATGTGTCACATGATGGTCAGGTTACTCAAAGGTAAATGGAGAGCAAGTGTGTCACATGATGGTCAGGTTACTCACAGGTAAATGTATAGCCTGTGTGTCACATGATGGTCAGGTTACTCACAGGTAAATGGATAGCCTGTGTGTCACATGATCGTCAGGTTTACTCACACGTAAATGGATAGCAGGTGTGTCACATGATGGTCAGGTTACTCACAGGTGAATGGATAGCCTGTGTGTCACATGATGGTCAGGTTACATACAGATGAATGGAAAGTCGGCATGTCATATGATGGTCAGGTTACATACAGGTGAATGGATAGCAGGTGTGTCACATGATTGTCAGGTTACATACAGGTGAATGGACAGCCGGTGTGTCATATGATGGTCAGGTTACATACAGGTGAATGGATAGCCTGTGCATCATATGATGGTCAGGTTACATACAGGTGAATGGATAGCCTGTGCATCATATGATGGTCAGGTTACATACAGGTGAATGGATAGCCTGTGCATCATATGATGGTCAGGTTACATACAGGTGAATGGATAGCCTGTGTATCATATGATGGTCAGGTTACATACAGGTGAATGGATAGCCTGTGCATCATATGATGGTCAGGTTACATACAGGTGAATGGCTAGCCTGTGCATCATATGATGGTCAGGTTACATACAGGTGAATGGATAGCCTGTGCATCATATGATGGTCAGGTTACATACAGGTGAATGGACAGCCTGTGTATCATATGATGGTCAGGTTACATACAGGTGAATGGATAGCCTGTGCATCATATGATGGTCAGGTTACATACAGGTGAATGGCTAGCCTGTGCATCATATGATGGTCAGGTTACATATAGGTGAATGGATAGCCTGTGCATCATATGATGGTCAGGTTACATACAGGTGAATGGATAGCCTGTGTATCATATGATGGTCAGGTTACATACAGGTGAATGGATAGCCTGTGCATCATATGATGGTCAGGTTACATACAGGTGAATGGATAGCCTGTGCATCACATGATCGTCAGGTTACATACAGGTGAATGGATAGCCTGTGTGTCACTTGATGAAAGCTACGTGCTGGCTGAGAGGAAGCCACATGGTGGCGATTCTGATATCGGCCAAACAGGTGCGATTCACATCAGCCTTCATGTACTGGACATTGGTGCAGTCTGCGCAAGAACGCCTGGATGATCCACATGCAGCACAAAGCCAAAGGCTGCACGAGAAATCCAGATCCCTTCAAGTGCACCAACAATGTACCCAAAGGCAATTTGCCGAATAATTACAGTAAGGTCTGTAGCGTTCTCATCTGAACCCCCGGCCCACAATTCCAAGAACCCAGATTCAAATTCTACATTCCATACGTTCGTCCATTTTCCAGGAACGTCCTCGCATTTCCTCAAAAAACACAACAAAGTCTACGAATGTCCTCGTCCTGCACATGCTTCCTGTACAAGCTCCTTCATGAGGCTGATACCAGGTAGCCCATGTGCATCATATGATGTACACTTGGTAGAAATTTTTAGGTTTGGGAACCTGGAATTTCAAGTCCATGAGCACGGCAAACATGAGAGCGCAACGCAGGTCTTCGAGTGGTGGAACACAGGTGCGTGCCAGGCGTAGGCACAATGATTGGCATTACCAAATATCGATTATGCGGCCTAAAGGAGAGCGACCTGATGGGTGAGGCACAAGATTGTAACTGAAAGGATGGCACAAAATATTTAATAAATCGTAACTTTGCTTGCCGAGTCACACCAACGGCACGCCATCGACAAGGTATGCATGGGATGACAGCAAGCTCCGGTGGTCGCACCGCCACCTCCTAACCCGGGAGAGGAAAGGGAGGAATTCCGAGACGGTTGCGAGAGGTTGCAGTTGCGAGAGGTTGAGGTTGAAACCTCAACGAGAGAACGTCGTTGCCTCGAGAGGCCTCGACCTCAAGAGACCTCGACCTCGAGAGAACGTCGTTGCCTCGAGAAACCTCGAGAGAACGAGGTTGAAACCTCAACCTGCGAGAGGTTGAAACGCGAAGCCGGTTGCAGACCATCAAGATGCTTTGGCAGAGATCAAATCCGCCATGAACAAGTGCTTCGCCGCCAGTGAAGCGAACATGGGAACTCTTCGATCCAAAGCCGGGACGGACGGGGAAATGTCTTCACACCGTAAACCTTGACACTTGGATATGACGGGAAGATGTCAAATCCCACCTGACGGCTCCATGTCGCCAATTCCTCGCCTCTGCACCTCCCTCCCCGCTCGCAACATCTTGGGTAAACAACATGCAATCGACCGAACTGCATTCCTGTCGTGCTTGATCGCAACACACCGACTTCAAAAAGGAACACTGGTACAAGTCTCGCCATTCGCGACAGACACAACAACCATACAAGGATATAATCTCACAAGGAAACATGGACACGCGAAAAGGCCAAACAAATGACAGGGTGCTCCGCAATGCAGCACTGCATGCGCAGCACCAGGACGGCCGCTAATGGGGGAAAAAAAAATCACGTTTGCTTGAGCTTCATATCCAGAATTAGACAAGTCAACTTTGTCAAAATGTCACCACCAAGCTATCCGACCGGAAGCCAAGCTGCACGACCAGTTAAACCATAATCGTTTGTGAACGTGTCGGTCGCAGCCAACCCGTCGTCGTGGAGCAAATATCAAAATGGACTTGAGGCTCCTGGGTCCGCTGCAATGCAGATCTCCGTTTGCCCCCTGTTCGGGCTCCCGTGTTGGAGAAGCCACACAGAGGTTTCATATGGAGCTCTGTAAACACCAAACTTGGACCATTGTCATTTGCACTGTTGTGCCTCAAACGATTGGATGCCACCACCGACGCCTGTTCTGCATCCACGGCCTCGTTACCCAATACCATCTGCGTCATGTTAAAACCGATAAACTTTTCGCACAAGTTCACATTGACGGTTCCTGTTGTTAAGGCCACTGGGAGAGGCCACATGTGGCTTTGTTTAAAAAAAAAAAATACTAACATTGAAAAAACAACATGCCCAGCAGACAATATGGAGGCAGGGGGTGGGGGCTTTAACACAATATCCAATGGCAATGAGAGACCAGCTGGCATGGACTTAGATGACCAAAGTGGTCAGGTTATATCCTCGCTAAGGTGGTTTAGCAAGTAGAAACGGCCCACCCCAACAAACTTCAAAACGGCCCATCACTTCACCTTTTTTTTTTTTTTTTTTTTTTTTTTTTTGTATACTGAATCGAGGCTCGTGAAAGAGCTAACATTTATTTCACAAACAAATCAACCAGACAAACAAAATATATAAAAAGAGGGAGCGGAAGACAAGATGGGGAGAGAAGGGGAAGCACACAAACACAACATTTGAGAGCAGGGAGAAGTGTGGGAGGGGGAGAGCTTGGGGGGAGGAGGCGTGGGAAGGGGGGGGGGGGGGGGGAGAGGTATAAAACACAAGGACGTAAACACACACACACACACAAACACATACACACTTGTAGAAACATGAACCGAAAGCAATCAATGAAAACAATCAGGTAATCCTCACATATGACCTGATGATCCCATCGAGCATGAACAGAGAAAACAAAACACTGCGACGGGATATAGTACTGAGGTACAAAGAAGAAAATAAGACATTGCTAATTGAGGTGTCAGTCCCCAGCGATATTGACCTAAATAACAGAGAAATCAAGAAAATGACCAAATACCAAGCACTCAAAACTGAAGTGAAAAGATGCTGGAAGCTGAAGAGCACCAAAATTGTACCAGTGATTATTGGAGTAACGGGAATGACGAAAAATAACCATACAGGTAACTTAAAAACCATCCCTAGGAATTTTACAACAAACAAACTGCAGTTGGAAGCCGTCTGAGGCTCGGTGACAATCCTAAAAAGAGTGATCAAAACAAAACTTTGAGAATAACAAAACTTCACAAACTGGTCCATGAATCATGATCCCTTACTGAAACTGAATTGGATGAACTCCCAGGACAGTCACAAAGGTCAGCATCAAATCGTAGGCCAAACTTTGCAGACCGAAGCCACACGCTTCCCAAGATTAGCGTGTGCGGGAGGGCCTTTTTTCAAAACATGCAACATGCTAACATGATGGGAGCATGTGGAGGACAAGTGGCGGCGCGACGGGACCGCATTGCCACGTGACGTCCTCACTGCAAATTTACAACATCCGGAATGCTGAGCATTCCGACAGCACAAGTTGAACCGTCTTTCGGCATTCGTGCACCATGTGTGGAGCATTTTGCACGGTGGTCGGGGATCAGAGAGAGAAAGGGAGCGACATAGAGATGGTGAGCGCACACAGGGAGAGTCGGGGCGAACGTGTCTAGACAAAACTAGGGCATCCAGAGAAAGAATGTGTCGGAAAGGCGACTTAACATTCGGATCATGACCGAGGGCGAGTTGAGAGACACGGGGTTGAGCCCGAGGGGTTCAAATGGAGCTTCAACGCATGCGGTTTATCACCCTCCCACAATGACATCGCCATTAACGGCGATACCATAAGAGCTGCAACACCGGAGGGGATGGCAGGTGGCACGTGGCCAAAAAGGTATGCCAGCTGTTTTTGTTTTTCTTAGTTATCTTGTTCAACAGCAGAAAAGCCAAAAAGAATGAAGAGCTATTGACGAAATAGAAACAACAGATTAGAGAAGACAACACGGCTCTTTGGCGGGACCAATAACCCAAGAAGAAGAGTCGAGTGCAAGGGCAGTGCGCGTGTGATGTGACAGACACCATTAACCAGGTGGTGTTCAAATGGGAATCGCAACGATGCTCGACGTCCATTCATCATTCCTTCGTCCCTCTAGACACATCTCCGAGATCCTTCGTCCCTCTAGACACATCTCCGAGATCCTTCGTCCCTCTAGACACATCTCCGAGATCCTTCGTCCCTCCAGACACATCTCCGAGATCCTTCGTCCCTTCAGACCCATCTCCGAGATCCTTCGTCCCTCCAGACCCATCTCCAAGATCCGTCGTCCCTCTAGACACATCTCCAAGACCCATCGTCCCTCTAGACCCATGTCCAAGATCCGTCATCCCTCTAGACCCATCTCCAAGATCCGTCGTCCCTCTAGACCCATCTCCAAGACCCGTCGTCCCTCTAGACCCATCTCCAAGATCCGTCGTCCCTCTAGACCCATCTCCAAGATCCATCGTCCCTCTAGACCCATCTCCAAGATCCATCGTCCCTCTTGACGCATCTCCGAGATCCTTCTTCCCGCTAGACCCATCTCCGACATCCGTCGTCCCTTTAGACCCATCTCCGAGATCCGTCGTCACTCTAGACCCATCTCCAAGATCTGTCGCCCCTCTACGGTTTGCAAAATTGGAACAAGGTGCAAATCCAATGGTTTCCTCCGATCTCCGACTACACCACCCAGATGGAACGCCACTCGGACAAGCTCATCTCATCACTCAAAGTTGGATCATCATTCATGGAACCTCATCATGGCAGCTGCAGACGAGGTGGGAATCACTCCGCTCAACCCACCCGGCGAGCTTCACCACGGGACGAACTCGAAAGGACAATTCTAGCGACAAGATGGTTAAAGTCCACAAAGTGTGCGCAGATGGGACAGCTCACAGAACACCCTCTCTGAAGGAGGGTAATGCCATGACATCCGTCACCTTTGTGTGGACAACCAAGACCTCCTGTCGGAGCAGCTCACGGCAGGTGGTTGTACAAGTAGTTTCATGGTCCATGGATCCACAGTCGTAGAGAGCAACCATAAAGGCTGATTATGAACGTTCGAATTCCCTCACAACACCTTTGGTCCATTTAAATACAGGACTGTACCTCCTTTGGGTGTGAGGTGACATACTGTTGAAAAGAATGGAAGGAAGGGGCTGGGGGGGGGGGGGGGGGGGGGTGAAATAAAAACAATTTTATCAGCAAAATCAATTTTACAATTAGGTATCTCTGCAAAACAACAACAACAAAAAGGAAATAAAAACGACAAAGGTTCAGAATATCCACCAGTGGTTGACAATACACCGCACAGAGTGAAACGATGCCCGGGAAAGCGAATGAGCAAAGTAATTAAATAAATGTATCACAGAATTGAAGGGACGAGCCTCGGACAGAGCGACATGTGCAATTCTGGAGCTCGTCCTGCCTCGGTATGAGAACAGCTGGAGACCCCACAAGTCACGACCACCCTGGTGATTCTTCAATATTATCACAATATCACATTATACAGAAAGCGCGGGCCGGATCACGATGAGGCGTCCGAGGCTGCGCTTACAGTCCAGATGTTTCTTCTTCGGCCCCATGGCTTCGTGCGTCGTGGCTTTGCACACGGCCTTGGTCACGGACGAGCCCGTAACCGAGTGCTGTGCGGCCGCGAAGCGGTCCGTCAGGCTCTGCCCGGACATGTCCGGTGCGTCTGTCCCCGTCCGTGTGTGCTGGAGCGTGTGCCGCGGCCGTGCGTCGCTCGCTCGGGTTCCGTCACACCGCCTCGGCCGGCCCAGCGAACGAACCCACCGCCCCGGAGATAAGATGGCGACACTTTAGGCACGTGACCTCACACATCATTCGCCGATTCGTTCGTTGTCAGCCATTTAATCGTTCATGCATCTGTAGTTTCTCCTTTTCATTTTCTTTCAGCTTTCGTATCAATTATTCGTCGTTTATTGGGTAAAATGATGGCGCTTTTTAAACTGATTTGGTGGGAAGCTAAATCACTGAACACTGGAATAAGTAATAAACGTGTAAAATATTCTGGACATGTCATATTTTCAAAATCGCTCTGCTTATACACCGCTCTCCTCCAACGACTGATTCAGCAACACACAAAGGAATTAAAGTTTTACCCGACGCGATGTAAACAACAAAAGAGAATACCTGTCGGAACTTTCCCATTTTCTATTGACAGAATTTTTTTTTTTTTAATCACACCCGTGTACGAAGAAGCGGTTTGGTTTGGCATTGTTAAAATGAAATAGGCAAAGCCGAGAAACGAACGAAACTCCTTAGAATTACTCTTCAGAACCCAAAGAATTACCCTTTAGAACCCTGTAGGATTACCCTTTAGAATTACCCTTCAGAACCTTCTAGAATTACACTTTAGAACCCTTTAGAACTAGATGGTATTCATAGAATATTTACTCTGCGCAGTCAACTTGGTGTGAGCCAACTCTTCTGTTTTTGAATGTTTCTTTTTTTTTTGATCCAATATGGCTGCCAGACCAGGTGAGTGATGACATCATAAATTTATATTCTCTAATATAATTGTTGCATAGATCATGCTCAATAAATTTCAAACTGATCAGACTAAGCATTGTCCCTGGTGAATTATGACGTCATCGTTAACAACACCTATTCCCCATATGGAGTTATTTACAACTAGCCGAAACCCGTGGAACATCCACGGAAGGGAGGATGTGGTGTATGGATAGAGTGTACCATTATGGATGGCATAGGGGATTTGCTTGTCCGAGTAAGAGTTAGGAAGAAAGATGAGAATGAAGAGTGCGTATATGAACAACGTATTTATTGCAATCTACTTAAATGACAACGCTACGATATACTTTTGAAAAATGAATGGATTCGTAATAGGAATCGGCATAGCACCACTCTGGGATTGTCCACTCAGTGGACGGCTTGCTGTCGCCTTCGCCTGTCCAATCAGTGGACGGCTTGCTTCGCCTTCACCCAGCAGACGCCAATACGATGGTGTCGTAAGATGGCGTCGTATCGGCAGTTAATCGGATGCTTTTGGGCCCCGTCGGCTAATTCAGATTTTTCGAGTATGCCTGTACGTGATAAACAAAGAGCGCGGTTCGTAGATCGTAAATCCATTAGTGCCGTGGGCATCGGGTCACTGGGTGCGGCGTAAAAGGGATAACAATGTCGAGTCCTTACGCTATTATTGATTTACAATGAGCCACATTTCAATTTTTTTCCATAGAGCGGTTTTGGAGATATAGACGTGCAATTTTTTCGTTTTTTCCAAGATGGCGCCTGTAACACATGACCTATGACGTCATGATTATCATTAAAATATTCTAAAGGAGGAGGTGCTCCTATGGTGAAAATTTCGTGTCCATCAGACCAACAGTTGCTGAAATTTTTAAAATAATGATTGGATGGGATCAGTGTTGTATTTGACGAATTATGACATCATAACGAAGGCACCGATGACATCATCAATGACATATCTTATTTCCCATGGGGAGTAGTTGACAATGAGACATGTATCAATATTTTCTATGGAGTGGTTTCAGAGATATAGAGGTGTTCGTTTTTTCCAAGATGGCGCCTGTACCACGTGACCTATGACATCATAATAATCATTAAAATATTCTACAGGAGGAGGCCCTCTTATGGTGAAAATTTCGTGTCAATTGGACCAAGAATTGCAGAGAACAAAATTCATACTGATCGAATCAAGTGTTGTACTTGTCGAATTATGACGTCATAATTAAGGTGCCGATGACATAACCATTAACATTTCTTATTCTCCAAGCGGAGTACTTGACAATGAGCCATGTTTCAATTTTTTCCATTGAGCGGTTTGGGAGATATAGAGGTGTAACGTTTTTCCAAGATGGCGTCCTTACCACGTGACCTATGACGTCATAATTATGAATAAAAAATTTCTACAGGCGTAGGCGCTTCTGTGGTAAACTTTCGTGACAATCGGACCAATGGTTGTTGAGAAAATGAATTATTAAAATGCAGACACGGCACACGGCACACGTACGGCACACGGCACACGTACCTGAATGCTTAACCCCGCTTTTTGCTTCGCGAGCGCAGGGTAATTACCCTTTAGAACCTTCTAGCATTACACTTTAGAACCCTTTAGAACCTTCTAGAATTACACTTTAGACCCCTTTAGAATTACGCTTTGAACCCTCCAGAATTACACTTCAGAACGCTTTCGAATTACCCTTCACAATGCTTTCGAATTACCCTTTCGAACCCCCTATAATTACACTTAGAACCCTTTAGAATTACCATTTAGAACCCCTTCAAATTACCCTTTAAACCACCTAGGATTACTCTTTAGAACCTTCTAGAATTACACTTTCGAACCCTTTAAAATCACCCTTTAGAACCCTTTAAAATGACCCTTTAGAACCCTCTAGAATTACACTTAAGAACCCATTACAATTACCCTTCACAACGCTTTCGAATTACCCTTTCGAACCCCCTATAATTACACTTTAGAACCCTTTCAAATTACACTTTAAACCCTCGAGAATTACACTTCAGAACCCATTAGAATTACCCTTTAGAACCTTCTAGAATTACACTTTAGAACCCTTTAAAGCCTCTAGAATTACACTTAGAACCCTTTAGAATTACCATTTAGAACCCCTTCAAATTACCCTTTAAACCACCTAGAATTACTCTTTAGAACCCCGTAGAATTACACTTTAGAACCCATTACAATTACCCTTCTCAACGCTGTCGAATTACCCTTTATAACTCCGTAGAATTACACTTTAGAACCCATTAGAATTACCCTTTACAATGCTTTCGAAATACCCTTCACAACCCTTTCGAATTACCCTTTGGAACCCCGTAGAATTACACTTTAGAACCCATTAGAATTACCCTTTACAATGCTTTCGAAATACCCTTCACAACCCTTTCGAATTACCCTTTGGAACCCCGTAGAATTACACTTTAGAACCCTTTAGAATTACCCTTTACAATGCTTTCGAAATACCCTTCACAACCCTTTAGAATTACCCTTTGGAACCCCGTAGAATTACACTTTAGAACCCTTTAGAATTACCCTTTACAATGCTTTCGAAATACCCTTCACAACCCTTTAGAATTACCCTTTGGAACCCCGTAGAATTACACTTTAGAAACAGTTCAAATTACCCTTAAAACCCATTAGAACTCTTTCGAATTACCCTTTAAACCCTCTTGACTTGCACTATGAAACCCTTTAGAATTAATCTTTAGAACCTTCTAGAACTAGAATTAAACTTTAGAACCCTTTTGATTGCCCTTTAGAACCCTTTCAAATTTACCCTTTAAACTCTCTAGACTTACACTTTAGAACCCTCTAGAATTACACATAATAAACCTTTAGATTTTATAATTACCTTTTAACCTCTTCAGAATTAAACAGGGTTCTTTAGTAAGCTTCTTCTTCATTTTGGCTGAATGGATGGACATACCCAAATATTGAAGCGGCTTCACCGATTAAAAATGATGCCGGTCGTAAAATATTAAATGCACAACATAATTTTGACCAAAAGCATGTTTATAAATGGATGTATCGTTCTTTAAAACATGAAGATTACGTCACAGATGAGCTTAACAAATGCTTCACATAATCCGACAAAGCCATGGGAAATAGGCCCAAGAGAAAAATTCAATGATTAATACAAAGGTTTGAAGGAAATTACATGAAGGAAAAATGAAGGAAAAAAAGAAAAAGAAGAAGGTTTTGAACTAACTTTTTGTTTGAAACAATTCCTTAAATAATGCCGGTAGAGACGCGTATCAGCAGTTCAACAAAATAAATTTAAAAACTTTTCACCAATTTGGAGATTAAAAGAGAAGATCCACCGATTGGTAGAAATTTTGGATGTCTGTGCAATCGAGTCTGAATTAACCTTTAATGTGATTAGAAACTCGGAACAAAACGCAAACTACAGTCGTGGCCAAAAATATTGGCACCCTTGCACATTTTTCAAACAATGCACGATTTCTTCCAGAAAATTGTTGAAATAAAAAAATCTTTTGGTATCCACATTTGTATTTCATTGGTTTGCAGTGGAACAAAACAAAAAAGCTGAAAAAAATACGAAATCTTAGATTATTCCACACAGAAATCCTAAAATGGCCCGGGCAATATTATTGGCACCTTTTCGAAATTGTTAGAAATATTTAGATTTTAAGCAGCTGATTCTCTTTTACTTTGGAATTGAACTCACCTGTGGTGAGTTGCAGGTGCCTGCAATATAAAAATCACTCATTCAACCAGTTTGAATGGAGAAAAGGAGTCGTTCTGCTGTTTTGTGTCACTGTGTGTACCACAATGAGCATGGAGAAAAGAAAGAAAACCAGAGAATTGTCTGAAGAGGTCAGACACAAGATTGTAGCCAAGCATGGATAATCTCAAGGCTGCAAGTCCATCTCCAGAGACCTTGATGTTCCTTTGTCCACCGTATGCAATGTTATCAGGAAGTTTAAGACCCATGGCACTGTAGTAAACCTTTCTGGACGTGGGTGCTAGAGAAAACTTGATCCAAGATTGCAGTGAAGGATTGTTCAAATGGTGGAGAAAGCACCTCGATCAACTGCCAAACAGATTCAAGCTGACCTTCAGACACAAGGTACGACAGTTTCAAGTCCCATCATCTGTCACCAACTGAATGAAAGGGGGTTCTATGGTCGGAGACCCAAGAGTACCCCACTGCTGAGAGACACAGACATAAGAAAGCCTGACTGCAGTTTTCCAAAACACACCTTCTGGGAGAATATATTGTGGACAGATAAGACCAAATTAGAGCTTTTCGGTAAAGTACATAATCTCCATGTTTACAGAAAACAAAATAAAACCTTTGAAAAAAAGAACAACTTCCCTACAGTCAAACATGGAGGAGGTTCAGTGATGCTTTGGGATTGCTGTGCTGCCTCTGGCACTGCATATCTTGAAAGTGTGCATGGCATCATGAAATCAGGAGATTACCAAGGCATTTTGGAGCACAATGTTCAACCCAGTGTCAGAAAGCTGGGACTCCGTCGAAGCTCATGGGTCTTACAGCAGGACAATGACTCCAAACACACTCCAAAAAGCACACAGGAATGGTTCAGGACAAAACGCTGGACTGTTCTGAAGTTTCCAGCAATGAGTCAAGATCTAAATCCCATTGAATACCTGTGGCGAGATCTGAAAACAGCAGTTGGGAGAAGGCACCCTTCAAATCAGGGAGAACTGGAGCAGTTTGCACAAGAAGAGTGGGCCAAACTGCCAGTAGAGAGGTGTAGGAAGCTCATTCATGGCTATAGGAAGCGCTTGACTGCAGTTATTTTGTCCAAAAGTTGTGCTACCAAATATTAAGTTAACAGTGTCAATAATTTTGTCAATGCCATTTTTTTCTGATTTTAAAGGATAAATGAAGTTCTGAATGAAAAACAAAGGTTCTGTAATATTAATAGTGAAATAAAGAATTGTGGAGGCCAAATACTTTTATCAATTTAAACTTATTTTTAGAGAAAATTGTGAGTTATTTGAAAAAAGTGCAAGGGTGCCAAGATTTTTGGCCAAGACTCTATAGACCCCTAACTCTCGGTTATCAAAAAAACCTTATCGGTTCCGAACGGATCCCTAACTCTCGGTTTTTAAATAAAACCCACGTAGTTCCTAACTACACCCCAAAATATTATCTAACAAAACCGTCTCGTTCCTAAGAAGACCACTAACTCTCAGTTTTTTCAAATAAAACCCTCCCAGTTCCTAACTGACCCGTAATTCTCGGTTATCGAACAAAACCCTCTCGGTTCCGTATTACACTCCTAACGCACGGTTATCTAAGAAAACCCTCTTGGTTCCTAACTGGACCCTAACTCTCGGTCATCTAAGAAACCCCTCTTGGTTCCTAACTCTCAGTGATCTAACAAAACCCTCTCGGTTCCGAACTACACCCCTAACTCTAGGTTATCTAAGAAAACCCTCTTGGTTCCTAACTGGACCCTAACTCTCAGTTATCTAAGAAAACCCTCTTGGTTCCTAACTGGACCCTAAATCTCAGTGATCTAACAAAACCCTCTCGGTTCTGAACTGGACCCTCACTCTCAGTTATCTAACAAAACCCTCTCGGTTCCGTAATGCATCCTAACTCTTGGTTATCTCAGAAAACCCTCTTGGTTCCTAACTGGACCCTAACTCTCAGTGATCTAACAAAACCCTCTCGGTTCCCGACTACTCCCCTAACTCTCGGTTATCTAACAAAACCCTCTTGGTTCCGTACTACACCCCTAACTCTAGGTTATCTAAGAAAACCCTCTTGGTTCCTAACTGGACCCTAACTATCAGTTATCTAACAAAACCCTCATGGTTCCGTAATGCATCCGAACTCTTGGTTATCTCAGAAAACCCTCTTGGTTCCTAACTGGACCCTAACCCTCAGTTATCTCACAAAACCCTCTTGGTTCCTAACTGGACCCTAACTCTCGGCTTTCAAATAAAACCCTTTCGGTTCCGAACTGGACCCCAAATTATTATTGAACAAAATCCTCTCGGTTTCTATCCAAACACAACACTCTTTTCACATCTTTTTTTTCACAAACCTGCAGCCACTGTTGCTGTCTCTCTGCCAGTGCCACCGTTTCCAGACCGTAAAGGTAGGCCGGCGTTACACAAAACATCAGAACCTTTCCTTTCAATCTCTTTGAAATCTTTCTGTCTGCGATCACACCCTCCACCCTCCTCCACACATTCACACCCAACTGAATCCTCTTCCGCACCTCTGCCTCTGAATTACCATCCCAGGTCACTGTCCCCCCCCCCCCAGATACTCAAACCTATTTCATTGTCTGATCTCCCTCCCCTCTAACCTTATATTCATTTATTTTCTCTGCCGCCCAACCCACATCACCTTCGTCTTCTCCATGCTCATTACAGGCCATGTTTCATAAATTCCTCCTTCCACCCCCCAGACTCCCAGTACTTCCTGCATCTCTCGCCCACTCTCCAACACAACAACCAGATCGTCCGCATACAATATCCTCCTCAGAATATCTTTCATGTTTACCTTCCTGCTTACCAGCTCCATCACCATGATAACCACTAGTGGGCTGAGAGTTCTTCCCTGCCTGAAACCGATGATCACATTGAACTCCTCCGACATCCCAGGACCAATCACAACTCTTCCCTTTGCTCCCTTGTATATCCCTTCCACCAACCTAACTTCTGCCTCTGGCACTCCCATCCATCTGTCTAACCATCACCATCTCTCTCGAGACAGTGTCGTAGGCTTTCTCCAGATCCACAAGTCCCAATGCCATTTCACCTTGCACCTACAACCTCTTCTCCACCAGCTGTCTCAGTGCGAACATCCCATTTGTCGTTCCCCTACCCTTTCTAAAGCCCTGCTGCTCTTCTACAATCTCCTTCTCCACACTTTTCCTTATCCTCCCATCCAGAACCCTCTCCAGCACCTTCATGACATGACTAAGGAGTGTAATGCCCCTGGGCTCTCCTGGATCTTGAACATCCCCCTTCCACTTCCATATTGGCACAATTAACCCTGTCCTACACTCCTCCAGACTAGACCCTAAACTCTTGGTTATCTAACAAAACCCTTTCGGTTACGAACTAGACCCCAAAGTCTTCTCGAATAAAACCATCTCGGTTCTGTTCTAGGTTACTTTCCGGGTTAGGGTTATTACCGGACGTGACATCACGTACCGTGACATATAACCAGAGTGTACCGTGACATATATGTTGCTATTGATGGTATATTGTTGCTTTGTCAACATAGCATGGCATAGTTGGCTTGAAGAACATTTCTTGTTGCCATGCACATGTTTTTCGTAATCCTTGTTCGGTTTCTACGGAAGATGGGGATGGATGCCTTTGCTGGTCTCGGGAGTAAAGTCGCCGCCTGTGCTGTTGCTGAGCGGTGCTATTATCGCGCAGTTGGACTTTTTTTTTGAGGGTTTTTTGAATACAAAGTCAAGGCTCGTGGAAGAGCTAACACATTAAATACATAAAAACAGAAACAGAAACACACATAAAACATAATAAAGGGAGCGGGAGAGAGAGGGGAGCACAACACTAGAAGAGAACATAGACATCGGGAGATCTGTGGAAGAGAGAGGGCTGGGGCGAGATACATTGGATAAACAAGATGGACACTACAGGGAATTTCAGGAAAGACAACGGAAGTTGAAAAAGGTGTATTTGTGGTATATTAACGGGTGTAGAAAAGATCAAGGTTTTGGATGGGGGAAGATAGATGGTGGTGAACAGCTATTTTGAAGACCTAGAGGGAGGAGTGGGATTGAAGAGAGTGAGGGAGTTTGTTCCAGAGGTGAGGAAAAAGAGGAATGAAAGAGTGAAGGTGAGCAGAGAGTCTTGATTTTGGCAGTTTCACCAGAAGAGGGTTGCTGACAGATCTTGTGCGTCCTGCAGGAATATTTGGGGGACAGAGAACAGAGAGAGCTGGGGTAGCAAGGCCAGAGAGGAGTCGGTAGAAGACAGAAAGACCACCAACCTGCCTGCGGTGAGAGAAAGGCCCTCAGAAAACCACTTTCAAGCTCAACCACATCATCCTCTACCCTACTCAGCCTCTCTTTTAATGCCTCCCTTACTGTCACCTCTTTCGACCTCCACACCTTCATTCTCGGTTGGTACTTCACCCGCCGAGCTCTCCTCACACCTTTCACCCTTATGTCGCAGACAACCAAGTGGTGCTGTGAAACAGCCTCCTCCCCCGGCCGGGATCACCTTTGTGTCCCGGAGGTGCCCCCTATCTCGCCTACGCACCATCAGGTAGTCAACGGTTGTCGTCGACCCACCTGACGTGTATGTAACAAGCTTATTATCCTCTTTGAAATGAGTATTACAAATCAACAAATCAGCTCCATCAGCAAACTCCAAAATCCTTTCACCGTCTCCATTTCTCACACCATATCCGTAACCCCCATGAACTCCCTCAAAACCATCCATACTCCTTCCCACATGTCCATTTAGGTCTCCTCCTACCACAACAACTTCCTCATCTTTCACGTTTTCCATCTGCTTCTCTATCGCACACCAGAACTTGTCCTTCTCTTCATCGCTCCGACCAACCTGCGGAGCATATCCCGTTTTCCATCAGCTTCTCTATCGCACACCAGAACTTGTCCTTCTATTCATCGCTCCGACCAACCTGCGGAGCATATCATCACCGAGATGACGGTCACCAAGAGCTTTCCAATCATCATTTTCACCATCATCAACCTATCACTCACTCTAGTCACACTCACCACACTGTCTACAAACTCCTCAGAAAACAGGACACCAACACCATTCACGCCCTCCAGGCACCCTTGCCACACAAACTTGTATTTCTGTCCCTGCCTACCCTTCACCATTCTCACACCACTTCCCTTCCATCTCGTCTCTTGCACACAACACATGTCCACTCTTCTTCTGACCAATACTTCCACCACTTCCCCTGATCTCCCTGTCATTGTCCCTACATTCCATGTCCCAAACCTCAGAAACCGATCTCCACTTCGGGCTGTACCCTGCCCATATGTAGTTGTAATTGTCATGGTTCTCTTTTTAAGGCAATGTTTTTTTTTTATGGCCGGATGCCCTTCCTGACGCCAACCCTCTTAGTCGTCTCTTACAATACGCAGGGATACGGTGTACCTATTCTAATCCAGGGTACACACTGGGAAACGTTTAAAACATGGAAATTCTGGGGGAGTGGGGTGGTGGGGGGGGGGGGGGGGGTGGGCGGGGCATCACGGCTGCAGGGGCCCGGTCAGCACCACGCCACGGCGGCCCGGTCAGCACCACGCCACGTCAGCCCGGTCAGCACCACACCACGTTGGCCCGGTCAGCACCACACCACGTCGGCCCGGTCAGCACCACACCACATCGGCCCGGTCAGCACCACACCACGCCGGCCCGGTCAGCACCACACCACGTCGGCCCGGTCAGCACCACGGCGGCCCGGTCAGCACCACACCCTTGGAAAGGACTTCGATGCACCATTAAAGGACCCATAGCAATGAAAGCCGTTTGAGTCCTTCCTCTTCACTGGAAGAAAACACACTGATGGGAAGGAAATAGGAGGTCATCGATATAAGGTGGGTGGGTGATTTTTAACTAGACACCTAACTCTTATCTTTCCGAACAAGAACCCGACCACTTATCTCCCAAAACCATATCGGTTCCTAACTGGACACCTAACTCTCATCTTTCCGAAGGAGAACCCTACCACTTATCTACCAAAACCATATCGGTTCCTAACTAGACCCCCAACTCTCGGTTATCTACCAAAACCATATTGGTTCCTAACAAGACACCCAACTCTCGGCTATCGAACAAAACCTTCTCAATTTCTAAGACACCTAGCTCTTATCTTTCCGAACAAGAACCCTACCACTTATCTACCAAAACCATATCGGTTCCTAACTAGACACCTAACACTTGGTTATCTACCAAAACCATATCAGTTCCTAACCAGACCCCCAACTCTAGGTTATTGAACAAAACCTTCTCGATTTCTAATGAGACACCTAACTCTTATCTTTCTGAACAAGAACCCTACCACTTATCTACCAAAACCATATCGGTTCCTAACTAGACATCTAACTCTCGGTTATCAAACAAACCCTTCTCTGTTTCTAATGAGACACCTAACTCATATCCAACAAAACCCCTCGGCTCCTAATTCTCGGTTATCAAACAAAACCCTCTCGGTTCCGAACGACACCTAACTCTCGGTTATTTAACAAAACCTTCTTGGTTCCTCACTAGACACGTAACTCTTGTCGAACAAAACCTCTCGGTTCCTAACAGTTAATATACTCTCGGTTCACTTCCGAACGAGACCGCCAACTCGTATCTACCAAAACCATTCCGACTCCGAACTAGACCTGGACTCTCAGTTATCCACAAAACCCTTTTTCTTCTTCTATAAAAGGATGCTTTCGACTTGCTCACCAAATCTATTCATTCCAAAAAAAAAATCCATCTCTTACAGTTCCTCTTTTCTACATTCCCGAAACTCTCCTGCACTCCACCCCTCCTTCAGCGTCCTCAAACGTATTTTTGACTCGGTCACAAGAAACTCATTTTGCAATAAATGTTCGATTCCCATTAATCGTACACTTTCTAAAATCCAATCTCACCCCTTCCCTCCAAAACTTCCCCATCACCACTCCCCTCCAAATCTACCCCCTTGCCCCTCCCCTCCAAATCTTCCCCATCACCCATCCCTTTCAAATCTTCCCCCTCCCCTCCAAATCTTCTCCATCACCCCTTCCCTCCAAAACTTCCCCATCACCCCTCCCCTCCAAAACTTCCCCATCACCCCTCCCCTCCAAATCGACCACCTTGCCCCACCCCTCCAAATCTTCCCCATCACCCATCTCTTTCAAATCTTACCCCTCCCCTCCAAATCTTCCCCATCACCCATCCCTTTCAAAACTCCCCCATTTCCCCTTCCCTCCTAAACTCCCCCTACACCCCTCCCCTCCGAGACTCTCCCTCGCTCCTCCCCTCTCACCCCTCCTCCTCAAAGCGTCCTCCGTGCTTCTTCCCCCTTCCAACTTTCACCTTCATCTCCCCCAACCTTCTGCCTCGCTCTTCCCCCTCCTCAAATAACATCTCACTGTGCCTCACCCAATCCCAATCAAACCTTTTGTCCGCCCCATTCTTCCCTTTCTCCAAGCTATTCTGAAATCTCTGACACACCTTCAACAGCTCTCCCGACCACTTCCTCCTCTTCCACATCTTACCCTACCCCCCCCCCCCCCTGTTCTGTATCCGATGCTCCCCCTTCCTCTTCATTAACGGTATGGACCTCAAACATCCGGGGCCTTCACTCAAACTTGACTGATCTCTCCATACAGGTTGCTTCTGACAAACCAGACGTGATCTGCTTAACAGAAACTTTCCTCCTTCATGATGTTCTGATTCCTTGGTATCTCTCCCAGGTTACTCCCTCCTCTGGTATGATAGACCTGAGCCTCGTACTGGAGGTGGGGTTGCTATCTTTATAAAAAACACTTCCTCACTTGCCCTGCACTGCCATCTATCCACCTCACCCCCAGGAATACCTTTGGCTACGGCTTCCCCTTCGCTCCCACCTTTTGTTCATATGTGTGTTGCACCGTCCACCAAACAGTGATGACTCCATCTACATCTCGCTGTCTGATGATATGGACCAACTTCTATCTACCCATCCCAACTCTCTCTTCCTCATATGTGGTGATTTAAATTGTCACCATGCCAGTTGGCTGGGTGTGGGTACCTCTCTCACCAGCCATGGCTCCTCAGCAAAGGACTTCTGCGACTCACTGGGACTGACACAATCTGTCAATTTCCCGACCCGGATCTCAGTCAACGGAGCATCTTCTCTTCTCGACTTGGTTATGACTAACTTCCCTGAAAATGTCTGCTGCTCTTCTTCTGCTCCAATCGGCTCATCTGATCATGTGCTTGTTAAAGTGGACATCTCTCTGACCATTCTCAGAGAGCCTCCTCAGTGTCGATGAGTCTGGCATTTCACTCAGGCCAACTGGCACGGTCTTCAAGCAGCCATCAATCATCTGGACTGGTCTCCCATCTCTACCGCCTCTGACATCAACTCATCCTGGGAATTCTTCCAAAGTAAATTGCTCTCTCTCTCATGCACAGATTTATCCCATCTCGTCTTCAGTTGTCATACCCTTCCTCCCATCCATAGTACACGGAATCTTGTGGTGAGGCTGTTGCCCAGAAACAACTTGCCTTCGTCTTCTGGAAAGCAAATCCAACGGAAGGAAATCTCATTTCCTTTCACAAAGCCCGAAACAAGTGTGTGTCCACCCTCAGGAGAGCCAGGAAACAATATCTCTCCGTTCTCAAGACCGAACTCTCTTATCTGTCTCCCTCTTCCAAATCCTGGTGGCGTCTGGTCAAATCTGTTTCTGGTGTTTGTTCCCCCTCCATCCCCTCCCTCACCTCAAATGGCTACACAGCTGACTCCGCACGTGAAAAAGCTGAATGCCTCAACTCTGTGTTTGTCTCCAAATCTTGTCCCAAACCCATCCCTCTCTGTACCCACCATACCCAGTCGTACCCAGCTGCTCCTGGACTATGTGTCCTTTCCTTCTGACAAGGTGGACAAGTTTCTGTCAACCCTCGACTCTGATTCTGCAACTGGACCTGACGGCATCAGCCCACGGGTCCTAAAATCCTGTTCTTCCGCTCTTTCACTCCCTCTCTCTGTTCTCTTCACCCTCTCTTTTGCTCAAGGTCATCTGCCATCTGCTTGGAAATCAGCCAACATGACTGCTTTGCACAAAAAAGGTGCAAAAACAGATCCTAGCAACTACAGACCAATCAGCCTTCTCCCAATTTATCAGCAAAGTCATGGAATCCATCATTGCTTCGGATATGAAATCTTTCCTCTTCTCCAATGGCTTGATCTCTGATCAATTTGGTTTCAGACCTGGTCACTCCACTCTGGACATGCTGCTTCTGCTTTCTCAACAATGGATGGAGGTCCTCAACGCCAAACAGGAAATTAAAGGTCTCCCTTGACATATCACATGCCTTCGATACGGTCTGGCACCCAGCTCTGCTCACCAAACTCTCCTCCTTTGGTATCCATGGAAATCTCCACGCATGGCTGGCGGACGTCCTCTCTAGTCGTAGTCAACGTGTGGCCCTGAATGGGTTTCTCTCATCTCCTCTTCCTGTTCAGGCTGGAGTTCCCCAAGGCAGTGTTCTGGGACCTGTGCTTTTTCTGGTCTTCATCAATGATCTCTCTGACTCTCTTGAAAATCCTCTCTATCTCTTTGCTGATGACTCTACTCTGTCGCTCCATTCCTCATCCCTCAGATCGGCAGTCTGCAGCCTCCTCACTCTCTGCAGACCTGGACAAAATCACAGACTGGGCAAACAAGTGGAACATGTCTTTCAAGCCTGACAAATCTCACACTCTTACGATGTCTCTCCGAAAAGACCGACTGGACAACCCTCCCATCCACTTTCTGAATAATCCTCTCCAAGAAGTTCTGTCACTCAAGCTTTTGGGTCTCACTATCTGCCATGATCTTTCCTGGGAAAACCACATTTCAAATCTGGCCTCCAAAGCCAGTCGCCGACTGGGCATCCTCCGTCGTGCGAAGTCCTTCCTTGGCACACCTGAGCTCCTCACCACATACAAGGCTTTCATCCGCAGCTCAATGGAATACTGCTCTCCCCTCTGGGCTGGTTCTCCTGCCTCACACCTAGCTCGTCTTCACGCTGTTGAAACCAAAGCGTTCAGAATCATTGGAATCTCCCGCGATGAAGCTAACTCCAAGGGCCTTTCACTCACTCACCGCAGGCAGGTTTGTGGTCTTTCCGTCTTCTACCGACTCCTCTCTGGCCTTGCCCCCCCAGCTCTCTCTGGGCTGTCCCCCAAATATTCCCACAGGTTGCACAAGATCTGCCTGCAACCCTCTTATGGTTAAACTGCCAAAATCAAGACTCTCTGCTCACCTTCACTCCTCTTTTCTCCCACCTCTGGAACAAACTCCCTCACTCTCTTCAATCCCACTCCTCCCTCCAGGTCTTTAAAACAGCTGTTCACAAACATCTCTTATCTTCCCCCATCCAAAACCTTGATCTTTTCTACCCCCGCTAATTTCACCCCAAATCCACTTTTTTGAAATACCAACTTCTGTCCTGGAAGTCCTTGGTGTCCTTGTGTTTTATACTTCTCCTCCCCCCCCCCCTTCCCACGCCTCCTCCCCCCAAGCCCTCTCCCTTGCACACATCTCCCGATGTCCCTGCTCTCAAATGTTGTGTTTGTGTGCTTCCTCTTCTCTCCCCATCTTGTCTTCCGCTCCCTCTTTTTATATATTTTGTCTGTCTGTTTGATTTGTTTGTGAAATAAATGTTAGCTCTTTCACGAGCCTCGATTCTGTATACAAAACAAAACAAACAAACAAAAAAAACCCCCTCGGTTCCTAACATAAAACCTAACTCTCGCTTATCCACAAAACGCTCTCGGTTCCAAGCTGGACATCGAACTCTCAGTTATCCGACAATTACAACACTCTTGGTTCACTTCCGAACGAGACCCCTAACTCTTATCTAACAAAACCCTCCCGGTTCCGAATAGACCTGGACTCTCGGTTATCCACAAAACCCTCTCGGTTCTAAACTAGACCTGGACTCTCGGTTATCTACAAAACCCTCTCAGTTCCAAACTAGACCTGGACTCTCGGTTATCCACAAAACCCTCTCGGTACCAAACTAGACCTGGTCTCTCAGTTATCTACAAAACCCTCTCAGTTCCAAGCTAGACCTGGACTCTCAGTTATCCACAAAACCCTCCTGGCTCCGAACTAGACCTGGACTCTCGGTTATCCACAAAACCCTCCCGGCTCCGAACTAGACCTGGACTCTCGGTTATCTACAAAACCCTCTCGGTTCCGCACTGGACCTGGACTCTCGGTTATCCACAAACCCTCTAGGTTCCAAACTAGACCTGGACTCTCGTTTATCCACAAAACCCTCTCGGTTCCGAACTAGACCTGGACTCTTGCTTATCCACAAAACCCTCTTGCTTTCTAACTAGACACTTAACTCTGGGTTATCTAATATCTAGCAGGAGTACCCGGCGATGTTGAAATTTTGAAGAAATCAACTTGTTTTTTTTATGCCTCTGCAGGTGACGTCACTGGAGGCATTATGTTTTCGGGTTGTCCATCCTGCTGTTCATCCATCCGTGATAGGTTTGCATTACCGCAATAACTTGAGAATGGCTGAAGGCATGTATAATGAGGTACATATGAACTGATTAGATTTTGGGGTCACGAGGTGAAAGGTCAGAGTCTGCAATAGGTTTATAACTTGAGAACGACTGAATGGATCAAAGTCAAACTTGGTACAGGTATGTATAATGATGTAAAGATGAGCTGATTAGATTTTGAGGGTCACAAGGTCAAAGGTCAGAGGTCATGTTAGGTAAAAATCCTGTTACTGGGATAACTTGGGAACCAGTGATGGGATTTTGACCAAAGTTGGTACAAGTATGTATTGTGATGCACAGATGAACTGATTTGATTTTGGGGTCAAGAGGTCAAAGGTCAGAGTCTGTAATAGGTTTATAACGAGAACGGTTGAATGGATCAAAGTCAAACTTAGTACAGGTATGTATAATGATATAAAGATTAACTGATTAGACTTTGTGGGTCATGAGGTCAAAGGTTAGAGGTAATGTTAGGTAAAAAGCCTGTTAGCATGATAACTTGTGAACCAGTGATCGGATTTTGACCAAAGTTGGTTCCTCACCAGACACATAACTCTTATCTAACAAAACACTCTCGGTTCCAAACAGTTAAAATACCCACGATTCACTTCCAAACGAGACCCCTAACTCTTATCTAACAAAACCCTCCCGGCTCCAAACTAGTACATACAGGTTCAATGTATGTATTATGATGCAAAGATGAGCTGACAAGATTTTGGCATCAAGAGGTCAAAGGGCAGCCTGTAATAGGTTTTTTGTTACCGTGATAACTTAAGAACAGCTGAAGGGAACCAAGTCAAACTTGGTACAAGTATGTATAACGACGCAAAGATGAACTGATTACATTCCGGGGTCAAGAGGTCAGAGGTCCCGTTTGGTAAAAATTTTGCTACCAAGCTAACTTGTGAACGTGAACCAGTGATGGGATTTTGACCAAATTTGGTATAAGGATATATTATGATGCAAAGATGGAGAGGTAAACGGTCAGAGTCTGTTATAGGTTTTTGTTATCCTGATAACCGAAGAATGGCTGAAGGGAACCAAGTCAAACTTGGTACAAGTATATATAATGTGAAGATAAATGAATTGCACTATGGGGCCAAGAGGTCAAAGGTCCCATTAGCTGAAAATTCTGTTACTGCAACAACTTGTGAACCAGTGGTGAGATTTTTACCAAACTTGGTATATTATATATTACTCGTGGGGTCACCTGTGGGAATCCCACGGGCATGGAGGTGTATCATTGCGATCGGTGCAGCCGTTTTTGCGGTACCTGGGACAATAACGTTAGGTGGGAGTCTAAACCTGAAAATGCTGGAGACCAAAGCTGAAATTGGAAAAAACAATATATCCTATTTTACTCCATGGGGGTCCCAGGATTACCCACCCAAAATTTCGTTGCGATCGGTTGAGCCGTTTTTGCGGTACCTGGGAACGGACAGACAGACATTTGGTGAATTATAGTAAGATCATGAAAAGACGACCTGATGAGATTTTGGGATCAAAGGTCATGTCAGGTAAAAATGTGATAGTTGAGAGCAGCTTAAGGAATTTAAATCAAACTTGGTACAAGTATGAATAATAATGTGGATTGAGGCATATCGGTCGACGCCCAAGAGTGCTGTTCTAGTCTATTTTTAGTATTTTTGTGAGTACAAAAAAAACACTTAACTGCACCCCTAAAGAAAATTTGTATTGAATACTATAATATCTCTATCTCTCGCACGCACACACACACACACACACACACACACACACACACACACACACACACACACACACACACACACACACACACACACACACACACACACACACACACACACACACACACACACACACACACACACACACAATCTGTTCTCTTCCGAACGAGACTCCGAGCTCTTATCAAACAAACCCTCTCGGTTCTGAACTCGACCTGAACTCTCGGTTAGCCAACAAAACCATCTCAGTTCCTAACTAGTCCAAAGCTCTCGGTTATCTAAGAAAATCGGCCATCCAAGGAAAGGGGTAGTGCAAGGAAGTAGCGCAATAACATGTTCTCATAATCGGCATCCAAGACAGCCATATGCCAGGAGATAACTTAACTTTATTTGGTTATAGGATCCATGGAAAATAAAACTGAAGAAGAAGAAGAAGAAGAAGAAGAAGAAAAATCCTCCTGACCAGTTTAGTGGGAAGAAAGGGGTATCGTGCACCCCCCGGAAATCAACTTCTAATCGACGTCTCTAGATCAGAAAAAATGCGTAGAAAACGATGAGCTACGTTACCAAATTGTAAAAATGTCCCAAGTATCATTTTTATGCAAATTAGGCCGCCATTACCGAAAAATCAAATTTTTGGTAATGCCGGCACTTTAGAATTTACATGTTTACATGCCAAGGACACACATAGTTACTTCAGGAATGGTCCTTTAATGATCCTTGACCCTTAAAACATGGGTCTAGACATCTTACTTGTGCAGTTATGTGCAATATTGGCCGAGATATGGCAAAAAAAATGATTTTTCGGTAATGGCGGCACTAATTTGCATACTAGTATGCCACGGACACATGTGGTCACTTCAATAATAGTTTTACTATGATAGTTGACCCTCAAAACATGGGTCTAGACACCTTATTTGTTCAGTTATCTGCAGTAACGGCTGAGATATAGCGAAAAATAGATCTTTCGGTAATGGCGGCACCAATTTGCATAAAAATGATACGTGGGACATTTTTACAATTTGTTAACATAGCTCATGGTTTTCTACGCATTTTTTCTGATCTAGAGACGTCGATTGGAAGTCGATTTCCGGGGGGTGCACGATACCCCTTTCTTCCCAGTAAACTAGACAGGTTCCATTTGTGACGTGTACCCTACATGCAAAAACCTGCAACATCGATGAACTGTACGATTATTTGAGTTCGAAATAAACAAGGTAGGAGGTACACAGGTTCATTTCCAGCAATATTCAGCATGCTCTTCCTGGTTGATGTCCTCAGTTGGGGTTTTTCAAAAGTCCCGAGAAGGAATGCCGGTCGTTGCCAGTTAACGTAAAGTATCTGCACGAACGGAAGGTGAGAGCCGTTCAAAGCCGGCGATCGATTGCAGCATCCGAGGTGTTCTCAGACTCGTCGCAACCAGGCCATGGACCACTCAACCTGCAGCTGCATCCGCGGCATTGGCAGCGCTCTGGTAGAAGCTGTGCAGAGTTGTGTGGTACAGTGGAAAGCCTTTCAGTGTCTGAGAGGTCGATGACGTTATCTGTCAATCAGAACAAAACACATGTTGAAGAGTTGGTCGTTCTGCTCTACGTCACCATGACTACATTGACTGTGACTGGTCTCCCGAGCACATTCAAACATTCATTTCTTCTTACCTATCCGATGTTAAATCAAGAGGTAATTTCCTTTGTGTTGGGCCTTGTTCAATTCAAACAATCTCACTCTTCACTGCAACAATTTATATATCAGGAAAGGGTGTCGATGATAATGGACAAACACAAAAAACCCGTGACACTGCCACATCATCCATGTAACACTACTGCACGCACCCTGACCGCAACATAGTCTCCTGGAAAGATGGGCAAGAGATTTGTAGCCCCAGGATGTGCAGGCACCAAAGCTGCTGGAAACACAACCGAATGTCCTTCACTCCGGCCCAGCAGCTCGGCCTTGGAGCGCCGGCTGATCTAGGGAGCCAGAAATGTTGGGACAATTCGTAATGGGAAGCAAAAATGAACATGTTTCCTGATATTATATCTGGAAAATGTCCATATGGTAAAATCATCAAGTAAAACTGAGTGATAAGCTGGTTATTTCATTACAAGGGTATCGCTGTTATGGACTCGTTGGGCTGCTCAAACACCCATTCATAAATAAATACAGGTCTCGTGGCTATTTGTTGTGCTGCAAACAATGGCCAACAGCTGTTCACATTCCCTTCAGCAATCACAACAAAACAGTGTATCAAACGAGCGGCAGGTTAACACAGTTTGTGGCATGCTTGCAAATGATGGTATTGGTTATATCCCTGACAGGGTCCAATTTAACTAAAAACTGCCGTGCTGGTGTAGTGTCATCGGGGCGTGCTGCAATCACAGAACAGCCTTTTGGAAGAGGACGTAAATCCGATTAAGCAGCAGGATGTGGAAATGTTGGAAAAGAGTGGCAATGTGTGTGGCAATGTGTGGAAAAGAGTGGCAATGTGTGTGGCAATGTGTGGAAAAGAGTGGCAATGTGTGGAAAAGAGTGGCAATGTGTGTGGCAATGTGTGGAAAAGAGTGGCAATGTGTGTGGCAATGTGTGGAAAAGATTGGCAATGTGTGGAAAAGAGTGGCAATGTGTGTGGCAATGTGTGGAAAAGAGTGGCAATGTGTGGAAAAGAGTGGCAATGTGTGTGGCAATGTGTGGAAAAGAGTGGCAATGTGTGGAAAAGAGTGGCAATGTGTGTGTGCAGAACAGGTATGGTGCATCAAATCGGTCTTCTGTGCCCAATATCCTCACATTGGTGTGTTAATTGTGTGATGATCATATGATAGGTTGAGGAATATGGAAAGTTCGAGTTGAAAAGCATGAAGCAATTTTGTTTATTTTTGATGATGCACAAAATCGGGAGCACCAAATGAGCATCCTTCGATGTTAAATAAGGCAATTCTCTGTAAGTGTGTACGTGTGAACATCTGAAAATCATCGAAAAAAACGGGGCTGGGCCGATCTCCACCAAATTTTGCATATGTGTCCGTGCTACCCAGGGTCAGGCCATGGGCACAAAAAAAAAAAGAAGAAATCACCAATCGGGGGCGGAGATGGCTTATAATTTTCCCATCTACACGGCACAGTGCAAGTGGTTTACTGAACCCTGCTGCAGACAGGGGGGATTATTAGCCACGACACAAATATATATTTGCCCCACCTGCCCCCTCATGCCACCACCCTCACCTCCAGGCTGCTCCTGAAGGGAACGGGTGATTATAGAGTCTAAACAAGACACAAAAGTACAAATCTGCATATTGTAAGCACCAGATGGTCTCATGATAATCATTAAAAAATATATCCAAGGAGACTCGATGGCGTAATGGTTAGAGAGTCCGTGATGATTCCGGGAAGTCAGTGGTTCGAACCTCGGCTGAGGAATAACGAAGACTAAAAACTGGAGAGTTCATGAAACACAATACCCCACACAGTGTTCAAGTATATACTTCAATTTTAATAAAATAATGATTTTAAAAATTGTTTAAAAAATCTGAAATTTTAGAAACCGGTACTAAAGAAATCTTAAACATCACCGTTATACACTGTAATAAGACCACGTTGAGTCGCAGTTCAGGAGATGAAAGCTTTAGTGATTACGATAGAACACAATGTCAATCAGCATTGTACGTATATCCATATCAGTGCCATCTTCTTCATCATCTCACATGCCACACCCTCTCATGCTATATATTGATATACTGCATGGTTATCGGAAGTATTATGAAGGCGATTTGTGTTCTATAGTTCTTAAGTATATGATTAAATTTAAATAAGAGTTTAAAGGCGTATAAATTAATTAATTAAGTTTTACCGCCGTTTTACCCAGTGTCTATTACATCATCCTATCAAACACATTACATTAGTTATTTGTGCCTGTTGTTTGTGTCCATTACAACGTCCTTAAAAACAGTAAGCTTCCTGTTTGGAATGATTTCAAGTTTTCTTTGACTGCTAGGCAACCAGACCGAGTAAAAATCTCATTCCTCTCCGCGCATGTGCGATCAGGACAAATTCAGAGCCAAAGTATTGTTAAACTAAAGACTTGCCTTCCTATTCATGATCCGATTCGTGTTCAAAATACAACATTCAATTAAAAAAATCTGTTCCTCGATCATAAATTGATCAGATGGACAAACGGACATGAACCAATTGCTTAACCACGGTTGTCACTTCGCAAGCGTGCGTGCGTTAATGATGTGCTGCTTCCTTGCCGGACACTCAGCGTTTCAAAAGGAAAACGGACAAACACACATAGGTTGGCAACAATTGTATAGGCTTGATATGCCTAATGGCCTCCTCCCTCATTTAAGTTCCTTGTAAGAGAACTCAAATAAATAAATGGTGTAAGTTAAGGAAAACCATGAATATTACAGCATAATGAAATTGCAAAGTCCAACCAGGAAAAAAAAAGGATCAGAACATTCTAGAATACAGGCCTCGAGAGTCTAACCTGTATGTTTTCAACAACAGGCAGCAGGTGCATTGACTCGAGAGAGAAACAATTAGAGCACTGTTGTCCCGGTGGGGTTTTGTGTCAGAGTGCAGAGCCCGAGTGAGGAGTTAAGCTGGCTATCCCATCTCATTGCACTCTCTTGTAACTGGTGACATTCCCACGGAAAGAGTAGGCAGATGTGTGTCTCTAACTTGGCACAAATCAAAAAAGAATCTCTGCCCGAGTTAGTCCTTTTCATCTGTCTCATCATTTTCACCTGGATTTGGAATGGTGAAAGGTTAAACCGTGCCAACATCTCACTTAACATGCATCTTTATGAGCAAATGCGTAATTCACCTTATCAGCCAGAACGAGCAGGGTTGTGCCCACAATGGTACTATTGAGCAAGGAGGCAGTTGAGCGGAAGGTCTCGGTGAGTTCTGCCAGGCGGCGGTGCTTCGTTACCAAAGGAACGTCGTCCTGAAGTCGGTGGAAGGCATGCGTTTTCTGGGAAAGAGGAAGGTGTTGATGAGGACAAAAAAAAAAAAAAACCTGCAGGAGTGCATCCCAAGCTGTCTGCCTCTTAAATGTCAATGTGGACTGGGCCTCTCTGTCCTCCTAGTGAAACAGTGCTACAAACAGCAGTGAGCCGCCAAGGCAAACATCGGTGCTACTTTGATAGTACGAGTGCAAGCTAAGCGACCGTGATGAAACTGATCTTTTAAAATCATACGATGCACGAGACGAGACGGAAACAAACCTTCCTCATACTGTAACTGAACAGATAGGCCATGGTGTAACAGACAGTACGGATGAGGGACAGCGTCTCTTGGTGGTCGTCTTCCGTCTCACCGCAGAATCCCGCGATGAAGTCGCTACTCAAACACACACCTCACCAAGAGAAAACCCCATCAGCAAGCATCACCAGGGAACGGCAGATGTGTCATGACAACCTTAAAGTCCACAACTGATAAAGTACCCACAGGGGCCAGTAGGATACCCTAGAGCTGGGGTTCTGAACCTGGGGTATCCATACCCCTTGGGGGTATGGGGACCAAAATCTGGGGGTATGGGACTCGTAATAAATTATAATAATAAATTGTATAACGTGGGGTTCAATGAAATTTCATCGTTTCAATTCAATGAAATATCAACTTTAAATATATATGCTTAGCGGTGTTGGCTTAGCGGTTAGGATGCCGGCTTGGGATCCTAGGATACCTGGGTTCGAATCCCGGTCGATCGCTGAATTAACACCAGGGGGGTTGACTCAACCTGTCATCCTTCCGAGGTCGGCAAATTGAGTACCAGCCTGCTGGGATGAATGATCCCGGTGTGTACCCCGGTTTAGAATAGGTACACCGTATCCCTGCGCATCGTAAGAGGCAACTAAGGGTTGGCACCAGGAAGGGCATCCAGCCGTAAAAACATTGCCTCAAACAGGGAAACATGATTGTCATGGGGCCCGCAAGGCTAACCCCCGCTGTAGCGGGGAAAATGGCCTTAAAACGATCATTCATTCATTAATTCAAATATATAATAAATATATATTTAAATATAAATATATATATTTCAAAACAAATTATATTTGTATAATTATATTTGAAACAAATATAAATTCAATTTTCTGGGTAAGAAGTTACGAATTTTCATCCAAATAAATAGGCAATTAAAGTAAAAACATCCCTCAGAATGCACCACAGAGCACCTAGAAATCCAAAAAATTATAGGGGGACATGCCCCCAGTACCCCCTAGCTGTGCGCACATTTGGTGCGCCTTGGTCAGTCAACAGTCTGGCGATGGGGGTATGGGGACATCGTGGGCAATCCGTTGGGGGTCTTGACAGGGAAAAAGGTTAAGAACCCCTGCCCTAGAGGTATGCATACCCACCTCTGAGCTTCTCTAACCTGCAGTTTAAATCTCGACCAAGCTATAACTGCCATCCTGGTGTTTATCAGGCAGGGCGAGACATCAATGTTCATGTCGTCCCTTGGATGAAAGTTAAATGAGCGTCCTTTCTGCTGGCATTAGTTGGTGGACTTTAAAGATCACATGGTGTCCTTAAGCAAGAGTAGGTGAGCTATCACCAGCACCCTGAACAAATTAAGAATTCCGGCTTTAACCTTTAAGGGGCTCATCATAGCACAGGTTCTGCATACAAAAGGAGGAAGAAGAAGGCACCCACTTTTATTTAACCCGCACATCAATGAGGAATGGGTTCCAATCTGAGATCTGCTCACCTGGGATCACGTTTTTGATATGTTCCACTAGGTCGAGATAAGCTTCTCGGGTATGCCTACAAAGTAAACGTAAATACACATCAGTAAGGTGCCATTTTAAAAATTACGCAACACATTTTCCCCCCCAAATCTGACACACTCAACTTCCTGTAATGCTCCGTAACGCTTCAATAGATAGCCCATAGAACATCATGCAACACTCGAATAGGACACCTCCTCACTCCCTATTTCATACCTTAATCCCCAGGATGCTATTTATCCCGTTGTTTCTATCAGGTTCTATGAACTATATTTGAAAAAGTAAAGGCGGTACAGCGTACCGTCAACAAGACCAGGCAGCAGTCGGAAACCCTGTAATGACGTCATCAGACTAATCGCTTGGATTGATGTAACAGTTTCGAAATATCGTATGTTCAATTGCTTTCATTTGCAAGTGAGATCAAGTGTCTGTGGAAAAAGCAATGTTGGAATTTAAATAAAGAAATTTGTAAGTATCGAATACAAATATCATCAAATACTTCCTCTCTATCCACCAACATCAAGACTCTATGCTCACCTTCACTCTTTCATTCCTCTTTTCTCCCGCCTCGGGAACAAACTCCCTCACTCTATTCAATCCCACTCCTCCCTCTAGGTCTTCAAAACAGCTGTTCACCACCATCTCTTATCTTCCCCCATCCAAAACCTTGATCTTTTCTACCCCCACTAATTCACCCCAGATCAACTTTTTTTAAATACCAACTTCTTTCCTGGAAGTCCTTGCAGTGTCCATATGTTTTATACCTCCCCCCCCCTCCCTCCCCCCATTCCCATGCCTCCTCTCCCCAAGCCCTCTCTCTCCCACAGATCTCCCGATGTCCCTGTTCTCTGCTGTTGTACTTGTGTGCTTCCCTCTCTCGCCCCATCTTGTCTCCTGCTCCCTTAATTGTATGTTTTGTGTGTCGGTTTTTTTTTTTTTTTTGTGATTGATGTTAACTCTTACACGAGCCTCGATCTTGTATACAAAAAAAAAAAAAAATCTTTAAATACTTGGTACTTGGAACAAAGTTGTCACTGATTGATTTAGCGTTACATTATGGCGCTGGAAACACCCCCTCCCTTACCTCCTGTAGCATTCCCTCCTTAAACGCTCGGACATACCACTCCCACCCCCACCGCATGCGTTATGTTATTTTTGACCAAATTGCTGTAAATAGGGGGCATCACTATTCATGTCTCATAAAACTTATTCGTTTTAAGTCGACGATCAAAACGACATGTGAATGACCAAACTTGGTCAAATAAAAATGGTATGGATAGGCAATAAAATCCGGTTTCAATCTTGCGCGAATAACAGGATGTTCCCTGTGAGGTTATCAGTCCCAAGTTGCCATGCAGAGTTGAATCCAAAATCGATCTGAATTGGAAAACCACTCTCGGTGGTGTAATGGTTGGAGCATCCGTCCTCGAGTCTGGGAGTTCGGCGGTTCAATCCCCGGCTGAGTCACACCAAAGACTTTTTAAAAACTAGAGAGTTCATGGAACACCTTACCCCACGCGGTGTTGAGAAAAGAGGACATAAGCGGGTTCTGCGAGCAGCAAATTTGATTGGTCGAAATGATGTAAAACACCAGAATAATTTGTCCAAGTACTGCTAAACGGAAGATTTTTGAAAATGCCAACAAGGTGATTTGTGTTCTAGTGTTCAAGTATATAACTAAATTGAAATAAAATAACGAATTTAAAAGTTGTAGAAAAAATATTTTGGAGGTTTTACCGCCGTTGATGCAACGTCTTTTACACCACCTCATCTGACACGTTACATTAATTCTTCATACTTCTTGTTTGTGTCCTTTATGGCATCCTTAAAAACTAAGTTCAATCACCCACATTTCAAATCTGGCCTCCTGGGCATCCTCCGGCCGACTGGGCATCCTCCGTCGTGCGAAGTCCTTCCTTGGCACACCTGAGCTCCTCAACACATACAAGGCTTTCATCCGCAGCTCAATGGAATACTGTTCCCCCCTCTGGGTTGGTGCTCCTGCCTCACACCTAGCTCGTCTTCACGCTGTTGAAACCAAAGCGTTCAGAATCATTGGAATCTCCCGCGATGAAGCTAACTCCAAGGGCCTCTCACTCACTCACCGCAGGCAGGTTGGTGGTCTTTCCGTCTTCTACCGACTCCTCTCTGGCCTTGCCCCCCCCCCCCCAGCTCTCTCTGGGCTCTGTCCCGCAAATATTCCTACAGGTCGCTCAAGATCTGCCTGCAACCCTCTTATGGTTAAACTGCCAAAATCAAGATTCTCTGCTCACCTCCACTCCTTCATTCCTCTTTTCTCCTGCCTCTGGAACAAACTCCCTCACTCTCTTCAATCCCACTCCACCCTCCAGGTCTTTAAAACAGCTGTTCACCACCATCTCTTATCTTCCCCCATCCAAAACCTTGATCTTTTCTACCCCCGCTAATTTCACCCCAATTTCACTTTTTTGAAATACCAACTTCTGTCCTGGAAGTCCTTGGTGTCCTTGTGTTTTATACTTCTCCCACAACCCCCCCCCCCCCCATTCCCACGCCTCCTCCCCCCAAGCCCTCTCCCTTCCATACATCTCCCTGCTCTCAAATGTTGTGTTTGTGTGCTTCCCCTTCTCTCCCCATCTTGTCTTCCGCTCCCTCTTTTTATATATTTTGTTTGTCTGGTTGATTTGTTTGTGAAGTAAATGTTAGCTCTTTCATGAGCCTCGATTCAGTATACAAAAAAAAAAGTTTCCAGCTTGGAGTGATTTTCAATTCTGTTTGGCTGCGAGACAGGCAGATTTAAAAAAAAAAAAAAAAAAAAAAAAATTACACTGGTGCCCAAAGGAAGTGGTTCAGGTTAACATTTTAAAGATGAAATAGGCAAAGCCTAGAAATGAATGAAACCCATTAGAATTACCCTTTAAAATCTATTATAATCACCCTTTAGAACACTCTAGAATCAAACACAGTGGGTTAGAAAGTAGTAAGGGAAACATATGAAAATCTGTTAACTAAATTGTTACCAAAAATTTTCTTCCCCAATATGTTTGTAAAGGTGTGTAATAACATGTGTTAAAATGTTGAAGGTCAACTCCTGTGGGAAACCCAGAAAAAAAGCTGTTGAATTCGGGTACCGAAAAATTATTTTCGAGAATTTTTATTTTTTTAAATCGGCCCTTAAGTAACTTATGAGGGGTCAAATAAGGGTTTTTCATGATTCTGAGTTGATTGTTAACATTTATATTTCACCACAGACACTCCTTTGTGGAAAAATAATTTCTAAATATATCTCATTTTCTACTTTGCAGGACATGAAGTCTAGCAATATGGATGAAGACGTTACTCCACCTGTGCTCAATTGCTTCATCTGTGCACGCTCGGATACACCAGCTGAAAGACTCATACAGGCAACTCCAAAGGGATACTCAACTTTATTGAAACAAGCAGAAACTGTCGAAAATGTTACTGTTGTGGAACGTATGAAGGAGGCTCAAAAGGAAGGAAAACTGAGGTACCACCAGAAGTGTAAAAATGATCTGTACAACAACTTTGTTGCAACCACCAAGAAGTCAGCTCAAGCATCAAAAGCAGAGAAAGAGTCATCAAAGTTGAAGAGAAGACGCACTACTTGTGAGTTCAGTTCATCAACTGGCTGCAGTTCTAGAAGATCACAGTCAGTTGACCTCCTGTATAAGGATGTATGCATTCTTTGCAACCAACCAGCCCAGCTCTACAAAAATAATCCAGCACAAGCTAGAAAGAAATACAGAGTGCCAGATAATTTGACTGCAGATACACTGAAGGCAAGCTTGCTGAAGACAGCACGGAGTCGCGGGGATGACTGGGGCACTGAAGTCACTGGACGCCTGGAAGGGATCAACGACTTGGTAGCAGAAGAAACACTGTACCATTTGCGATGCAAACGTATGTTTGCGAGAGGTGACAGTTTGTCCAAGACTGATGAGGAAGGAAAAAGGAAGAGAGGACAGAGGAGTATTGATGAGGAACGAGAGGCAGTTTTTATTGAATTCTGCGAATGGTTAGACTCAGAATTAGAGCATGGGGTAATGAACATGGACCAAGTCCATGAAAAGCTGCAGGAGTTTGATCAGTCACCAGAGAAGAGCCTTTCTTATTCAAAGCATTGGCTAAAGATAAAACTTCTAGAGAAATACGAAGACACCTTGTATTTCACAACACAGGAAAGAAGGGCAGATGTACTCTGTCTCAAAGATGGCACCGACAATATTCTGCGAGAGCATCATGCTAATCTTGACCATGGAGATGAGAAGACTCAGATCATAAAGACGGCACTCAAGTTCATATCCAATGATATTGCCTTGATTGATTTAGGTCCAAAGTCATACCCCACCACACACAGTATGACTGACATCGATAGTCAGCTGACACTTGTTCCTGCAAGCCTTCAGATGTTCTTGAGACCGATTGTCAAGACAGACGAAAGAGTTGCCGTTTGGGGGCAGAATTTTATTAAGGCCTGTCGACCTCGGTCTGGAGTATTGCCACACCAAATGGGGCTTGCCATACAACTTGATCATAGATTTGGGTCAAAATGGATGCTCAACAAGTTCCACCGGCTGGGATACACTGAGTCTTACACGGAGACACAAAACTACAAATACTGCTTCCTTAATAGTAGGAGTGGAGATGATGTTCCAGATACTTCTGGCACTCTTGACACCATTGTGGAGGAAACCGATGAACAGATCAATGATGAGGTTGCGGTTGATGCTGCGCTTGAGGATCAATCAGTGATGACAGCCAAAGTGCCAGCCAGTGAAAGTGAATTGTCAAGTAATGATCAGGTGGTCTTTATGGAGGTTGGGGAAACAAACAATGCAGTCACTCAGTTTGTTGGAGACAATATAGATTTAAACATTGTCTCTATTCACGGAAACACTCCCTTTCACTCAATGGGTTGGATCGAAGTCACCTCTCCGGCACCACCTTTGCCAGATCCACAGACAACAGCAGCTTTCCCCCGGGTGAAGTTGAAGGCACTCGACAAAGCTAAGATCCTGAGAGGAACTGAAGTAAAGATTATTCCATTTACGAACAGAAAACAGATAGGAACGAACGCGATCATGTTTCTCCCCCTCGCTGAGCTTTCCTCCTCCCTGGCTCATGATCAGCCACTCCTCACTCCAGGTGACACACTCTGGGCAGCGGGGTGGGTGATCAAAGCCAACGATCCTGAGTTCCCACACTCCAAGTGGAATGGCTGGATGAAGAGAATCCATGCTAATGATGCAAAGCAGAGCACACAGATCGAGTTCCTCCCAGTTATTGAAGGAGACCCTAATGACCTCAACACCATCTTCACCACTCTGAAAGAGTGCATACGGCGTGCTGGGGTCGCTATAGTGACCTTTGATCTTCCGATTTGGCTGAAGGCTGTGAATATAATAAAGCAGGCAAATCTACCCGTCATTCCAAGGTTGGGTGGTTTTCACCTGCTGAAGTCTTATCTTGGATGAATGGGTAACATCATGGAAGATTCTGGACTACTAGATGTGATCCAGTTGATCTATCCTGGAAGTACGACAGCCAACCACATCATGGATGGAGGATGTTTTGACAAGGCAATCCGTGTTCACCTCCTCATCCAAGAATGGGGTCACGTGCATCTCGGCCTGTGGAGTCTGTAATGGCATTACATGCAGAAACTGCAGTCATGATGTTGTTGAGTCTGTAGAAGACATAGACAATGACTGTTGAAACTTCTGACATTGTGAATGAGAAATAACTCTTGAGTATTATATATGTATGTGAAATAAAAGCTACTTTGTGTGTAAATGTAAAAGTGAAAATATAAATGTTAACAATCAACTCAGAATCATGAAAAACCCTTATTTGACCCCTCATAAGTTACTTAAGGGCCGATTTAAAAAAATAAAAATCTCGAAAATAATTTTTCGGTACCCGAATTCAACAGCTTTTTTTCTGGGTTTCCCACGGGAGTTGAACTTCAACATTTTAACACATGTTATTACACACCTTTACAAACATATTGGTGAAGAAATTTTTTGGTAACAATTTAGTTAACAGATTTGTGAAATATCTCATAAAATGCCCTT
The DNA here is from genome assembly GCF_964187855.1 of Myxine glutinosa. Classification (NCBI taxonomy): domain Eukaryota; kingdom Metazoa; phylum Chordata; class Myxini; order Myxiniformes; family Myxinidae; genus Myxine; species Myxine glutinosa. Next base: position 125,845,390 of record NC_136265.1, on the reverse strand, counting down.
ACTAAAGGTTCTTCTTCATTTTTGACGGACGGACGGACAGAGTTAAATATTGAAGTGGCTTCACCGCTTAAAAACTATCTCACTCCTCTCTGCGCATGTGCGATCGGGACAAATTCAGAGCCAAAGTACTGATTGAAATTAAGTTGTTCGTCAATTCCTCGATCATAAACTGACGTTTGTAGACAGACAGACAGAAGATAACCAATTGCTTAACCACACTTTTCGCTTTGTGTGTGCGTTTTTTTCGTCTTTCTTGCTTGGCATTCAGCATTGCCTTCCTTCCTTCCTGCTGCATCAGGATAAGGATTACCACAGTGAAGTGCATTACTGTATTTAAAAGGACTAGGGCATGCCCGTACTATATCTATATCTAAAATTATATCCCCCCCCTCTATTTACATGAAATGGTTTGGTCCAAAGCGAACGGCTTGCGAGTGGTGACAATCCCCCCCCCTCTATTTACATGCAATGGTTTGGTCCAAAGCGAACGGCTTCCGGAGTTTGGTAAAGAAATCGCCATCGCGTGAACAAACGCGCAGGAAAGCGAATGAATCGCAAATTCGTTTTTATTAGTTGTAAAACATAGTTTAACGCCAACATAGTTTGCAAACGTGAAATAAATGAATACGCTCTCAAATGTGCCATCCGAGGCAGAGTGTGCCCGCCACGTTCGGCACACGCGATCGTTCGCTGCTCTCTGATTGGTTGAATCGTTTTTTGGACATAGCTCGGTAAGTAATTGTCCGATTAATATGAAACCTTGAAAAGGCACATCCTCGGGTCCCCAGCAATATACCTGGCAAGTTAAAAGTATATCGGACCCGTGGTTGTCGAGAAACAGCGGTCACAGACAAACGTACAAACGTACAAACGTACAAACGTACAGACAGAGATTACTGGAATTATAGATAGATAAGAGCACGAATATTCCCCATAGGTTGGCATCCATGAGGAGGAGGAAATTCCTCCTTGGGAAATGCTCCGCTGAGTGTGTTTAGAAAGGCAGTGTTATTGTTGTGGCCTCGCTAGACCCACAGTGCCTCCGGAAGTGACGAAACTTCCACCAAGCTCAGTGGCTGCGTTTGTCTCATGTATTCGTCTGCTCCACTATGAGCCCCAGATCCTTTAATAAATAAATAAAACCGCCAACCTCTTGCAATGCCTTCTATCTCCAGATATGATGTGCTAAAATTGAAAGTGTAGGCACATCAGTGACATATAAATACCCCAGTAGATCTTTAAAAAGTCAAACTCTTATTAGATCAATTGATTTTGTAATAAGGAATTGAGTTTTCATCAGTGAGACAATGACCGTCGGTTGGAATGGTGCACAATAATGGGACTTGTCCAGACCCACCCTCTTTTCATGGCCTCGAGGACCCCTGTGCTCCCACTCTGCGCAGGTAGGTGGATCTGCTTGCAGATATTTGGTTTCTCCCTGATGACGTGGAGCACCTGGGGGTGGGCAGGTATGATGAAATGCACACTCAGCTGGGCAGCAAGCAGGATGCGAGTCATCAAGTGGCATCTCACCTCGTCTGGGAAGTCTTTGGGATGGGGTGACGTGAAACGAATTCTCATCTCCGGGTCGACACTGGACACTTGGTCCAGTAGTTCGGCGAATCCCGTGCCACCGGCCTTGCGTTGGCATCGGTTGCGAAAACCCTTACTGAGTGGTGGAGGTGAATTGGTTGCCATGCTGGAGATCCCCGGGTTGAGGTAACTGTTCACGTTCTGGCCGAGAAGGATAACCTCTTTGACACCCTACGCAATGAGACCGAGAGAACTTATGGGTTCATTTTCCATTTGCTTTGCAATAATGAATGACTAACTGAAGGAATTCGAAAACAGAACAACCCAAATCAGACAAAGCCCATGGCGGGAAACAACAAAAGTTATGAGTAGGCCACAGCTCTGCTTGAATGATAACGGGCCTGAAAGGATGGAGAGAAAATACGGTCCACATTGAAACGTGATGGTGCGGTGCTTCAGGTGGCCACGCCATCATTTATTTGTGACATGCTCATGACGAGTTCATACCTGCTGGGACAGATTGCGCACCTCTTCGAGCACGGAGCTCAGGGGTCGGCTGCGTTCTCGTCCGCGTGTGAACGGAACTACACAGTAGCTGCACATGTTGTTGCAGCCACGTGTAATGGAACTGTTGCCGGAACAGGGATGGGAATGGCATTGGCTGGTCGGAAGGATTCGTGGCACAGCGAACAGGTGTGCACATTGTGTCAAAACACACGGAGGGAAGATATAGAAACACAAAGAAGAAAGGCAATATGAAAAGATATTTACACGAAGGCAGAAGGGTCTCCCGGTTGCATCCGAACGGGTGTCACATCTGCGTACGTTTCATCAACCGACAGTTGCACGTTGATGGCCTGCTGTCCACTGCAAGCCGTTGCCAGCAGCCTTGGCAAGTCCCTGTAAGCATCCGGTCCTGCGACCACATCTACCGCCTGCTCACGCTCCAGAATATTATGGCGAAGCTGCTCTGCCATGCATCCTGTGGAAGGATTAAAAACACAATGGGAGCATCACTGCCTGGAGCACACATGTCATGAGAGTCACGCACAGCTCGGCACCGTGCAGGTCGCACGACCACGCGCAGGTATGTGCACCGTGGAGGTCACAAACTAACAGTCTGGTGCAAATTTGGCCAAAGTACTGCTCATAATTATAATTATTCCTCAGGTCATAAAAACAAGAATATAGAGCAAAACATATCACCAGTGTAACCCCAATCCCAAATGCGCTCGACATCCCGGTTTTGCCACAGCCATTTGGTGCTCGGCCAAGTCGTACCGGACACACGGTTTAACCACATCAGGTATAAGATACCCGGAGCGAGGAAAAAGCAAATGTCAATGAATTGCTTTCCTGACATACCAAGGATTCCAATTTGAAGCTGTGGTTGGTGAGCTTTCCGTCGCCATTTTAATGCCTTGTACTGAGAGATGCGCTTCCAGACCGTCAGCTCGGGTTTCTCTCTGTTCACAAAAAGCAGTCACATGGTCATGAAGCTTTTCAAACCCACAAACTTCACCAACCACAATTGCCTGAAAGGTGCCTCAACGTCAACAGGATATAAATTATTTGCTTAAAGTTGGAGCTTCTACATTGAGGACACCACGCTTTGTTACATCAGCCCAGAAACAAATATGTTTGCTTCCCCGTTGGATAGAACCATTCCATTGGTGGAGGCGGGTTCCTGGAAACGAGATGTCCTGAGGTGGCAAGAGGATTGTGTGGCCTATTTACAGTGGTGACGGGAGTGGTAGGCTCTTGTTGAAAAGCAAATGGCTGCAGAAACTTTGCAAAAGGTTCCACCAGGAATGACCCAACATCAAATTGTGAGTTAAAGATTTTTTCCCGTTTTGACCCCTGTGACCCCAAGTTTCCACCTCCTGGGGCATGAACCGGGGGTCAAATCCAAATAATCGTTCCATATTTCATGCGTTCCCCAATGTTGATTGCATATACTGTATTGTACAAAATTTCATTAAAAGATATATTTTTAAATGTGCCTGTAATTGCATTTTTTGGTATTTGACCTTTTGACCCCATGCCAGGAGGGTGGAGCCAAAAATGATACTGCTCTTGCTCTTGCCCTATGGTGATCATAACCACCAAGTTTGGTGAATTTCTGCCCAACCGTTTTGGAGGAGATGACATCTGAGAGACTGACAGATGGGATTACAATATTTCACCGTTTTTTCAAAACGTGCCGGGATAACCAGGAGGGGTTACTGAAAGAACGCGTACATCCTGGAGGTGCTGAGAAGGGTCAGAGGAATGAAAGAGCAGTGAGAGCAAGACCGGAGGATAGGTCACTGACGTGCTCGTTATGAGAGGAGCAAAGTTTGTGCTTCAGCTTTCCACGAAGTTGTACACTGCTCTCGTAGTCAAAGTTTCCATCGGGTTAAAGTGAATGTCTTGAGTCGCTCTCTTCGTTTCGAATGTTTGCAGATGAACAACGAGTTTACATTTGGGATAATTTGAAGAATTGCTAACAAAACACTGGTCATTTCCCTGATGTCTGTTTTTGAGGAAGATGGTTGAAAGATGGCAAAATGTTCCACCAGGAATGACCCAATACCAAATTTGGAGTTTAAAAAATCTTTTCCCATTTTGACCTCTGTGACTCTAAGTCCCCACCCCCTGGGGAGTGAACCGGGGGTCAAATGTAAAAAGTTGCATACTTCATGCATCCTCCAATGTTGATTGCATAAATAAACAAGAAAGAGCAATCAGAGATTGCAGATTCTCTCCAGGACGTGTTGTTAGTGGTTCTTAAGGCTTTTGTTTGTGTTAGTTAAAACAAATATGGCGGCCGAACCACGTGACTGACGAAGTAAAAAAAAAACAATTTCTCCACCAATTTATCCCTAGATGATGCTCAAGAAATTTCATCATGATCGGGTGAAGTTTTGTACTTGTCAAATTATGACGTCATAATAGAGGCACCTATGACATCATCATTAACATATGTTATTCCCCATTAAGGCTTCTTTACAATGAGCCAGGTCTCAATTTTTTCTATGCAGCGTTTTCTGAGATATGGAGGTGCAAAGTTTTTGGGTTTTTCCATGATGGTGCCCATAGCACGTGACCTATGACGTCATAATTATCATTTAAAAATTATACAGGTGGAGTTGCACCAATGGTGAAAATTTGCTGTCAATCAGACCAACGGTTGCAGAGAAAATCTCATTTATTCTGTGCGGACAAACAAACGGACTCAAATGCAATACCCTCTCCTCTGGCGAGGGTAAATATGCCTGTTATTATCTTTTTCGGTACTTGACCTTTTGACCTTGCTCCAGAGGGCGGGGCCAAAAATGACTGCCCTTGCACCTTCTTGCCATGTGATTCACACCTGTTCTCATTCCTTTGGTTCCCGTGTCCAACTGTTGACCCCTGCCCCATTGTCAGATCATACCCCTCCATCAATCACTATGCTCTTCCATGAGCCTGAATCTTGTAATATACAGTATGTCGATCAGAAACCCTCAGAAGCAAACACGAGTGTACCGTTTGCGATATTAAACAAATGTATTTTGCACTTGGAGTTGATCACGCATGTCCAAATCCAATCAAATTTCGTCCAAATCCTTCCACAACTTTTTGAGATATCTTGTTCACAGACAAACTCACAGACAAACAGACAGGGGTGAAAACATTACCTCCACCACCGTAGGTGGATGGAGGTTATTATTGAGAGTGATCTGCCTTCCATCGAGAGCCTGTCCTCCAGCCGAGTAGCGAAAAGAATGAAAGGTATTGTTGTGGAAAACCATTCAGGTCCGCACAACTTTAGTCCAACGGTTTGGTTTAATTGCATTTAGATCATCAGATCATTCCTGTAAGTAGAAATACACAATAAGCATACGATGCGACATCTCATAAAGCCATTCATATCAGTCAATGCAAGCAAGCTAGATATTCTATAAAGGCGTACCATTAACGAGGCTACCGATGTAACATGTCACAAGGGAGAAGTCTCGGAGCACTGACACAGCAACGGGTCTTATAGTCACGCCCCTAGTGGGGACAACAATGACAGCGAGCAGCGAGCATCCCCACCCGGGTTCAGTACGGATACGATTTCACTACATTCACCCCCCGTCAGAATTATACGGCCGCGTGGCTAAAAGCGAGTGAGCGTCAGCATGGGCGCGGAGTATCAGTCGGCCCAACCGTAGCGGGCCGGGCGGCGAATTTCTCTGCCAGCACGCGTTCGAAATTCCCCGGGTACGGCGTCACGTAACCCAGTATCCCCGGTGTCAGAGGCGTCAACAGGGTCGGGTGACGAAGGGGGTAACGCCAAGTCGTCGGACCCGGGCAGTCTCGACGGGGGGAGGGTCGGTGGACTATCGGCGATGGGAGCGTCGGGAGAGGTCATAGTCTCATAGATGGGTTCGACCGGTTCGTCCGATTCCCTACTAAGGTCGTCGACCCCGCAAGGGGCAAGATGACGAACGGAGACAGTAGTCTCACGACCATCAGACGTCATCACACGAGCATGCTCAGGATTAGCCTGGAGAATCTGCACTTTGTCCACAAGGGGGTCGTACTTGCTCGCGCGAACTGCCCGTTTAAGGTAGGCCGGCCCGGGCCCAGCGAGCCAACTGGGCAAAGACCGTATACACCCCGAGCTCCTGGGGTGGTGGAAAAGACGCTCGTGGGGAGTTTGGTTAGTTGCCGTACTCAGGAGTGCCCGGATTGAGTTCAACGCCGCAGGTAGCGACCAAGCCCATTTATCGAGGCCCCGGCCGTGGGTCCGGAGATGGAGCATGACGGCCCTCCAGATAATCCCGTTGAAGCGTTCGATCTGCCCATTAGCCTGGGGTCTATACGGCGTGGTGTAACTAGACGCAACGTTGTTTTGGAGCAGATAGCCGCGCACCTCCTGAGACAAGAAGACTGCACCCCGGTCGGTATGGACATAGGCCGGGTAACCGAACATTGAGAACAAGTTCTGTAAGCAACGCATCACCGTGGCAGCAGTCATGTCCGCGCACATATAAGCAAAGGGGAATCGTGAGTACTCATCAACGATAGTGAGCAGATAGCGAGAGCCGCTCGACACCGGCAAAGGGCCCTTGAAATCCATCGCCAAGCGTTCCCACGGGCGTGTAGCCTTCACCAGAGTCCCCATAGGGGGGTTATAGAAACACGGTTTGATTTCCGCGCAGATAGCGCAGTCGCGACAGATACGGCGGATATCGTCAATCGAGTAAGGGAGATTCCCACTCCGCACGAAATGAGCGAAACGCGTTACGCCGGGATGGCCCGCAGTAGCATGCAGCACCCGTAGGCCCTCCAACGAGGTGATACCAGCACATGTAGTGGGGCGCGATAAGGCATCGGCGGCCTGGTTATCCTTCCCTGGGCGATATTTGATGGTGTAACAGAAGTCGGCGAGTTCGATACGCCAGCGAGTGATTTTCTCGTTCTTAATGCGCTGGGCGTGTAAGGTGTCGTACATGAACGCAACGCTTTGCTGGTCCGTGATGATTTGGAAGCTCCGCCCGAGTAGGTACGGGCGCCATCGCCGAATAGACTCGACGATCGCATACGCTTCCTTTTCAACGGACGAGTGCCGCCGCTCAGCGGAGGTAAGAGTCCGTGAAAAGAAAGCCACGGGACGTCCCCCTTGGGAGAGGGTCGCCGCGATGGCCTGATCCGAGGCGTCACTTTCGAGGACGAACGAGCCGCTCTCGTCGATGGTTGCTACGGCGGCTCGGGCGATGTCGGTCTTAAGACCTTCAAAGGCCGTCAATGCGGCCGAACTCAGGGGAAAAGTGTCGCAGGCCACAAGGGGGCGAAGTTTCGCGGAGAAATTTTGCACCCATTTGGAGTAATGGGCGAACAGCCCAAGGGCGCGTTTCAGGGACGCCCGATCGCAGGGAGGGGCCATGTCGAGCAAAGGTCGCAGACGTTCCTTATCCGGAGAGACAGAGCCATGGGTCACGGTGTACCCCAGAAGATCTATGGTGCGTAGGGAGTATCGGCACTTATCCTCGTTCATAGTTAAGTGATACCGTTGCGCGACCTCAAGGAAGCGCTTCAGATTGGCGTCATGGTGCCCTTGGTCATATCCACAAACCGTAAGGTTATCGAGGTAGACGAAAACATCGGTTAAGTGCTCCCGCGCAACGAGGTCATCCATGGCCCTCTGGAAACAAGCGACCCCGTTCGTCACCCCAAAGGGCAATCGTGTGAATTGGTACAACCGCTGCCCCGACTCGAAAGCGGTATAGATACGATCCGCCCTAGAGATAGGGATCTGGTGGTACGCACTACGGAGATCGAGAGTACTATAGACCGAATACTGGGACACCTGTTGCACTAGCGCGTCCATCCCCGGAAGGGGGTAGGCATCCAGCTGTGTAAAGCGGTTAATCGTTTGGGAATAGTCGATCACCATGCGTTTGCGATGGGCCTCACTGCGCACCACTAAGACCTGGGCACGCCACGGCGACCTACTAGGTTCTATGATGCCGTCTTTCAAGAGCTGAGTCGTTTCGTCCGCAATGAATTGCATGTCCGCGCGAGAGTAGCGTCTCGATTTTACCGCGACAGGGGTACAGTCGGAGGTTAGATTGGGGAACAGTGAAAGCGGACGGACGTCCATTTGCGCTAGGGCGCACACCGTTAGCGCGTCGTCCGCCCCCACAACAAGAGTGTCAGGCCCACCGAACTCCATTACCAGACGTCCATGCAGCTTAAGAAAATCGTGTCCTAGCAGAATATCAGCACATAATGCGGGTAAAACCATAAGGTGTACATCAGGGAAAACCCGTCCCTTTAGCACTAGTTTCAATCGGCATTCCCCTTTTGTGCTAAGCCGGAGTCCCTGGGAAGCCATGAAGATCCGTCTCGTAGACCGCCCGATCCGCCATCCATGCCTGAGCACAAGTCGCTGGTCGATAAAACTATCCGTAGATCCGGTGTCCACCAAGGCCTGAACACAATGGCCCTCAACCATAAGGGGAATAAGGGCTTGAGCCAGGCCAGACGAGGCAGCTGGGAGCGGGACTGAGCCCCCCGAATGGGTCGGACCAGCCTCGCGGGTGGATCCTACACCAGCAGCAGTTTTGCGATCGTGGCCGGAGTCTGCGTTGACCATGGGGAATCCATTATCGTCATCAGAGGGCTTTCCCCAGCATTCCGGTGTTTCGCGATTCAAAATCCGACGAGAAAAGGCCTCCGTAGTATTTGGCATCGCCTTTTGACACTCCTGGCAGATAAAGGCTTCCGTTGTAGCCGAAATCGCCTTTTTCGTTTGGTCGCTTTGACAAAAGGCTTCCGTAGTATTCGAAATCGCCTTTTTCGTTTGGTCGCTTTGACAAAAGGCTTCCGTAGTAGTATTCGAAATCGCCTTTTTCGTTTGGTCGCTTTGACAAAAGGCTTCCGTAGTATTCGAAAGCTGTTTCTTCCCTTGCGTGGCTCGAGGTTTGGCCAAGGACGCGGCCTTTGTCCCCGATGGAGAATGAGACGGTGGTGGCTGTCCGGTGGCGCCAGTCAAGGTTGTCTGCGCGCCCAGCGGGCCGCAGAGAGGGGCCCTCCCCTTCGAAGTCGGGTAAGGCGCTGGGCTCGTGGGTTCTGCTACAAGCCCGTTCAAGGTTGCCGCGCCTGCGCGACCGCGGCTGCGCGAGTCGAAGGGCCGCGAGCCGCGTGCCGATTTCTTGCACACTTTCGCGTAATGTCCCTTTAGCGAGCACAAATGGCAAATAGCGTCACGTGCCGGACACACGACTCGGGCATGACGAGGCCCTCCACAAAAAAAACATGCGGCCCCGCGCAAGGCCTTGGGTCTGCTGGTCGTAACGGCAGCTGTCAGGGTAGGGTCATCCTCCGGAGCATCCCGGAGTTCAGCAGGCGGATCCACGTCCTCGTCAGTGGTACTCTCCGGCCGGGCGTGTAGTGAGGTGCCCGCCAAAAGGCGCGTGCGATCATAGGCGTTCGATTGCATCCGCGCTTCGGTATACACCGTCGCTTGCTCAACCGCCGTAGCGAAGGTCAGGTCGGTCTTCTCCAAGAGTTTGAGACGTAGTTCCTGGGAGGAGACCCCTGCTATGAAGGCATCTAAAAGTCGATCATCTTTAGCCTGCTCGGGAGTCCGTGGCTCCTTGGCGCTGTCCAGCATGAGCTGCCGGAGCTCCTGGGCGTAATGATCCATAGGCTCGTTGGGCTGCTGCCGCCGCGTCTGCAGCAAATAACGCGCATACACAGGGCTTTTTTCTTTTATATAAAGCCGCTTGAGCTCCGCGATGGTAAGATCATACGTCGTGCATTGAGCGACCGCGTGGTAGACCCGGTAGTCGATTTTTGAGTGTAATATTGCCAGCTTCGCGGCAGGCGTCGGAGCGGTCTCAGGCTCATCAAAGAGATGCTCCAGTTGTCGGAGCCAGTGCTTGAGTTGCAAGCCTCCGTCCGTGGCTTGTGGGTCGGCGCTGAAAATGGACACCGTCAACGTCTTGTTGCCAGCCATGTCAGCAGATCTTAAATGCAATTAAGTGTTGTGGAAAACCATTCAGGTCCGCACAACTTTAGTCCAACGGTTTGGTTTAATTGCATTTAGATCATCAGATCATTCCTGTAAGTAGAAATACACAATAAGCATACGATGCGACATCTCATAAAGCCATTCATATCAGTCAATGCAAGCAAGCTAGATATTCTATAAAGGCGTACCATTAACGAGGCTACCGATGTAACATGTCACAAGGGAGAAGTCTCGGAGCACTGACACAGCAACGGGTCTTATAGTCACGCCCCTAGTGGGGACAACAATGACAGCGAGCAGCGAGCATCCCCACCCGGGTTCAGTACGGATACGATTTCACTACAGGTATCACCTGAGATGAGTTCCACCCAGCGCATGACATTTTAAAAGTTATCTGCACAGGTAAACGTTATCATTCCATCAAGACCAACTCCAATCGCTTGCACGACAGCCTTTACCCGACTGCAATCCGCACCCTCAATGAATCTATGTCTAAACGTTTTGGATGAGCATCTGAAGAATGGATATGGATATTTTTAACCATGCCACTTATTTAAATCACCAAAATGTTGTTTTAGGTCTCCCGACACATATACACAATTGCAATTGCAATTCTTCAATTGCAATTCTTCAATTGCAATTCTTCAATTCAACAATTGCAATTCTTCTTTCGTATGCAGCAAATGCGGCTGCGGGGTCGCATCATTGGCTGAAAGCATGGCTGTGCCGCTGATGCAGTGCCCTCTGCTGGTTGGAGCAGGAATTTGTATTTTGTAGTGCCCTCTGCTGGTTAGAGCAGGAATTTGTATTTTGCAGTGCCCTCTGCTGGTTGGAGCAGGAATTTGCATTTTGCAGTGCCCTCTGCCGGTTGGAGCAGGAATTTGTATTTTGTTCACGGTGCCGGCGATAGCTCACCAACTCTTCATGGAAAAGGTTGGATCTTTAACGTCCACCAACAAATGCTGAGAGACGGGACGGCCGTTTAATGTCCATCCGAGGGACGGCACGCACATTGATGAATCACCCAGCCCATTAAACACCGAATAGACAGTTTGTACCTGGGTCGGGATTCAAACCCAGGCTAGACAGCATAGAGGTTGACAATAAACTCATTATTATTTGTTATTGAACATTAGAAGCAGTTCAAAGGATAACAGATAACCAAAAATTGTGTTTACCTGATGGTACACGTCACCAGCAAGATTACATCAGCCTGGAAAGCAAACAAACACATCACAGGTGAAAATCTCCGGTTTTACAACGTTTTTGTTCCTCATTATTTATTCATTTACCAAACACATTTTGCAATGCTGACGTACAATTGTGCATTTGTTTGCATCTCGATCTCCCCTTTTGAAATTGAAACCCAAACGATAAGAATTTTGCAAAAATATCGGAGTTTTTAATAAGCATTTGCGTTACCCCCCAATTTCCGACAGACAAATGAAGATCTGTCAGAACTATTAATTCTTCATCCGTATGAAGGACGAGGCTGCGGGGGAGCATCATTGTCTGAGGGTTATGTCAGGAATTTGTCATTTGTTCAGGGTGTCGGCGATAGCTCGCCTACTCTTCGTGAAGGACACCGTGGGATCTTTAACGTCCACCAACGAATGCCAGCAGACAGCATGCCAGTTTAACATGCATCCGAGGGTTGGCACACACATTGATGAATCACCCAGCCTGTGAAACACCAGGATGGCTGTTTGTAGCTGGGGTGGGATTCCAACCCAGGCTAGTGAAACGTGCATTACAAACGCTCTTTCCATAGGTACAAATCATTGTTTCATCGAAACGTTACTGTGTCCACAACCATTGTTTGCCAGGACATCATGTTGGATGTACACACTTCTTCATGATTCTTTCATTATGTATATTAGACATATGAATCTTTGGAGGGGACAGAGGATGACAAACCTCTGTTACATCCGTCGTTCTGCCGAAGCCATTTTGTTGCAGGATTGCCCAAGCAATCTCCGTGTCACTCACATTCATCTGGCAGCCAAACGTTTCGAAAAACACTGCAAACAGTATCATCAGGTGAGATGGACAAACACACAGGACAACTCCCAAAACCGAAACTCCCCCCAGGGGAAAGACATAATTATATATATATATATATATACCTTACTGGCGGATGTTAATATATTATATACCTTACTGGCGGATGTTAATATATATACCTTACTGGCGGATGTTAATATATATACCTTACTGGCGGATGTTAATATATATACCTTACTGGCGGATGTTAATATATATACCTTACTGGCGGTTCCCCACTGATGGTATGAAGTCGCATAATGACCGATATATCTATCTTCTATCTATATACATAAAAGAAAGTTTTTGTTTGTTTGTCTGCGCAAGCTAATCTCCTGAATGGTGAAAGATAGGAGGAAACCTCTATAGTCCGTGGGCTGAGTAGGGTTTACATGCACCGCCCCCACAACTTAACTTCCCGGGTATGTCCATGTACCCCCCACCCTAGGGGTTAGGAAAAACCATGTTAACAGAAAAAAAACTCATTCCCAAGGTACCTCCCACGCATATTTTGATGTTACCCCCCCTGTGTCAGTGATTTCCGAAAATTAGGGGTAGGCGAAATTCAAATGGCCATAACTGTTTACCTAGTCATCCTATGGTTGCATATGACCCCTCAAAATGTTTGTCCTGGGACACTCTTTACAATGATATGTGTTATATGCAAATGAGGTCACTAATGAGGTCACCAGAGGTCAAACTATGAGAGAATGAGTTTTTTTTCTGTTAACATGGTTTTTCCTAACCCCTAGGGTGGGGGGGTACATGGACATACCCGGGAAGTTAAGTTGTGGGGGGGAGGGGGTGCATGTAAACCCTACTCAGCCCACGGACTACTAATACAAAAAATGTCGGGACGGGCCCCGGGAAGGTTTTAGGCGAGGTGGCGAGACCGGTCGAGGCCCACCTCGGCCGGGCCGGGCCCATTTCGCAATTAAAAGCTGAGCTAAATTATAGTAGTCAATGTTCTACGGCCGCGAGTAAAAGCTGAATTATAGTAGTAAATTCATTCACAAAGAACCAAAAATGCCGGGACGGGCCCCCGGAAGGTTATAGGCTAGGTGGCGAGGCCGGTCTAGGCCGCATCGGCCGGGCTGGGCCCATTTCGCAATTAAAAGCTGAGCTGAATTATAGTAGTCAATCTTCTACGGCCGCGAGTAAAAGCTAAATTATAGTAGTAAATTCATTCAAAAAGAACCCGGGCAACGTCGGGTGCTTTCGGCTAGTCTACTATACAAGAGAGCTGTTGGTCTGCGTCTGTGTCGCCATTTTTCTCAGAGATGGCTTAACGGATCTTCGTCAGACTTTCAGAGGTTCATCAGAGTGCCTGGGAGTGTTTTAGGCCAAAAAAAAACATAAAAAAAATAAAAAGTTCGTTCTTTTGGATAATAAAAAAAAAACAAAAAAAAAAACGCTCGATAGTGCCTAAGCCTTTTTTTTTTAATTAATGACGGTTATAATATACAAGTACACATTCGCATAAATAAATACAAAACAATCACCAGACATTTGAACACCAATAATAAAACAATTCCGGAAGTGTACGACAGTGGTAGTAATGCTTCTTCTTCTTCTTCTTGATCGGCATCACACTCACCTCAGAAACGTGATGAACGGCACATTCACCCACCAGCATATATTGAACGAAAAGGTGATGAACCCCATTCCACTCCCCCCACTCCCTGCCTCACCCGTCCCCGGCAACGCCGGGTACTCCTGCTAGTATATGTATGTATGTATGTATGTATGTATATATTGTCGCGTAACCGTGATTAACACCACAGTTACGGATGACCGATTTGCGAGACTTTAACTCCCGAGGCGAACACTCAATGGCGGACTCAAGTTCAACACCAACGCGCGGAATGGCGGGGCGCAGCGAAGGCTCCGCAACCTTATCTATTAAAATCAAACACCCAGGAAAACTGCGTTCAGATATTATGTACAAAAAGTAATATAAGGGTTTATTAGGAAAAGTAAAGCCAGTGAAAAAGCCCGCCGGTAAATCTAATAATTCTAATAAACCTAAATCGGGACGTCCCCACACGACTGACAGCAAACACAAACGAGGGAGATTAATCACGAAAATAACACGTCCCGTCGTTCAAAATATACGCGGAGATCGGGCTTATCTGTCTTTGTCGTCTTGTATTGTTGGTGTCCAGCACCGCTCCTTCCGGCCCGATCGCACACCACGAGGCCCCTCGCTCCAAGCACCACGCGTCCGACGCAGGCCAGCGGCTCCACTTGACCAGGGACAGGAAGGACTCCTTTCAACTCCACTCGACTCGACGCGGGAGTGCTGGCAGCCAAGTGCCAACGAACTGCTCAGTGCCAACTGGGTGTGTGCTCTCGTGTGTCTCCTGCGACTCCCCACAACCCGAACTGCACTCGAACTGCGACTGGAATGGCGTGTCCTCTCCAACTCTCCACCACCGCTCAACTCAACTCAACTGGCGAACTCAGAGAGACTCAACTCAACTGCCCGCGTCTGCTCAGAGAGACTCAACAACTCGCGAACTGGCGAACTCACTCTGGACTCAACTCCTGAAATGGCGTCCGACCGTCGCCTATATTGGTGGCCGATGACGTCACATTGCGCACTCCTCAGCCAATCAAAGCCTCCCGCGACTCCTGACATCTCCCCCGTTACGCGACCCTGCGGTCCTGGCATAACACGTGCCGGCCAGGTTTGTAGGCCTTTGGAGGTGTACACGGTGGCGGCCAATTGTGGTGGTGTTTTTGACCTGGTTTCCTGTCAATTTATTACGAAGTCCTTGTCAGGGAAAGGGGGATTATTTAATGTTGCGCTAAGGACCTAACTAATGTTTATGTGGTTTGCAGTGCCATAAAGGACAAAGGTTTGATTACTAGGTGAGACTCACAGGGGCGTTACCTTTAACCCCTCACTATTTAACACTCGAATCTCCAGGTAGATCCACACTCATACATCTTACCCCGACAACCGCCTAAACATCAAGAACTTATTACATGTAGAGTCCCTGTCACGACAGCCGAATACCTACCTATTCAGATCTACCTAGCTCTAGATGTTGCATTACCAAATTCATAACAATATATATACACACAGGTAAGCACCAGCACTCCCACCTTTGTCCACCTGAGCAAGGTGAATGTTCAACAACTTACGAGAAATGCAACAACCCCTTATCCCGTCCTAACTACCCTAACCCAGTCCTAAGACTTATCCAATGAGTCGAAAGCCCTCTAGGAGTCTTGGGTAGTATTACAATACTAGACCCACATAGAGACCCAAAGACCCACATAAAGACCCGGTTTATAAATTCACCTTTTCTGCCATGACCATTGCAGACATCCTTGCTCAGATAAGCCACCTGCTCATCATCACCATGATCCGGATCTTGGAGGTCCTTCCTCGGCATGAGAAAGTCCTTAAGAGTAGGACCTCCAGGTGTGTACCCAACACCTCGTTCCTCCAGTCGTCCCCTCACACCTTGACTGCACAATCCATGGAGACCGGGTCTTCGCACGTTGGTGGAGCGTATCCTCCATAAGGACACGATTTCCAAATGCTTCGAAGTGGTGGGACGCCAAATCGAGAATAACCTGGAGGTAAGCAGAGCATGAGTGACAGATCCCATGATATGAAGGTGAACTGTACTGTCTGAACTACATATCACACGGCTCGGCGCGGGTCCTGTACTGTACATCCATTTACAGTGCTGCTTTACCACGCCGGTCCATGATTGCTTCACTCATCACTGCCTTGTTAAATACACCCAAAACAAGCACAGACTTGCATTCATGGCGTTTATAAACTTAAATTGCTCGACAGTCCAAGAGCATGCTGCAACAACAACAACCGATCTCGCGTTGCAAGTGCGTGGCCGGAAGTCTCGCGAGATTTCCTCTGGCGGAATTAATTTGATTTTGCTCTTGTCGAATATAACACAGGATAACGTTTGAAATGTAGGAAAGAGTAAATACTTCGAGCTCTCACCTAAATAAAAAAGAATTTAAAAAACTAAAGAAAAAAAGGAACCACAGTTGAGGTGCAAAATACGTCATGGATACACCCTAACAACGGAAGGGAATTAGCGTAGAGAATTCATTTGCCCAGATATGACTTAATCGGTGTTTCGGTAGAAAACACCATCGATGAACCTTGTGTACCAAAGGGGCGCCCTACACATATATAGGTTAAAACCTGTCCGTAAGTACATTTTTTGAACTGTATGAATCAAATTGGCGCCCGTTTGTATGAACTTTTCTGGAGCATTACTTGGTTCCTCCTCAGAACACAAGGGTAGAACAGCATGCACACGAGATTTTTTGAATGTCCCTTCTTTTCTATTGTTTGGCATTTTCTACAAGCTATGGAATGTCCCTTCTTTTCTAGAATTTGCCACA
Source organism: Myxine glutinosa (assembly GCF_964187855.1). NCBI lineage: Eukaryota > Metazoa > Chordata > Myxini > Myxiniformes > Myxinidae > Myxine > Myxine glutinosa. Next base: position 125,828,931 of record NC_136265.1, on the reverse strand, counting down.
TGGGACATACCATATAAAGGGGCCTTTTCTGTTTCCCTGGCATTTTCCCCAAGACATAAAATATATATACCGTAAAATGGGTTGAAGAGGGACAACAAGGTGAATAGGGACACAAACTGAAAAAAAGTTCGGAAACTTTTTTCATTGAAAATATTGATAACCATACTGATTTGTTGATATTTGGGTTGAAAGTGTTCTCTTGTTTTTTTAAAAAGCAATTTATAGTCCCTATTAACCCCATATATGGGTTAAATAGGAATAAATAGGATTTTTATGGCTGTCCCTATTCACCCCGTTTTACGGGTGAATAGGGACAGTCACTAAAACAAAAAAATAATAATCAAGAAATAGGGACAATTTGGAGAAACTTTTTATCCCATATTTTTTTTCATTGGCACCGTGGTTTATATTATGGGTGCATATTATGTGCATCCATCTGAGCTTTCAATTTAGCAATAAGTTGGAAACTCAGGATTGCTTCTTGATTATTTTTTTTTTGTATTAGTGACTGTCCCTATTCACCCGTAAAACGGGGTGAATAGGGACAGCCATAAAAATCCTATTTAACCCATATATGGGGTTAATAGGGACTATAAGTTGCTTTTTAAAAAAACAAGAGAACACTTTCAACCCAAATATCAACAAATCAGTATGGTTATCAATTTTCAGCGAAAAAGATTTCCGAACTTTTTTTCAGTTTGTGTCCCTATTCACCCCATTTTACGACATATATATATATATATATATATACATATATATATATATATATATGAGAGGGGGGGGGGGGGGGGGGAGGGGAGGGAAGGGAATGGGGCTAGTGGTGGATAAATGTTGATTGTGGGATACCAGCTCAGCAGGGAGCGAACATTAGGCAGCGAGTGTCTGGCGATTGGTTGGTCCCAGACACATTTCTGCTCTGCTACCATGAAAGACCTGTAAAGTGGTGCACACGTACACCCACCTCTATGATACAGGCTATTTATTACCGCCGCCATCAAAGGTGGATGGAGGTTATGTTGTCACCCCTGTCTGTGAACAAAATATCTCAAAAAGTTGTGGACGGATTCGGACAAATTTTGGCAGAGATGTAGCGTTTGTGACAAGGACGAAATGATTAGATTTTGGTGAAGATCCAGATCCGTCTACTAGAATTTTGTAAGTGATTCTTCACCATTGGGAGATTGGGCCAAAAGGATACATAGCAGGATATCTCAAAAAATTGTGGACGAATTTGGACAAAACTTGTTGGACCGGTTGTGTGTGACAAGGACAATTATTTTCGATTTTGGTGAAGATCCAGATCCAGCTAGTAGAATTTTAAAAGTGATTCTTCACCATTGGGTGATATGGCCAACCAGGCGGAGGTATAGGTATGCTCTCTACTGAGTGCCGTTCTAGTTTATATTTGATTTTTGTTCAGGTATCACCCAAAGTTCAAGCTAGAGTGAAATACGTGGCAGATCAAACACACGACAAAGTTGAATCAACATAACGCAATACGGAGTCGAGTCGTAGATTGGTCCAAAACCCACGGTGCCTTTGAAAACACAGCAAACGTAACCGAGACATGGAGGCAGATGGTATCAGACTCACCGGCATTGTGGTTAGTGTCCACTCTTGAATATTGGAGTTCCATTCACGTACCGAGGATTCCTATTAAAAGACAATGGTATGCGTCGCTTTCTTCCGTGTCCATGGGGTTCGTGGAGTGTCCATGGAAAATTAAATATATAATATTATAATTGAAACTATCTCCTAAAAACAACTTATAATCACACTTTCGTCATACAAACAAATTGGTAGCTGTGGTGTATTTAACATTTCTGTCCATCAAAACAAAGTCCCGAAACCGGTTGGATGCAGCAGATATGTGTGTTGCTATATCAGACAGCTCCTTGGTTTCATGTCCTCGTCGCTTCAAAGCAGTCCATGGGTAATACTTGAGGATCTGGCAGATCCACAGGTTCAAAACAGGTGAAGGACCACTGATTTAGAGGAAAGAGCACAGGCAAATATAGCTGGCCTCCAAAGCCAGTCCTTCCTTGGCACACCTGAGCTCCTCACCACATGCAAGGCTTTCATCCACAGCTCAATGGAATCCTGCTCTCCCCTCTGGGCCTTTGCTCCTGCCTCACCCTGTTGAAACCAAAGCTTTCAGAATCATTCGAATCTCCAGCGATGAAGTTAACTCCGAGGACCTTTCACTCTCACCGCAGGCAGGTAGATGGTCTTTCTGTCTTCTGCCGACTCCTCTCCGGCTTTGCTCCTCCAGCTCTATCTGTGCTCTGTCCCCCACATATTCCTTCAGGTCGCACAAGATCTGCCAGCAACCCTCTTATGGTTAAACTGCCAAAATCAAGACTCTCTGCTCACCTTCACTCCTTCATTCCTCTTTTCTCCCGCCTCTGAAACAAACTCCCTCACTCTCTTCAATCCCTCTCATCCCTCCAGGTCTTTAAAACAGCTGTTCACCACCATCTCTCATCTTCCCCCATCCAAAACCTTGATCTTTTCTACCCCCGCTAATTTCACCCCAGATCCACTTTTTTTGAAATTCTGACTTCTTTCCTGGAAGTCCTAGCAGTGTCCATGTGATTTTTACCTCTCTCCCCCACCCCCCCCTTACCACACCTCCTCCCCCAAGCCCTCTCCCTCCCACAGATCTCCCAATGTCCCCGTTCTTCATCTTGTCTCCCGTTCCCTTTATCATATTGTTTTGTGTGTCAGTTTGTCTTTTTGTGATTAATGTTAGCTCTTACACAAGCCTCGATACAAAAACATTAAAAAAAAAAACCCTGTGGGTTGGCATCCCTTTGGGAAGGAAATTTTTCTCTTAAAAAATGTACCTACTGACTGCACAAAAAAGCAGACTTCCGCTACGGACAAGTCGTGTTCGTCTGACGTCAAGTCTGGTGTTGTCTGCTGTCTCTGTTTGCATGTGAATGACATGCAGGTAACGGCACATGCAGGTAACGGCAAATACCCACAAACCAAAACGCTATCAACAAGCCAGCTTGAAAACCCTTTTATTTGTGTGGACAAGGAATCGAGAGAATGTACGAAACGTGCTTTTAAAAGTGCACACCCCAGGGTGTACTTGTTCAAAACGCGTCTGATCCAAGTCAGACGCAATCCGAGATCCAAAGATCGCGCCAAAACAAGAATTACTTTCAGGTATGTAACAGAGGATGATGTAACATCAAATGAGACCAGCAGGCATGTGCAGAACCATTTTGGGGTCGAAACGACCCTCCTTCCCAACAGTCGTCTCTCCGTGTTCCTGCATGGAGGAATTCACCGAGTGTCAGCGGGATGACTGTTGAGGTACGCGGACGTCATGATCTCCACGGAATGCATTTCTTCTCGGGCATTCGCAGGTAAAAACACCTTCCCACGTGGTGAGAACACGCCGGTGAAAACAAAGCGGAAAAACTTTGTTGCATTAAGTTGTCCGATAGGAAAACATTAAACAAGTTAACAAAACCGTTTATTCAAGGACCTGAGCATTTTATATTTACATCAAATTTACGAAATGGAAAGAAAACATGATTTTTGTTTGTCGCTTTCACCTTGCTATGGCTTCCAGCAGGAGCCGTTCAACGATATCTCGGTACAAACCAGCTGTGTCTTAGTGTTATTTTAAAAGGCCGACCAACCTCAAAGTAAATGGAACATTTCGAATGTGAAAAGGTCTTGAGTGCAGTCTGTTGGACGCAAAATACCAACGCACACCGAAGAAGTCCAAAGCGTGTCGGGTCCAGGCACGAAGAATCTGGATGAGGCCGCACGGTTCATCTTGTTCCTCCTCCTGATAAGCTGATCGAATGACAAGAGACGAGCAGCATGATGGAAACAGCACGAGGATTATGTGGTTTGAATGAAGAGTAGACCTGGAAGAATGAAGTTTTGAATGAAGGGTGGACCCAGAAGAATGAAGTTTTGAATGAAGAGTGGACCCGGAAGAGTGAAGTTTTGAATGAAGGGTGGACCCGGAAGAATGAAGTTTTGAATGAAGAGTGGACCCGGAAGAGTGAAGTTTTGAATGAAGGGTGGACCCGGAAGAATGAGGTTTTGAATGAAGAGTGGACCAGGAAGAATGAAGTTTTCAATGAAGAGCAAGTGTGTTTGATGGAACGCAGCGGCAGTGTCTGAGCGAGATGTGGTCTCTCCATAGATTACTCCGTTGAGTAACCCGCACGCCATTGGGCGGGATAGAAAATGTCAGCAAACAGCGGAGGCTGCATGCAGGAGCGGCTCGAGCATAGCGTTCACAACAAACGCTCGTAGAAGAGCATGTATGCCTGAGACTTGAGCACCTGAGCTTCGGAAACCGGAGAGATGTGCGTGTCGCTTGCATGGAACCAGGATCCTTGCTGGGATGGGCAGGACTCCATGGTTGGAACTTTAAAGAGGGAAGAGGGAGAAGAGGGGAAATAAAGACACCATCATCACATCACAAAGGGAAGGTTCATTTCATAAACTAGAACGATGCTCGGTAAAGTGCCTCCGCCAGGTTGAACGGTTTACCTTTTGTATCCCACTGATGGACCGAATCTGCATCCGGACCTGAACCAAATTTTAATCGGCTTGTTCATGACACCTACTCAACTCATCCACCAAGTTTTGTCAAAATCCGTCCACAACTTTTTGAGACATCGTGCTCACAGACAAACAGACGGGTGAACAAATAACCTCGGTCCACCTTTGGTGGTAGAGATAATCAGCTTGTAGAGCGTTCGCCAGGTGGGTTAGCACACAAACAAGTTACTCAAATGAAACGGTCGATAAGGAACGACAAACTGGCTTGACAAGCGATAGGAAGCTTATTGGTAATGGAACATATTTCTTTCATTTGCGACTGTTTAAAAAGGTAATCACCTGCAAGAAATAATTGACAGAATCGTTTGTGGTTATAATAATTTTTACTTCCAGTAGATACTATGCCACATGAAACGCCATGCTGAGCAATTTATACACGATGCTGAGCGGAGTTCGTCAAAGGTGGAAATCCCCCTTGGAGAGGGGCAGGTTAAGTAGCTACAACCTTCTTTGTATGACCCTTCGACCCCTGTCAGCTCTGGTTGAGATTGATTAAGTAATGACTGAATGCATCGATAGGTGAGATCAATTCAGGATGGAATAAAAAACTGCCGTATTTATGCCTCCACCAATGAAGTCGCCGGTAGCATTATGTTTTCAGGTTGTCCGTCCGTCCGTCCGTCCGTCCGTGACAGGTTTTTGTTACAGCGATAACTTGAGAACTGCTGAAGAATCTTAGTCAAACTTGGTGCAGGTATGTATAATGAGGTAAAGATGAACTGATGAACTGAAACCTGGCTCCACTTTGACCGCCCGTAGACCCCCTTTCACCCCGATATTTTTAATGCCGTGAACAAACTTTATTCACAACACAACATATATAATTTGTGCCAAGTTTGGGTACAATTCCTTCAGCAGTTTCGGAGAAGAAGTTGCAAGTGTTTATGGACGGACGGACGACGCACCACCGCATAAGCTCCTCTGAACTTCGTTCCATGTGAGCGAATAATTAATGTTGCTGCACCAACTCCTGAACCAGTGATGGGATTTTGAGCAAATTTGGTATAAGTATATATGATGCAATGATGAACTGGTTGGATTATGGCATCAAGGTCAAATGTCAGAGGTCATGCCAGGTAAAAATGTGATAACTTGAGAACAGCTGAATGGATTTAAATCAAACTTGGTACAAGCATTATAATGATGTAATCATGTGTGCGGAGGAATATCGGTCACCGTCGTGACGTCGAAGAGTGTCGTTCTAGTTTCATATACTGTTTCCTCTCTTCTCAACCATATGATAAGGCTTTTAAATTCCCACGGAAGGGGTTGATATTTTGAGAAGACAACGCATAATGAGTGCAGAACAAGCGTTACGCCTAGGTCCCCCGTCGGGGAAGTGATGTGAGTTGACAAAGTGGAACACGCAGAAAACATGCTATGATATGATATTTCGCTCACAAGGGTCAGACATACATGGAGGCGGCCATCTTGGATTTTGACAAGGCGACCCAATTTTCAATAGCGTTCTTCCTTATGCCTAGATACACCCACACACCAGAAGGTACTTCGCTTATGTTTCAAGATATTTCGCTCACAAGGTCCAGACATATATATGGTGGCGGCCGTCCTGGATTTTGACGTGGCGACCCACTTTACAATAGCGGTCTTCCTTATGCAGAGATACACCCACACACCAAATTAGAAGTTGGTACTTCGCTTATCTTTCAAGATATTCATCTCACAAGATTCAGACATACATGGCGGCGGCCATCTTGGATTTTGACGTGGCGACCCAATTTTAAACAGCGTTCTTCCGTGTGCCTAGATACACCCACACACCAGATTAGAAATTGGTACTTCGCTTATTTTTCGAGATATTTCGCTCACAAGGTTCAGACATATATATGGTGGCGGCCATCTTGGATTTTGACGTGGCGACCCAATTTTCAACAGCGTTCTTCTTTATGGCGAGATACACCCACACACCAAATTAGAAGTTGGTACTTCGCTTATTTTTCAAGATATGCAGGTTACAAGGTTCAGACATATACTGAAACGCAAAAGAAACTTACCACCTTTGAAACCTTTAAATATCAACAATAACACTGCGTGTAGTAAATGTGTGAACTTATTTGTGGACAATAGTGTCCTCACTGTCAGACAAAACGGTCACGGATGGTCACTTGAACCTTCAATGGTCACTTCATAGCACAGCTGTTGAACAGCCGTTTTGACTGTCAGTGATTAGCCAAGGGGTACGGGATGATTTTAATGAGCTGCACGTGATGTCTTGATATTGGCTTTAAAAAGGCCAGTGCAAAATGGGCATTTCAATCAACATGCCACGATTGTCAAGGGATCAACGGCAGCGTGCCCTGGGCATGCTGCAAGGCGGACTGAGCGACCGTGAGGTGGCACGTCGCCTTGGCTGTTCACACCAGACGATATCGGCCCTGGTGGACAGAGACACCCTCCACAACTCTGCAGATGACAGACCTCGATCAGGGAGGCCAAGAGTCACCACTGCAAGGCAGGACAGGCAGATGGTCCGAACAGTTCAAAATAAAACAAACCAACAATTTATTGCTAATTGAAACATTGGCATTTTATTGATGACATGTCAAGTTTTTGACCAAGATACACCATCTCATCAGTTTGTTCTACAGTACAGAACAGCACAGGGTGCAATGTCAGTCCTCTTTCAATAGCGTGTGTGGCCACCATTGTTTTGGATACAGGCAGTGCATCGTCGGCATATACTGCCTACCAGTCTTTGGATGGATTGCTGCTGGATTCTGTCCCACTCAGTCCTCAATGTCTGAAGCAGCCATACCGTGTCCTGGCCCTGCCAACTACGCGTCTCCCAAGCTCATCCCACAGGTGCTCTATGGGATTCAGGTCAGGGGAGAGCGCAGGCCACTGCATGGTGTTGATGTTCTCGCCTTGGAGAAATGCAGTGGTAAAGCGAGCAGCATGGGGACGAGCGTTGTCATGCTGAAAGGTTCTCAGTTCTGGGTGGTCTAGCAGGAATGGCAGCAGATGAGGTCGCAGGATGTTATCCACATACCGCTGGGCATTAAGATTCCCATCCACAACCACCAGTGGCATCCTGTACCGGCCTGATATGGCGGCCCACACCATCACACTTGGGCCACCCCACCTGTTGGCTTGACGCACGCAACAATCGGCATATCGCTCGCCAGTTCTTCTCCAGACACGCTCACGCCCATCAGGACTGTCCACACAGAACCTTGACTCATCGCTGAAAGCGACCTCGTTCCTCTGCGCCAAGGTCCACCGCTGATGCTGCTGGCACCATCTCTGTCGGTTGCAGCGATGGGCAGCCGTCATCACGGGGCCTCTGTATGGTCTTCTGGCAGTCAGACCATAGTCATGCAGTCGTCTTCGTGCAGTATCATTGGAGATCCGTGGGTTTGCACGCCCCGGAGTTTCTGCCGCAGTGCGGGATGCTGGACGGAATCGATCCCGCAGGTGACTTCAGACCATCTACCTGTCCTGCCTTGCAGTGGTGACTCTTGGCCTCCCTGATCGAGGTCTGTCATCTGCAGAGTTGTGGAGGGTGTCTCTGTCCACCAGGGCCAATATCGTCTGGTGTGAACAGCCAAGGTGACGTGCCACCTCACGGTAGCTCAGTCCGCCTTGCAGCATGCCCAGGGCACGCTGCCGTTGATCCCTTGACAATCGTGGCATGTTTATTGAAATGCCCATTTTGCACTGGCCTTTTTAAAGCCAATATCAAGACATCACGTGCAGCTCATTAAAATCATCCCGTACCCCTTGGCTAATCACTGACAGTCAAAACGGCTGTTCAACAGCTGTGCTATGAAGTGACCATTGAAGGTTCAAGTGACCATCAGTGACCGTTTTGTCTGACAGTGAGGACACTATTGTCCACAAATAAGTTCACACATTTACTACACGCAGTGTTATTGTTGATATTTAAAGGTTTCAAAGGTGGTAAGTTTCTTTTGCGTTTCAGTATACATGGCATCAGACATACATGGCGGCGGCCATCTTGGATTTTGACGTGGCGACCCAATTTTAAACAGCCTTCTTGCTTGTGCCTAGATACACCCACACACCAGATTAGAAGTTGGTACTTCGCTTATTTTTCAAGATATTTCGCTCACAAGGTTCAGACATATATATGGTGGCGGCCATCTTGGATTTTGACGTGGCGACCCAATTTTCAATAGCGTTCGTCCTTATGCCGAGATACACCCACACACCAAATTAGAAGTTGGTACTTCGCTTATTTGTCAAGATATTCATCTCACAAGGTTCAGACATACATGGCATCAGACATACATGGCGGCGGCCATCTTGGATTTTGACGTGGGTTGCACCCACACACCAAATTCGAATGCGGTCCTTCGCTTATGCACGCACACGCACGCCCGCACGCACAGACGGACGGACGGACGGCCGGACACACGGACGGAGGGGAAAGCCATAGTCCCCCTTTCGCTCCGCTGAGCGACGGGGGACAATTATAGAATCTCAGTTAAGACTAGGCCGACAGCCTCAAATCTGACTGGATATGTGATATGCAACTGGGGTTACAAAACAAGCTTTTTATTTCAAAATATTTCATAAAATTCCGTCACTCCCCTCTCCCCCTCTTCCCCAATAGAAAAAAAAAAAATCCTTTATTCCACTGCCATTGAACTAAACTGCCAAACGTTCGACTTGCTTCAGGTTTTACGATTTATACCGAATGATGAAGGCGTTAAGAGTTGAATGTTCCATACTCACCAGGACAAGCTAATCCATCAGAGATAAGATCGTGCAGCTTGTTGCTGGGTGAGCGCACCTTCACGTACGCGGTATAATGTCCACCACGCATGGTCCCGCTATGTTCCACAATGCCGTACAGCCCATACATAACTTTTGACTGACCTGCTGGAACACCCTGTGGAGGAATAGGGTGCCACTGCCATTTCAGCATCGGTGATGCACCTTTCCAAGCCTCGATCAATAAATTGTGGCTTAAACGGAAATCTCAAATGTGACAAGTCATATACACGCATCATTAACAGAAGAGCCTATTGCATGAAGGAGCAGCAACTCAAATCGAAGATCAACGTCTGCTTGTTGCTGCACATACCTTGCATGACGCGATGCAGAACGGAGCCAGGTCCAGGACGGTGGGAAATGACACAAAAGTGGTGACCTTCCGGAATCCAAATCCAGACTGGGGAATGCAAGAGCAACAAGAAGCATGAAACACACACCTTCAGAATAATGTATTTATGATTGTTCAGATGATACTTTAGTTAATAAAATAAAACAAGTAAAGCATCATACTAAAGCGCGGCGTTACGCGCGCTGCTTGTGAGCAAGGAGGAAGCGGACAAGCGGTAACATATAAACGTCTTTATTGTAAGACTACACTGTAACACTGTGCTCCTCCGGGCTGGTCGCCCGGGGTATATCATGAGGCCACGCCTACCCCTCGGGCGTGGCCACCGCCCACTTGGTGCGTGGAATGATGTCACCACGCCAGTGGGCTTTTGTGTCCGCCACACGCGCCCCCCCAGAATTCCCGCGCACCTGGAGGGCCAGTTTGCGGGGCAGACGAATGACCCGGCCGAAGCGCCCCCTGGCGATCGGCGGCGTCCGGGGTGCAGGGATGCCAGGTGGGATGCCCCTGGCTGCTCCTGGGATGGGTGCAGGACCGGGGGGCGGCGTGGCGGCGGGGCTGGGCGGTGCCGGGGGTCCGCCCGCAGGAGGGCGGCCCCGACGTGGGGGTCGGGCCACTGGCGGTGGATGGTCCACATCGAGGTGGGCCGGCTTGAGGCGGTCTACCGAAACGCGGTCAGGAGTACCGCCGATGTCCAGGGTGAAGTGCTTCGCCCCGGTCTCCAGCACGCGGAAAGGCCCGTCGTACGGGGGCCGCAGTGGTGTCCGATGGGCATCGTGGCGGACGAAGACGTACTCCGCCGTGCGAAGCTCCGGGGCGACGTGCGTCGGTGGGTGCCCGTGGCATGCCGTTGGCACCGGGGCGAACCTCTGGGCGGTCTCTTGCAGAGCGGAGCGCTGCTGTGCCGCGGACCATGGTGCCGTGGAGTCGGGGAGGAACTCGCCCGGCACCCGCAGCGGTTGCCCGAAGACCAACTCCGCCGCGGATGCGCGCAGGTCCTCCTTGGGCGCCGTCCGGAGGCCCAGCAGGACCCAGGGGAGCCTGTCGACCCAGCCGCCGTCGCGGAGGGTGGCCCGGAGCGCGGCCTTCAATGAGCGGTGAAATCGCTCACACAGGCCGTTAGCCTGGGGGTGGTAGGCCGTGGTTCGGTGCAGCCGGACCCCGAGCCCCTGCGCAACCGCCCCCCAGAGCTCCGAGGTGAACTGGGGGCCGCGGTCGGATGAGATGTCTGAGGGGGCGCCGAAGCGGGCGACCCAGGTGGCGATGAAAGCCTGCGCGACATCGGCCGCCGTTGTCGACGCCAAGGGCACGGCCTCCGGCCACCGGGTGGTGCGGTCCACCATGGTGAGGACGTGGGTGAAACCCCGCGAGGGGGGCAGAGGTCCCACCAGGTCCACGTGGACGTGGTCAAACCGGCGTTCCGGCACCGTGAACGGGGCCAACGGGGCCTGGGTGTGCCGGTGCACCTTGGCGCGCTGGCACGCGAGGCATGTCCTGGCCCAGCCGCGGACGGCCTTCCGGAGGCCATGCCAGACGAACTTGTCGGCGATCAGCCTTTGGGAGGCCCTCGCGCCCGGGTGGGACAGGCCGTGGATGGCGTCAAACACCTGGCGCTGCCAGCCCGCGGGCACAATGGGGCGAGGACGCCCGAGGGAGACGTCGCACAAGAGGGCCGCGCCCGCGCCGTCGAACGGCACCTCGGTGACGCGGAGGCCCGTGACGGCGGTCCGCAAGGCCTGGACGTCGGGGTCAGCGGCCTGGTCCGCTGCCATCCGGGCATAGTCGATGCCGAGGTGGACTGCGTGGGCGACGGCCCGGGAAAGGCAATCCGCCACCGGGTTGTCCTTCCCCGCGACGTGCTGGATGTCCGTCGTGTACTCGGACACGGCCGAGAGGTGACGCTGCTGCCGGGCCGACCACGGCTCGGTGACCTTGCCCATCGCGAAGATCAGCGGCTTGTGGTCGACGAAGGCAGTGAACGCCCGGCCCTCGAGCAGATGGCGGAAGTGCCTGACCGCCAAGTGAAGTCCGAGCAACTCGCGGTCGAAGGTACTGTAACGGCGTTCGGGCGGGCGAAGCTGCCGGCTAAAGAACGCCAGCGGTTGCCAAGCTCCACGCACCCATTGCTCGTGCACCGCGCCCACCGCGTAGTCCGAGGCATCGGTGGTGAGGGCGATCGGTGCATCGGGCGCCGGGTGCGCGAGCATGGTGGCGTTAGCCAAGGCGAGCTTCGCGCCCGTGAACGCCGTGTCCATCTGCTCGGTCCAGGTAACGTCGCCTTTGCCCGGCTTACCTCGGAGAGCTTCATGCAGGGGGCGCAGGAGCTGGGCGATACGGGGCAGGAACCGATGGTAAAAGTTCACCATGCCCAGGAACTCCTGCAGCCCTCTGATCGTGCGGGGGCGCGGAAACCCCTTCACCGCCTCCACCTTGGCCGGCAGGGGGACGGCTCCGTGCCTGGTGACACGGTGCCCCAGAAAATCGATTGTGGCGGCGCCGAACCGGCACTTTGCGGGGTTCACAATCAGGCCATGCTGGCCCAGGCGTTCGAAGAGCGTGCGGAGGTGGCGTAGGTGCTCTTCGCGGGACGCGCTGGCGACGAGGATATCGTCCAGGTAGACGTAGACAAAATCCAAGTCGCGCAGGACGCTGTCCATCAGTCGCTGGAACGCCTGAGCCGCATTCTTCAGACCGAAGGGCATGCGCAGGAACTCGAAGAGTCCGAATGGCGTGATGACCGCCGTCTTCGGGACGTCCTCCGGCCTGACGGGGACCTGATGGTAGCCGCGTATGAGGTCCACCTTCGAGAAGAAGGACCTGCCCGCCAAACGGGCGGAAAAGTCCTGAATGTGGGGGACGGGGTAGCGGTCGGGAGTCGTGGCGTCATTGAGACGGCGATAGTCCCCGCACGGTCGCCATCCCCCGCCGGGCTTCGGCACGATGTGCAGCGGCGACGCCCAAGCGCTCTCTGAGCGCCGAACGATGCCGAGTCGCTCCAGGGTAGCGAACTCCGCTTTTGCCACCGCCAGCTTCGTCGGCTCGAGGCGGCGTGCCCGGGCGTAGACCGGTGGCCCGACGGTGGGGATGTGATGGGCCACCCCGTGCTTGACGGCCCCCGCCGAGAAGGTGGGCCGCGTGAGGGCCGGGAAGCCGGCGAGGAGGCGGGTGAATGCGTCCGCTGCCGGAAGCGTACAGACCAACGTGGCCGGAACCGAATCGTTCGGCAAGCCGCTTGGCAAGCCGCTCGTTGAGCTGGGCAACGCACATGCGAGCGAGCTGAACGTCTCGGCCTGGACAAGCCGTCTGCGCTTGACGTCGACCAGGAGCCCATTAGCGCACAGGAAGTCCGCGCCAAGCAGTGCCATGGGCACGTCGGCGGTGACGAACGTCCATCGGAAAACCTGCCCTCCAAACCGCAGAGAGAGGCAGCGTTTTCCGTACGTACGGATGGGCGTCCCGTTCGCGGCAAGCAGCGCGGGGCCCCCACCCGCGGCGTGCTTGTCTGACGTGCCGGCGGGAATGACACTCACCTGTGCTCCCGTGTCGCACAGGTAACGGCGCCCGGAGAAGGTGTCCGTTATGAACAGCAGGCTGCTCGAACGGCCGGCGCTCATCACCACAATTGAGCGCCGGCCCGGGCGTTTCCCGACCCGTTGAAGGAGCACGGCGGATGACACCGCCGAGCTTCGTGGCCGAACTTGGCGTGGAACCAGCACCAGGTGGTGGAGCTGGAGGAGCGTGGCTGGCTCCGCCAGGCCGGTGGAGTCGACGGGTTTCCCCGCGGTGGCGGTTTTCGCCGCGGCGGTGGGCGGGGCGTGGCGGCGTTCACGAGGTGCGTATCAGCATGCTGCTGAAACTCAGCGTGCTGTAGAAGATGATGCTGTGGAACAGCAGCGTCGAAGGCCGTGACGGCCACGCCAACGCTCGCCCGCGTGTCCGAAGCGGCGAAGTACTTGTCCGCCTCGGCCGCCAATGCTCGGGGTTCCGTTAGCCCGGTCCCGGCCAACGCGAGGCGAACCTGCGCTGGAAGTTGGCGACGGAAAAGCGCCCGGAATAGCGAACCGGGGGCTTCGTCGCCTAACAGTGACAGCATATGGTCCATTCGGACCGACGGGCGCGTCTCACCGAGCTCGGGGAGATCCAGGAGGCGGTCGGCCCGTGCGTCGTCCGTGAGGCTGAACGTGGCTAGGAGTAGCCGCTTGAGTGCCTCGTACTTGTGGCCGTCCGGTGGGTGGCGAAGGACGGACACAACTCGAGCGGCCGTGCCGGGCCCGAGGGAGGCGACGACGTGGCAGTAGCGCGTGTCATCGCCGGTGAGGTGCCGAAGCTGAAATTGGGCTTCGGCCTGGACGAACCAGACTTCGGCCTGAGCCTCCCAAAATTCCGGAAGTTTGACGAAGGCGGCCATGGCGATGGCGTCGCGTGTGGAAGGATCGCTCCGGCAGATCCAACGTCGAGGGTCACCAGTAAAGCGCGGCGTTACGCGCGCTGCTTGTGAGCAAGGAGGAAGCGGACAAGCGGTAACATATAAACGTCTTTATTGTAAGACTACACTGTAACACTGTGCTCCTCCGGGCTGGTCGCCCGGGGTATATCATGAGGCCACGCCTACCCCTCGGGCGTGGCCACCGCCCACTTGGTGCGTGGAATGATGTCACCACGCCAGTGGGCTTTTGTGTCCGCCACAATACTATAATTTGAGAAGTGTTTGTGAGTGTGTGTGTGAGAAGTGTGTAAGTGAGAGTGTGTGAATGTGTGTTGTTGGTTGTTATCTCCATATGCTCCATATATGGGGGGGAGGGGGGGGGGGGGGGAAGGTGGGGTTTAAGATATTCCTGAGGTACTTCATCATTCCCGTTGCTCCAATAATCACTGGCACAATTTTTCTTCCAGGATCTTTTCACTTCATTTTTGAAGTCTTGGTATTGGGTCATTTCCTTAATTTCTGCATTGTTTAGACATACTCGCTGGGTACTGACACCTCAATTAGCAATGCCTTCTTTTTTATACCAAAGTACTATATTCGGTCGCAATGCTTTGTTTTCCCACATTCACGCTCGATGGGATTATTAGGTCGTACGTGATCGTTATTTCCATGTTTGAAATTACTTGTACACCCATTCCCTACGGGAGCGACAAGAAGGGTCGTTCTTCTCTGGGGTATATAGATTGCACTAGATATAGGGTTGGGACTCAATAACATTGGGGGGGAGGGGTGGGGTGTGTTCATTTAACAAGTTTCTTTGAGAGCACTTGCCAAGTGGTTTTAAAATTCGAGCAAGAACTCCATTCAAAACCGTTGATAAGGAACGGCTGGCTTGGCAAGCGCGAGCTAGCTGCTTGGTCACAACACACCCCGGGTTTTCTTCCCTTCAGTTTCACGTTTAACAGCAGTAGCGACTGTTTAAAGGAGGAAACACCGCTTGGGGAGGGGTGTTTCACCTTGGAGATATTATTATTATGATTACATATTATTAATAACATTAATATTGTGCTATTATATTTATTGTTATTATTAGAAGCGGCTTTGGAAAAACGCCACAATAAAGCTTAACACTCTTACCTCTTAATCTTAACACACATCCCCATTGGCGGGGAAAACCCCCTTGGTGTGGGGAGCAAATGAATTCGCTTCAACCTTCACTGTGTGATTTTTTTTTGTTGCAAAAAACAGTGTAGATATTCCTAAACATTAATTTTACTGGAGAGGGCATCAACTGCTGAAATTTCTCTAGCTTATAATGACATTAAATAAACTAATAAATAAATGAATGAATGAATGAATAAATAAGTAAGGAACACGGGGTACATGCAAGTATGACTAAAGAAAGAACGGTGGATGGAGGACCCGCTGAACAAGTCGGATCCATGTGCAGTGCATTTGCGCACGTGCAGTATGAAGCAGGAAGCACCTGCTGAAAGCGTTTAAGGTGCAGCGTGAGGATTGCTGGTGCAGACAGAATGAGGATCTGTTTGGTTCCATCTGTGTACACACACTCTTTGCCTGGAAGGGAAGACACATGTACAATGAGCGTTGTGTACAATAGATCGAAGCTCAAATACACAAAACATCTCTAGATCGGTGCATGACTCAATCCTTTATGACACGGTGAAGTTCCATCGACGCACATAGGTCGGTGGGCAACAAAAAGACGTCGGAAAATTCTGAACACAATTTGGCATTGGTGGAAGAGGTGGCAGAATATTTTTTTGGGGGGGCAATGGTACCTTGTTGCTGGTAATTTGTTGTTGGGATCCCAAGTTTAAATTCCATATAATGGGATCCCAAGTTTAAATCTCATATAGTGGGATCCCAAGTTCAAATTCCATATAATGGGATCCTAAGTTTAAATCTAAAATACTGGGATCCCAAGTTTAATAAATTCCATACACTGTGATCCCAAGTTCAAATCCCACACACTGGGAACCCAAGTTTAAAAAATCGCATATATTGGGATCCCAAGTTTAATAAATTCCATACACTGGGATCCCAAGTTCAAATCCCATACACTGGGATCCCAAGTTTAATAAATCCAACATACTGGGATCCCAAGTTTAAATCTCATATACTGGGATCCCAAATTTAAATCGAATATACTGGGATCCAAAGTTTAAATCTCATATACTGGGATTCCAAGTTTCATAAAGTCCATATATTGGGATCTCAAGTTGAATAAATCCTATATACTGGGATCTCCAGATTAATAAATTCCATATACTGTGATCCCAAATTCAAATCCCATACACTGGGATCCCAAGTTTAATAAATCCCACATACTGGGATCCAAAGTTTAAATCTCATACACTGGGATCAAAAGTTTAATAAATCCCATATACTGGGATCAACAACACAACAACAACAGGCATTTTACGGCCATTTTCCCTGCTAGAGTGGGGATTAGCTTTGCGGGCCCCATGACAATCTTCTCCATTTTGCCCGATTTTTTACATCTCCCCTGGGATCCAAAGTTTAAATCTCATATACTGGGATCAAAAGTTTAATAAATCCCATATACTGGGATCCCAAGTTCAAATCCCATATACTGGGATCCCAAGTTCAAATCCCATATACTGGGATCCCAAGTTCAAATCCCATATACTGGGATCCCAAGTTCAAATCCCATATACTGGGATCCCAAGTTCAAATCCCATATACTGGGATCCCAAGTTCAAATCCCATATACTGGGATCCCAAGTTAAAATCCCATACACTGGGATCCCAAGTTCAAATCCCATACACTGGGATCCCAAGTTAAAATCCCATATACTGGGATCCCAAGTTAAAATCCCATATACTGGGATCCCAAGTTTCATAAATCCCATATACTGGGATCCCAAGTTTAATAAATCCCATATACTGGGATCCCCAGTTTAATAAATGCTATATAGTGATATCCCAAGTTCAAATCCCATATACTAGAATCCCCAGTTTAATAAATCCCATATACTGGGATCCCAAGTTGAAATGCCATATACTGGGATCCCAAGTTCAAATCTCATACACTGGGATCCCAAGTTTAAATCCCATATACTGGGATCCCAAATTCAAATCCCATATGGTAGGATCCCAAGTTAAAATCCCATGAGGTAGGATCTCAAGTTTAAATTCCACAATAGAAGAAAAACGCAGAACTCAAACAGAAATCTAATAAACATCCTCACCTTTGTTGGTGTCACAACCTGACTCCCTGGAGCTGCATCGTTGACACAGCAGTCGGTTCCTTCCCAGAAGATGCTCCTCGGTGACGAAGCGAGCGAGGCTTGCATGCAACGAAGGCTCCGCTAAGATTTTGGGAAGTGCCGCGAGCGTGTGTAACGTGTCACTCGCCTCCTCACCCACTTGAGCTGAAACAACCGAGCCATGAGGGACAACCTTGATCAAACGTCGATCGACACAGCCGAACTGGGAATATCCGGGAATAATTATCAGAGCTCAAAACAGGGAAATTGCTTCCATTTTGGTTTCCTCACCATGTCGTTCAACTGCCTCGCTGTCATCACCATTCACTGCAGCCAGGTCGAGCACAATCTCATGCAGGTGGATATTCTGTCCATCAGAAATCGTCAAAGATGCCATTTGCATTTTCAGTTCCTCCTCCTCTTCCTTCCTTTCCTCGTCATCATCCTGTGCATGCCCTGAGGCACTATTAATTTTGTTCAAATCCCTGCTGTGCATCTCATTGGGGCATTCAATATCGACAGAGTCTGCAGAAGCCATCCCATTCATTTTCCCTTCGTTCTCATCGTTCACCACAGCCGTCCCAGAATTTGACTCTTCACCACTGCAACCTCCTTCACACGGCCCCTCATTCTTGTTATCCGGTTGCGGTGGTTCGGAATATGACTCCAATTCCCCATATTCCTCTGGAACACCGTTCTGATGTTCTCGAGGTACCTCCTGAACACCGCCAGGCAATGAAGAATCCAGACTGTTAATGATCGCCTCCTCATTTTCCGGTTCCTCCTTACTCTTATCCTCCATTTCCTTCTCATCCCCCTGCTCCCTGCAATGACCATCTCCCTCGCCTTTCTCCACATCCTCTTCTTCATCATCATCATAGGAGGCTCCGATGGATGCATTCCTTTGCTGCTGCTTCTGCTGGCGCCGTTGATTCTGGTTATCATACGCGGAAGAGAACGCTCTTTAACCGAGGCACAATACCCACGATCCCAACCCATCCACTTTTTCCACAACCCCAGATGTCACCGATGGAGGTGACAATGTAAACCACCACCATTGCACAAACCTTGACCAGCTTCTTTGCCATCCTCTTGGCCTTCCTTTGCTGATAAATGTTTTTCTGGGGTGATGGCGAACGCTCTCGACTTCTCTCCGTGGCTTCCACTTTTACCTCTTTCACGAGCTGAAAGTAAGCAACATGTAAAATACCACGTGGACCAGTTAATGGAGGAGAATGCATGCACACAGGTGTTGTAAAAACACACTGATCATGTGAAGTATCACATGACTATACACCTTTCTTCTGCTCCACAATGCAACGCCTTATATAATAATTCTAATAATAATATGTTCTCTTACTAGGAACTCTGACGCAGGAGGAGGCATTTGGCCTATCAAAGCCTGCACTATTATTACCAACCTATGGTTGTTTGTCCGTGCTCTACCCTTTTAAAATGTGGAGCATCAAGCAAGGAAGCAGCACGTACCGTTTTAAAAGTCTTTGGTATGATTTGGACGGGATACCTGGTAGAATAAGGCAATATACTGCACTGACTAAAGGTATTTTAAACAAATTTCAATAATTGCTAGAAGATAGGGCAGCATGTAGAATCATACTAACATAATCATAAGACTTTAAACAAACAAACAAAAAAATACCCCCTTAGATCCCGATTTTTTAAATGCCGTGAACAAACTTTAGTCACAACATAACAAATATCATTTGTGCCAAATTTAGTCGCAATCCCATCAGCGGTTTCGGAGAAGAAGTTTCAAATGTTTACGGAAGGACAGACTGACTGACTGACTGACTGACTGACTGACTGACTGACGGACAGACGACGTGCCATTGCATAAGCTTCCCTGAACTTCGTTCCAGGTGAGCTACAAATTTGACGTGAATGCATCAATGGATATGCCTCCGCCCACGTTAGATGACAACACACTTGCGTTTGAAGTCAATGAAAGGCCACATGAAAAATGAAAGGTCCCTTGAGATAGACAGAGAGTGAGAGAGAGTGTGTGTGTGAGAGAGAAAAACACAGGGAGAGAAAGAGAGAGAGAGAGGTCTTCTTCTTCATCTGACTGCACCTGAATGGGTTTGAGGGTAGAGAAGTAGTTGATACCTGAATCCTATCCAGGTTCCTCCTGATGACTCAACCTTTGTCCTTTTGCGTTCTCCTGATACTCAAGTGCTGTATTTGGTCAGTTATTTGATTATGTTTGTGCCATATCCTGATTCTGTGTGGACTATGTTTCCCCAGGACTTCAGGTAGCTTTTACCTGTTGCAGCGTTTGAGATTTGTGGAGTAATTGCTGAAGTCTAGTTCTGTGTCGTCTTTTTTGTCTCTGATCTGTGTTTATTTATCTTCTACATCTTTCATTAGCTTTTTTTTTTAATACAATTAATCAATTAAACCGGAAGGGTGTCATTTGTGTTTACAGGAAGGGGAATTTCATTATAAATAGAGGGCATGCATATTTATTTGTGTGCTGGTGAATTGATGTGTACATTCTTTGGTCAGGGTAGGTTTGGTTAGGTTATGGTCTGCAAAATGATATTCAAAGGACACACAACCTTTGACCTTTTAAACCAAAAATATCATAAGATCTATGTATTACAGTCCATACTTATGCCAAGTTTAGTCAAAATCCCTTTAGCAGTTCTCAAGTTATCATGGCAAAGAAAATCAGTTACATTCAGCTAAAGGTCACGTGACCTTTGACCCCAAAATCTTAGCAGTTCACTTTAGCATCATAATACACCTTTGTACCAAGTTTGATAAAAATTGCTTCAGTGGCTCAAGTTTTTACAATAAGGAAAATGGATCCCAAGTGGACGGACGGACGGACGGACGGACAACCCAAAAACATCATAACTCTGGCACCATCGGCGGCGGAGTCATATAATAAACTATTTTTATATCGTGATCAATGGCTCATGGAGGAGCATGACATAAAATACATTCCAGATAAAAACATTGGTAGACATCAGCATACTTTTATGGAAATTAAAAGGACATTGGTAGACTATGGGGAAACAAATGTGGTGAGTGGGATTGGAACCTTGGATTCTCTCATCCTGAGGTGGATGTTCAGCTGGGAATACTAAAAGGCCAACCTTTAAAAAAAGTAACACTTAGCTTGACTTTTGATCAGCAGTGGATTGACTGTGATGATGATGATGATGATAATGATGATATGATATGATGATGATATGATATGATGATGATGAAAGACCCCTGTAGCACTGTGCGACCATTAAACAAAACAAGCTTTCGTGGACTGGGAAAAGAACTGTGCAAAGCATCTTCTCTCACCTTGCCCTCAACCACCGGTAAAGAAAGGTCCAGAAAGCCCTCAGTTACACGAACCATCTGCAGCACACAAATGCATCATGGATCATTACAAAGGTTAAAAGTGGGACAGGCTTTTGTTTTTATAAAAAAATAAAATCGAATATTACATTATTTAAGACTACATTTGAGTCGAACAATACAAAAATAACCATTGTACCATGCATACATGTCACCTGCCAATTGATAACCAGAAAGTAGAGGCACCATAATGCATTGTTATGGTGACAAGACTGAATCCCGCGGTGGACAGGGTGAACACGAGGTCAAATCTTTCAACTGGACTGTCACCAATTTCACGACGGATAGTCCCTGGGACCGTACGACGTGAAAGCCGAAAATATCTCGACTTTGGTTTTCGAGGCACAGAATCTCCGATGAGCCTGTCCCCTGCGATACGTTTGAGTTTGAAAGTATGGGGCTGAGGACTTATTGAGGAAAAGGGGGTGGGAAGAAGAAGAAAACTCAAGGAATGATAAGACAGAATTATCATATCGATAATACTGTTGTGGATATGAGAATTGTGGTTTTTTTTTTGTGTAGTACATTGTAAAATATCACCCTCCTTCCTCCAGTTGTGTATAAAGGTCAAAGTGTGTCCCGTAATTAGGTCATAAGCAATCACGTTAGCCAATCATAGATTTCCTCCTTGTTGGTAGTTTATTTCCTTATTCTATGTAGGTTAAGGCTGTGTCTTCCATTAATTGACACTCCATTGCACCGAATTCAAATAGATAGATCCCCTTTCATTTTCATTCCCAAAGCCCCATTCCCAAAGCCTCTACTGCCAACTGCATTTGCCGCCATTACGGCGTGGTCAGCTCGGGGAAGCAGGGCGTGCCCGCCCATCGTCATCAAGGGTGGAGCCAGAGAGCCCGTGCCCACCACTCAGGGCCGAGGCGAGCTCACCGATGGGCGTGCCCTGGAGGCCGGCGGCTTGATCGCCCGAGGCGTTATATAAGCGCGCGCGGAAGCCTTGCAGATAAGTTCCAAGAAAGAGTTGCGCCAGAGACGGCAGATGAGTTCTGAGTTCTAAGAGTTGCGCTAGAGACGGCGGATGAGTCGAGACGAGCCCTCGGAGAAAGAAGGGAGACGCGTCCTGAGGTGAGCCAGAGAAGCAGCTTTGGCTCCACCAGCAGTTTGGCTCCACCAGCAGTTTTGGCTCCACCAGCAGTTTGGCTCCACCAGCAGTTTTGGCTCCACCAGCAGCTTTGGCTCCACCAGTAGTTTTGGCTCCACCAGCAGTTTTGGCTCCACAAGCAGCGTGGGCTCCACCAGGCAGCTTCGACCCGTTACCCCGCGGGAGCCAGATTGTGGTGGCATTGGTGGCCGTCGAGGTCCAGCCCGACGTCCCGTGCGGGATCAAGCCCGAACCATCTGCCCCAGCTGAACCTTCCCATTCCTCCTTCCAATCGTTCCTGCCTCCATTCCCCATTCGTGTGAGTCCGTCTTTGTTTGTTCTGTCCTGGGTTAAGTAAGACTGCATAGGTAAGCTAAGTTTCACTGTGTCCTTCTGGTCCGTCCCTCTTTCTGCTTTATTTTATTATCCTTCCTCCTCCTTGGTTTCTTTTGGTTGTAAATAGTAATAAATCCTATTCGTATTTCCTACCTCTTGTCTTCTTCTTCTTCTTCACATCTGTCGTCTTTGTCTTTTCCAAATTGAATACCTGTGGCACGATTTGGCCAACGTTCAGAATCGGGTTAGTCTTTGGGAACAGTTTGTGCTGCGGTTGCTAAACACCGCTCGGCAATCAAGTAACATCTTATCCGCGGTACGAACAGGGCTGTGCACCGGCCTTTCCGGAGGCCGCGGTGCAGCTTCAGGGACCACGTCGGTCAGTAACAAACGAGGGGACTAATCCCCCCTCAAAGGGGATCCATAGGCCGACGTTGGGTTCCGTAACAATACTCTCCCGCACCGACGATACTCTCGACGGATTAAGCGATATATTAGGCCAACTCACTCATGAGCAGGAGACAGAAAGAGGGAAGACAAGACAAACAAGCATTCTGAGTATTGCACTGCAATACATGTCCCCTACCGGCAGTCTGAATATGAATGAATGAATGATCGTTGTAAGGCCATTCTCCCCTGCTACAGCAGGGGTTAGCCTTGCAGGCCCCATGACAATCATGGTTCCCTTTTTGAGGCAATGTTTTTATGGCCGGATGCCCTTCCTGACGCCATGCCCTACCGGCAGTCTGTCGTACGGAAAACTTTTGGGGAAATTACCAAAGTTCAAAGTGCCATAACTTTGTCAAAAATGATCGAAACGTCGTGAAGTTCGAACTTGATCTGTAACTTATCATGAGGAAACCATGTGCCAAGTTTGAAATCATTAGCATTAAGAGTTTAGAAAAAAAGTCCGGAAAACTGTTCTTTGCGTGACGGACTGACAGACTGACAGATGGAGGGACGGAGTGCAAACCGATAGTCCCCTCCGGTGTACACCGGTAGGGGACTAATAACCTGTCCACAAGCTATGGTAGCGCTTGGTGGTTTAACCATGGCGGGGGTGGCGAGCCTCGTTTGGAGGAATACCGGCTTGCGAGTCATCGTGCTGCGGCCTTTTGCACACGGGCTGGTTCTGTACCGTATGTACTCACCCTTGCAGCACATGTGAAGACCTTAGGCTCCCAAAGGGTGAGCAGATAAAAATTAACCGGGCTGGAATGAGAGACATGTTCAGCACGCTGGCGACCAGGTAGAGACTCTCGAGGGAATACTGTGAGACCCATCTTGAGAGACTCAGGAGACTTGCATTTCGCCCTTACGTGACCTTTTATAATAACCGCCTCCTTATCCCAATTTTCTCAAGTTGGTGTAGCTTCCATTGGGTTCTCCTCGGAGGAAGGGGAATTCCATACCACATCGCCTAATGTGGCTTGCTGACATGTCATGCTCAAGAGGGCAAGATAATTTAGAAAATGCACACAGACAGATTCCAATGGGGGGAATCATAGAGAAGCAACAGTGTGGGAACGACAGGGCTGAGACACGTACGTATTGGCAGTATAACTCTGGGGGTCTGCTAAACCATTCATCAACATATCCTACCATTCTACACAGAAACGAAACATCTCTGATGACGAAGTACCTGATCCCACAACACCCAACATTTATTAATGAAATAACTAGCCCACACCCTTTACCCACAATGGCTGTTCCCGTAACAGTGTCGAATCCTCAAGAAAAGCTTTCAATCCCACTGTTCTTTCAATGATGGAACACACCACGATTATCCCAACTTATGATAATATATTATTCAGTTTTGGACACCAATGATGTCACTACCACCAATGCAATCTTTCGAGTGGCATTTTTGCCAAAAGGGAGTCTGCATGATTTGAGATGACTTTAGGAACTATTTTATTCAAATAGATAAATGAAATGCTTAAAGATAGGCCTCCCACCTCCCCTAAAGCTAAGAAATGTAAGAGCTTCTTTTTCTCCTCCACTTCCCTTTATAAGGAATGAGGTCCGATGGCACCAAGTTCCTGCCCTGCCTTGACCATGATTTTCTGCCAACTCTCTCCACCCTCCGACCACCCCTACCTTACTTGTATGCCTCTTCACACAATCCTCCCATCTCAACCATGGTCTACCTCTTTTCATCCTACATTGTTCCCTCAACCTATCCGGTCTCTCTGCCATTCTCTCTCCCCCCACCTCCTGCACTAAGTTTCCAACCCATCTGAGCCGGCATTTCACCAATCTGCCCGCCAAGCTCATCTGCACACCAATCTCCTTCCTCACTTCATCCATTCTTCTTCTATCCGCCCTCTTTACTCCTGCAATCCTCCTGACCCAGTTGTTCTCGCAAACCTGCAGGCTCTCTCCCCCTCCCACCACTTCGTGTCCTTGCTCTCCTCATCTCTGTCACAAGCCAATTTATAGATCATCTTCCTCCCACCATTCTCCTCCAACTTGTTGTGCACCTCGTCTTCCATATCATTCCTCGCCTTATCCACAGCTCTCCTTGTTGCTTCCTTCTGCCCACATAGCTTCAGCCACCACTCATCTGGGTGCCTCCCTCTATCCTTGATCTTCTCTATCCTCTTCCAAACCCCCTTTACAACAACTGCCTTCACTACTTCTTCCATCCACCACACCTGGTTTCTATACCTCGACAATGCACCCTTTCCTGACGTCCTTCCACACAACACTTCTGCAATTCCTCTAAATGCCTCTCCGTACTTCTTCCACTCCTCCAATTTTCCACCTCTTCACCAAGTTGCTCATACCTGGTCCTCAACCTCTACTTATACTCTATGACAAGGTTTCCCCTGCACTTTCCCAAACTAATAACCTACCAACCCCAGATCTTAATCTCCCTCCTTTGCCTCATCATCACCCCAAACACCACAGGCTTGTGCTGGGTGGTAACATGCTCTCCTGCTACTGCCTTGCAAACGTTAACCCTCCAGAGTTGTCACTTCCTTTCCACTACCAAATCCAGTTCTATTCTGTGCTGTCCACTCCTATAGGTAAATATTGTAGCTTTCCCACTTTTGAAAGAATGAAGCAGCTATGGCCATCCCATTCATTGCTACCAGCTCCACACCCTCACTATTCCTTGCTCCCCAACCAAATTTACCAAGACATTCCTCTTCACCGAGCTCCGCTACTCCGACATGCACGCTAAAGTCGCCTGCAATGCACAGCATCACCTCCATATCAATCATTCCCATAATCCTGTATTCCTGCTTCTCCACAACAGACCTTCCCGTTTGTGGCCCATGTACCGACACAACACATAATTTGCCTCTGTATTAGCACTCATGCCATAACTATCTGTCCCTCCCATCTTTCCACTCTGGCCACCTGATGGGGATTTCTTCCAATACTATCATTCCTACACCATTACTCCTTCCATCCCCACCTGCGTGCAACAGCTTGAAACCCCTACCTACCTTCTTGCCCTGTCTCCCTTCCATGTGGTCTCCTGCACACACAACACTTCCAACCTCCTTCTCTGCATCATCTCCACCACCTCAACCCTCTCCCCTCTCCCCCCCCCCCTCTATTGATCCCACATTCAAGCTACCTAGCCAAACCTCGTTTCTAAACCCCTGCCCATTTGGCAGAGCGAGTACCATCTTGATTTATTTGAGAGGCTCAGGTCATCAAGCAGCAGCACTACCCAGGTTGACCTGCTGGACCTACTACCATAGGCCGTTATCATCATATCATAAAAGCGCGCACACGCACACAAACACCCGCTCTTTCTCCACTTGCTCCCCTCCTCCCTTCCTACCCAACTCCTCTCCCCCACCCTCAAGGCACTCATTTCCAGCTCCACCCCACTCCCTTTCTCTTTTATTCCCCCCCCCCCCCCCAAACCCCTCACTCTCTCCCTCTTCTCCTCATCCTCCCCCCACCAACTTCCTCCTTCTCTTCCTCCCCCAACCACACTCACTACCTCCCTCCCTCTTATCTTCCTCCCCCCACCCTCTTCCCCCTGTCTTATGTTGCACTCCCCTTAATACCTTAAAGTTGAGCTTCTTCAGCTTACCAAAAGTGAATGCTTTTCACAAGAATTCACAAAAAGAAATAGAAAATAAAAAAAGAAATAAAAATCGAGCAATCGTGAAAAAAGAGCAATTTGATTTAAGCTGCACGGTGGACACAACACTCACCGTGTGGCAAGTCAGACAAGTGATAATATTGACCAGCTCTCCGCCAAACACCCGGTCCACGAGATTCTTCCGAATGCCCTCGTGCCCATATGCTGAGGTTGTAATGGAGAGGGGAGGAGATTGAGGATGAGCAAACAGGGGTCGTTGCATAAAATAAAGAGAGTTCATAGAACACCTTACCCCATGCAGTGTTCAAATCTATAATTCAATTGACATAAAATAATGATTTTAAAGGTCGTACAATAAAATTCCGGAAAGTTACCGTATCGAATGTAGAACACCTTATTTAACATGTCCAAGTACTGCAAAATTGGAGGTTTTTGGAAGCAGCAAGAAGGCCATTTGTGTTCTGCAGTGTTCAAGTATGTAACTCAGTTTAAATAAAATAAAGATTTTAAAGGTGGTATAAAATTTTGATTCCGGAAGTTAACCGCCATTGATGCAGCGTCTTTTACACCACCGTATCTAACATGTTACATTAATTATTTGTATCTGTTGTTTGTGTCCTTTATAACATCCTTAAAAACGGAGTTTCCTGTTTGGAATGATTTTCAATTTTGTTTGACTGCCAGTCGCTGCACGTGTGCGTTCGGGTCCAATTCAGAGCCAAGGTACTGATAAACTGCAGGTTCGTTTTCGGATTCATGTTCAAAATATACCATTCAATTGAAATCGAGCTGTTCCTCGATCATAAACTGACGGTTGTGGTGGCCAAACAGACAGAAGTAAACCTAAACCCCACTTTTCGTTTCACGTGCTTGGGCTAATAACATTGACAAAAGTCAGTAAAAGAAAGTTAGAACGTAAAAGTAATTTCAACAATTAAGAAATATGACAATATGCAGAAACCACTAGATTGTACGAAAAGGAATCGACAGTGCGATGTGGAAGAAGCGTTTCCAGAAACAAGCCCAGAGCCATCTTTACCTTGTGCATTGGGTACGCACACAAAGCGAAAAACAGGGTTAAGCAATTGGTTCATGTCCGTCCCTCCATCTGTCTTATCCATAAGCCTGCACTGTACCTCTAGATAGCAGACCACCTGCGTTTGCTCATTGGCTAGTTGTTGCCAGCATGGGGGATTAAGCGGCGGCCATGTTTAGTCAACCGAACCAGGACGTAACAATATAAATCAGCACAAAACGATGATCTAATGGCTATTTACGTTGAATTTTTCACAATTCAGTGGCATTTCAGAGTCAAATCAGCATTTCTGCGAGGTAAAGACGTATACACCGTTTCATTTCAGCTTTCAGGAGTCATCTGAACACGTATGCTTGATGTATGTATGGTTGAACAAAATTGGCGAAAAATCACTCAGAACGTAGAGACGCTTATTTACAAATTCACGAAGTTCACCGAGTGAATGTATAAAACACAAAGCTATCGACCCAGAATTAATTTATTAATACGACTTTTGCAATCTTTATTTTATTTAAATTTAATTATATTGTAGAACACAAATACTGTCGACTTCAATACTGTAGAACACAAATCTACTTCTAAATTCTTCCAAGAAGCTCCAGTTTTGCAGTAATTTGGACATGTTCTATAGGGTGGTGTATAAGGTGGTGTATAAGGGCGATGTACTAGACTGCTTCAGTAGCACTAAACTTCCAGATCTTTTTTAATGACCTTTTTAACATCATTATTGCATTAAAATTGAACGAATGTATATACTTGAACACTGAACAGGGTATCGTGTTCTATGAACTATCAAGTTGGGTTTAGTATTTGTAATGAGAAGTAGAAGAGGAGGTTGAAGGAAAGGGTGAAGGAGAAAAGTAGAAGAAAAACAGGAAAGTGATGAAGTAAAGGAAGGAGATGAAAGTGACAATGAAAAGTAACAAGAGGAAAGGGATGAAGAAGAGCAAGGTGAAAAGAGCAAGGGTGAGAAGAGGAAAGAGAAGGTGAAGAGCAGGGAGAAGAAGAACAAAAGGAGGAGGAAAAGGGGGAGGAGGAGGAGAAGAAGAAGATGAGGAACGCAATGGATCTTTAGCCTTTTTAAACTTTAGATTTAACTTTAGCCATCAAGCAGAGAGCATCCTTTACAAAGGAGGGAATACGAGCATCACTTTAAACACGACACTGTGCAGCCTGAATCGCACATAGTTGGTTTAACAATCTGACAATGCACAGCCAACCCTTTAGAGTTTAGACTTCCAGCACGAAAGCTTCGACGAGCAAAAATATCCGTTCTTTTCGATCCCTTGCAAGTCATTCCCCAAGCGTGCACTAATCCCGTGAAAACAAACATCCGCAATAAACGCCATACTTAAGGGCAGCTTTACTTTGCTTTGAGTGCACTACAACGGCCGGTATGACCAGAAGGGGGTGCACAAGAGGAGAGGAAGTCGCACAACGTGGAGCGGATGGGATGGGAGCTGAACGTCGTCGAACGCTCCGCAGGAGCTACGGGCTATCAAGCCTCGTCGTTTGTTAACACGTTAAAAGGCCATCATGTGACGGAGCAGTCGCAAGACAAGAGGATTGGCAAAGCAAGTTGGAATTCTGCCCGAGAATTAACTATTTGTGCTGCTGAGGCAACGCGGGGGCACAAAAATCCTTTTCATCGCCAGCGAAGGCAGCAATTGTGTTGCAACAAGTATGTGCACTGCAAACAGATGCCAAACGGGATGGTGACCATCCCGATGGATCACAAACCAAAAGAATGCAACGTTCCTTAAAATACAAGACCATCACCTTTCACGGCTTTCTTTGTCTCCTCGCTGGCTTTACTCGTTGATGGCTTTTCAAAAGCCTCAAGGATTCCCGTCTTGATCCTCTGTGGATGAAACAGTAGAAGAATAGCAGGAGAAGAACAAAACAAACACGAATACAAAACGGTGATCTTGGATGCTCGAAACGTGCTGCCTTTATCGACGCCTGAGCACCGCTTCGTGTGGTCTTGAAACAGGGCCTTTTGTGTGACAGGAAAGTGCCAGGCGCACGTGTGCCGCAAAAAAAGGCCTGTTCGATTGCCACTTGTGCGCGGCAGGCGGTGCGTGAGTGCGAGGACGATGTGACACAGATGGACAGCTTGCGCACTCGTTGGCAGCATCATGCTGGCTATCCTCAGCTTGTGCATAAAGGCTACGACAGAAAACGTTGCATATTTAGCGTCTTTCAAAATGGCTCCATTTACCGACCCACTGATCACATTAACGAGGTTTAACAACGGGTTCCGCTTGGCCTAACTGCACGGTCAAAAATCTTCCACAGAACCCTGGCAGCTCACGATATGCGAGAACAATTAATTAGCGGGTCATGCTGACTGCAGGTACAAATCGGACTAATTACTGAAGGGCAGCCTTTACCCTTGAAACTTGGCCAATTTTGACGCAGGTTGCTCGAGGGGGATTCATGATGGAAACCACAAACATGTAGCTAGAGAACCACAAAGTGCATCAATATAAACTGCACAAGTTAAACATCATACTCCGCAAAGTGGCACCCCAACACACTCCAGCCCCTACTTTGTGAGCAAAGTACCTGTTGTTGTGAACTTTGTGAGCAAAGTACCAGAGCAAAGTACCTCGATGATGCAAAACCTTTGCGAGACCAATGGAAGAACCTTTTGCTCAAATTTGACTTCACAATCAAATCCAGAACAGGAGCCCTTGAAGCAACACCAAAAGGCAACAAAGTACAAACAATTCGGCCAAGCGGTTCTGGAAGAAACAATGACAACATTACCACCTCACTTAGAAGGGCTACCGGCTCCACCAAGGACCCTCTCAAACATTTGTACATCATAGAGGAATGCTACACGAGATCTCCAATCTTTACACCACCTCTCAAAAGCTGGCTCAACTGGCCCATGCTTCAAAACGTCATGTGACTGTGTCTCACAAAAACAGTCGCTACAAATAGTTATGGCAACTGACTCCTACGTTTTTCTTACACATTTATTCTCTACAACAGGTTTTACACCTAACGCCCCAGAAAACAGCGATGAAACGACACCATTCGAGGGTAATCAAAAGATCAGGAGAATGTGTTAAAGCAAAGAATGAGCACATTCTACTCCCACGAGGTACGTTTCAGCATCAGATAGTCAACCGCAAAGAGAATGAGGATGGGCAAAGAGAAACGGGGATTGAGGGGGGAGTGTGAGGGGAGGGTATCTGGTTGGTACTATGGAACAATATACGACTTGATCGAGCGAAGACCGGTTATTTCCCGGCCTCTGTATCTTCCTCGGGCTTCAGGATCTTTCTTGGCTCCGAGGTTTGTTCGGCAGAACTCCTCCGTGCCAGCACCACGCTGCTCTCGCTTCTCACCGCCGCTGCTCCAAGCCTCTTGAAAAGTCCGATGAACGTTGCCATGGCAATATCGTGCAACGTTCCTCCGACTTTTCAACGGGCTCAGAGTGGGAAAGGCTCGCCCGGAAAAGGGCCTAGAATAAAGGAGACAATGACGGAATAAAACCCTGCGGCTGAACCAGGTGGGACTGGAAGCCGATCGGGCGGTGGTGAAAGCAAATGGGTATGGCGTTGTTGGGCAAGGACAGGAGGGAAGAGACGGCAAATTAAGGAATATACGGCAGCACGGTGAGCGAGCACTTCTGCTGTAGCCCTGGGCTGAGCATCGGTGCGGCATATGGTTCGGGCTCCAAGTCTTCGTTTCACAGCTGTTTGGTTCCCACGGCAAGACAATCGCCGTTATAATGGCGACTCTACACGGCACCCTGTCCCCCACCCAACGAACACGCATTCTCTTCACTTTGTCCTCAACTTGTCTTTCCTTTCATCCTCCTCACTTGCTTTTATCAACTGCCTAACTCTCCCCGATTTGCTTCCCAAAACCATTTTCACTTGTAAGACCACAATATTCTGCATATGAAGAGCTCCCTGGCCACCTCCCCCATCCAAAAGCGTGTTTATCAGGTAGGCCCACAAAAGCTATAAGGTAACTGGCTGGCTCGATTAACATTTCCATGTGAAACTTTGGCTCAAAATGCTGGAGCTGTAGGTTCAAATCCCAAACACTGTTGATTGGTTTATTGTACAATTGCTACTGTCCTTGTAAACTCGTATTAAAGTGTGATGTCTACCAATGTCCTGGGTGTGATAATTGTACAGGTTCCCCCATGAGCCTTACGATTAATGTATGCCTTTTATTTTTTTTGAAATAATTCTCATTAACTTTTCCAACACAATAAACCCACCGTTTCAGCATCAGACACCTCAAAACCCATTCACCAGACATATTCAACAGCTCACAGACACTCATTTGTACGTTTCCAAACCACTCATTTTTGTACGTCTATCTCATATACCTGTCACGCTCCCCAATGTCTCTCTACATCCTATTCGCTGCCTCAAAACTACTCAACAACCCTCCCCCTCCCAAGCCCCAGAAAAACCACCAAGCCCCTTTCTTGCCTCATCCTCCATCCCCCCACACTGCCCCGACGCTCCCCACTTGTACATCTACACTGCAAGCTGTCCAGGTGGAGACTGCTGCAAGCATTCCCACCAAATCTGACAGACCAATAAAATCTATAAAAGGACAGCAGAGTGGCCTTACGTAGCCTCAGGAAATAGGGATAAGTGCAAAATGATTTTCCAACATTATGTATCAACCAATAAGGCATGAGAATTAGGATGAAGCAGTCACGTTCAGCACGGTATGTTCACAAAAGCCATGTGTTCGTGAAAATGGATCAAATGTTTGGTTATAAAGTAGAATGTTTGTATGAACGGATGCCCGGAAGCTGGGTGTTTATAAACCGGGGAGTGCCTGTATATAATATGTATATTACAGATAATATATGTACATTCAGTGTTTACATATATAGTGTGTGTGTGTATGTGTGTGTGTATGTAGGTATGTATATATATATATACATATATATATATATATATATACATATATATATATATATATATATATATATATATATATATATATATATATATATATATATATATATATACACAATACCAACTTGGCTCGGCTCGCTGCGCTCGCTTCACCAAGCGTCGTTACTGAGGAACAGGCTTGTTTTATGACTGTACCTGAGTTGTCATCATTTACAAAAATCATTATACAAACAATAATTTTGCACAAATTTATTTGTAGTGTTTGTGATATTACATTTTAAAAATCAATTTAGGTTGAAAAAAAAAAAATAAAAAAAAAACAAAAACCCCTCAGCACGTACATACGTAAAGGTAGGTGCAGACTGGAAGTTTGGGATGATTACACCTCACCACCACGTAATTAAAAACACCTCACCACCACATTATGAAAAACACACCACCACATAATGAAAAACACCTCACCACCACGTAATAAAAAACACCTCACCACCACCAAATTAAAAACACCTCACCCCCACGTAATTTAAAACCCCTCAACCCCACCTAATTTAAAACACCTCACCACCAAGTAATTTAAAAGACTTTACCACCATGTAATTTAAAACACCTCACCCCCACCTAATTCAAAACACCTCACTACCACGTAATTTAAAACACGTCACCCCCACCTAATTTAAAACTCCTCACCACCAAGTAATTCAAAACACCTCACTACCACGTAATTTAAAACACGTCACCCCCACCTAATTTAAAACACCTCACCACCAAGTAATTCAAAACACCTCACTACCACGTAATTTAAAACACGTCACCCCCACCTAATTTAAAACACCTCACCACCAAGTAATTCAAAACACCTCACCACCACGTAATTTAAAACACCTCACCCCTACCTAATTCAAAACACCTCACCACCACGTAATTTAAAACACCTCACCCCCACCTAATTCAAAACACCTCACTACCACGTAATTTAAAACACGTCACCCCCACCTAATTTAAAACACCTCACCGCCAAGTAATTCAAAACACCTAACCGCCACGTAATTCAAAACACCTCACCGCCACGTAATTCAAAACACCTCACCACCACGTAATTCAAAATACCTCACCACCCAGCACAGCAACCTCAAAACATCATCCTCAATGTTTGACTGCAGGGAAGGTGTTCTTCTGGAACATCAAGGTCTCTGGAGATGGACTTGTAGCCTTGAGATTGTCCATGCTTGGCTACAATCTTGTGTCTGACCTCCTCAGACAATTCTCTGGTTTTCTTTATTTTCTCCATGCTCATTACGGTACACACAGTGACATAAAAAAACAGAATGACTCCTTTTCTCTAATCAAAGTGGTTGAATGAGTGATTTTTATATTGCAGGCACCTGCAACTCACGACAGGTGAGTTCAATTCCAAAGTAAAGGAAAATCAGCTGCTTGAAATATAATTCTTTCTAACAACTTCTGAAAGGTGCCAATAATATTGCCCGGGCCATTTTAGGATTTCTGTGTGGAATAAGCTGAGATTTCGTAATTTTTTTCAGCTTTTTGTTTTGTTCCACTGCAAACCAAAGAAATACAAATGTGGATACCAAAAGATTTTTTAATTTCAACAATTTTCTGGAAGAAATCGTGCATTATTTGAAAAATGTGCAAAGGTGCCAACATTTTTGCCCATGACTGTATACGTGTGTGTGTGTGTGTGTGTGTGTGTGTGTGTGTGTGTGTATGTGTGTGTGTGTGTGTGTGTGTGCGTGCACACTCACTGCTCCGCATTAACGAGATCAGCCACGGGTTAAACTGGATAGGCTGAACGTAGCACCAATCGAGCACGCATCAAAAGCTCTCCGACAGCATTCCTCATTAGCAACACATTCCTTGCAAAATGAAATATAGATCATGAAATTGAATGCAACTATGGCACAAAGTGAAACATCCGGTATTGCGCTACCCAATGACCGACGACCAACAAGCACGATATTATGCCAGACATAATGAAAACACCCTTGACCTCCGCTATAATACTTTTTTCTAAATGCACCTGCACTCCTTTTGCTACTATTATGATAAGCTTTAGAGTGGGGCAGCAGTGGGGGAGGGAGTAATGGTGTTTCCTTTAACCATGGCCTGCAACACACAGGTGCAGGACTTTACAATGACGCGTGCAGTTTAAAGTGAAGAAACATATGTGTGCCATCCAGCAAGCAAAGGAACCACCATGCCCCTGCAAATCACACCCATTCAAGGCGACCACGGTGCATATAACCCGGAGGTGGGCAAAACGCATAGAAAGAAGTGGAGAGGGAATGGGGGGGGGGGGAGGAAGCCCGCACGGAAAGTGAACGGCAAGCGGGGATCTTTTGCCGAGGCACAGTGGAGCTGCCAATTGGTTTGCTACGATGTGGGCATCATGAGGACAAGGGTGAGGCGAGACGGCTGGGATTTTTATAATGCTCAATAAAAAATGAAAACTGCACGTTGGTTCAAATATCGTTCCAGACTTCAAAGTTGACTTGGTGACAAATGGAATGTAAGAAAAATGACAAATGGAATGTAAGAAAAATGACAAATGGAATGTTAAATGTGTCATGGAGATGGTGATGGCGTCGAGCATGTATGTGCTCTCGAGTTGTTTGCGCTGGCGACAAGCATTGGGCGATTCGAGCGTGTAACTAGTAGGGGTCAAAGCTCTTCGTCAGGTACATGTGTCATGTCAGGTATATGCAAAGTGTATGTACATTTTGTCCAGGATTATAGCGACAAAAAAATAAAACGATGAACTGCTTGAGACAATGCGGGGCAGGAAAGTGTCGATTGGGTCTCCGATGGCTTTCGCCGCTGTGAAAGATGCTTGCAAAAGAAGGCGCCTACCATACCCTCAATGAGCAGACCTTGAGTTCAAACCCCAAATCTTCTCAATCGATGCACATTGTCGCATTTGTCCGGCGGTTGAGCCTCAAAGCACAAACTTCATTCAATGACGATCAATCTTTTGGTGTCAGGTGTGTCAAATCACATGCAATACACAGGTAGTCAGCACTAAAAACCTCAATCGGACTGCTCTCTCAAAGAGCCTGCACCTAGCACCAAATCCGCTGATGGAGATGCTCCTTCCCCTCCAGCAGCAGGGTGTGTGATGGAATCGCCATGAGGTAGTGTCACTGAATCACAATCGCACGGTTTAACAAGGGAGAAACACCAACGGTACACTGGACCTTTGACGTCACAGATTGACGAGGTGTGCTGAACACTTTTCCGTAATAGAAAGGCGAGTCAGCCCGATCTGTCTATAATATACCATCGTTTTGCTGGGTGACACCCCACATGAGCGAGAATTGCTTTGCAATAGATGTCGCTACCAATGTGATGTTTTCCAAGTCCAAAAAAGAGATAACTCTGAAAAACTGACGAAACGCCCTGAAACTCAAACTTGTTTTGTAACTTATAATAATGAAGCCATGTACCAAGTTTCAGTTGATTTTTGTTGAAGGTATGGGAAAAAAACCACAGGTTGGACAGACGGACGGAGAGCAAACCTATAGTCCCCTCCTGTGAAACCGGTAGGGGACTAACAAGCATTCTTTTGCCAGGAATCTGGTAATCATACAATTATATCACGAGATTGCTAACAGTATTGATTAAGACAAATAATGTAATCATAGTCTCAATGATACGCCAAGCAACACAAATTAACTTTTAAAATACAGAAAAATAAATGTTTGGAATGCTTCACAGAGTTCCAACGTCATTGTTATAGCAAGGTGCCAGAAGCTAATCTCACCTTGATCTCTTCGTCCCTAACGCCATCCAACAGGTACCGAAGGAGTTCTTGACTGTCCTGCTGCTGGAAGCCCTTGAACCTCGGAGCTCTGTCATGGTAGGGGACATGAAAGCAACGTGGTTGTGCACCAATGGATACCAGTCAAGAATCAGAAAAACAAAAACATTTCATCCAAAAGATCCTACAGTCACGTGAAAAAGTAAGTACACCCAGTGTAAAGTTTTGACTTTTTCAACATATTTCAACATACAGCTATTTGATCTTCATTTCAACAATATTGATAGATAAAGGGGATATAATA
Organism: Myxine glutinosa; assembly: GCF_964187855.1. Taxonomy (NCBI): domain Eukaryota; kingdom Metazoa; phylum Chordata; class Myxini; order Myxiniformes; family Myxinidae; genus Myxine; species Myxine glutinosa. The sequence goes on along the minus strand of NC_136265.1, from coordinate 125,792,641 downwards.
TAACAAATATCATGAAACATTTACATTTTGTAGTCCATTGTATAATTTAAAGAAACATAAATGCAAATTATCGCATGTGGAAAAAGTAAGTACACCCCTACATTTATCACTACTTCAAATACCTAAAATTAGAATCAGGTGCACCAGCTCAGGTGCAAATGATTAGAAGATCGTTAGAGAGGATCTTGGAGGAACATGTCTTATTTAAACCTCAGACATTTAGTTTGGTTTGCTCTTTGTTGTTGAAGTGTGCGGCGTCACCATGCCGAGATCAAGAGCTCTCTGAGGCCTTCAGAAAAAACGTTATAGATGCCTACGAATCTGGGAAGGGATTTAAAAAGATCTCCAAACAATTTGAAATCAATCATTTGACTGTCCGGAAGATCATCTACAAGTGGAGAAGATTCCAAACAACTGCCAACTTGTTCAGGCCAGGCCGCCCCAGCAAGTTCAGCCCGAGAGCAGACCGCAAGATGCTAAAAGAAGTCTCGAAGAACCCCAGAATGTCATCACGGGGCCTACAGGTAGCTCTTGCCACTGTTGATGTCAAAGTGCACTAGTCTACCATTAAAAAGAGGCTGCACAAATGTGATCTACATGGGAGGTGTGCCAGGAGGAAACCTTTGCTGTCCAGAAAGAACATCAGGGCAAGACTAAAGTTTGCCAATGAACACCTCGGCAAAGACCAGCACTTCTGGAACAATGTGCTCTGGACAGATGAGTCAAAGGTAGAGCTATTTGGCCACAGTACCAGAAGACATGTTTGGCGAAAACCAAAGACAGCATTTGACCACAAGAACCTGATACCAACTGTAAAGCATGGTGGTGGAAATATTATGGTTTGGGGCAGCTTTGCTGCATCAGTGCCTGGGCAGCTCACCATCATGGAATCCACTATGAATTCTTCATTGTACCAGAGGGTGCTTGAGGATAATGTGAGGCCATCTGTCGGAGTGTTGAAGCTCAACCGAAGGTGGACCTTGCAACATGACAATGACCCTAAACATACCAGTAAATCCACCAAGGAATGGCTGAAAAGAAAGAAATGGAGGGTTCTGGAATAGCCAAGTCAAAGCCCAGATCTAAATCCCATCGAGATGTTGTGGGGGGATTTGAAACGAGCTGTGCATGCAAGACACCCCTCAAACATCGCACAGCTGAAAGAATTCTGCGTGGAGTCGTCGGTAAAAATTTCTCCCAGTCGATGTCAGAGACTGGTAGACAGTTATAAGAAACGCCTACTTGAGGTTGTTTCTGCCAAAGGGGGCAATACCACCTATAAGAGCCAAGGGTGTACTTACTTTTTCCACATGTGAAATTTGCATTTATGTTTATTTAAATTATACAATGGACTGCAAAATGTAAATATTTTATGATATTTGTTATATTATATCACCTTTATCTATCAATATTGTTGAAATGAAGATCAACAAGCATGATGCCTAGGTCCCCCGTTGGGGAAGTGATGTGAGTTGACAAAGTGGAAGACGCAGAAAACATGCTATGATATGATATTTCGCTCACAAGGTTCAGACATACATGGCGGCGGCCATCTTGGATTTTGACGGGGCGACCCAATTTTCAAAAGCGTTTTTCCTTATGCCTAGATACACCCACACACCAGATTAGAAGTTGGTACTTCGCTTATTTTTCAAGATATTCCGCTCACAAGGTTCAGACATAAATGGCGGTGGCCATCTTGGATTTTGACGTGGCGACCCAATTTTCAATAGCGTTCTTCCTTATGCGTAGATACACCCACACACCAGATTAGACGTTAGTAGTTCGTTTATTTTTCAAGATATTTCGCTCACAAGGTTCAGCCATATATATGGTGGCGGCCATCTTGGATTTTGACGTGGCGACCCAATTTTCAATAGCGTTCTTCCTTATGCCGAGATACACCCACACACCAGATTAGAAGTTGGTGCTTTGCTTATTTTTCAAGATATTTCGCTCACAAGGTTCAGACATATATATGGTGGTGGCCATCTTGGATTTTGACGTGGCGACCCAATTTTCAATAGCTTTCTTCCTTATGCCTAGATGCACCCACACACCAGATTAGAAGTTGGTACTTTGCTTATTTTTCAAGATATTCAGCTCAAGTTTCAGACATACATGGCGGTGGCCATCTTGGATTTTGACGTGGCGACCCAATTTTAAACAGTTGCTTGTGCCTGGATACACCCACACACCAGATTAGAAGTTGGTACTTCGCTTATTTTTCAAGATATTTCGCTCACAAGGTTCAGACATATATATATATGGTGGCGGCCATCTTGGATTTTGACGTGTCTACCCAATTTTCAATGGCGTTCTCCCGAGTGCATAGATACACCCACACACACCAGATTAGAAGTTTGGTACTTCGCTTATTTTTCAAGATATTTTGCTCACAAGGTTCAGACATATATATGGTGACGGCCATCTTGGATTTTGACGTGGCGACCCAATTTTCATTTGCGTTCTTCCTTGTGCCGAGATACACCCACACACCAGATTAGAAGTTGGTACTTCGCTTATTTTTCAAGATATTCAGCTCACAAGGTTCAGACATATATGGCGGCGGGCATCCTGGATTTTGACGTGGCGACCCAATTTTCAATAGGGTTCTTCCTTATGCCTAGATACACCCACACACCAGATTAGAAGTTGGTACTTCGCTTATTTTTCAAGATATTCCGCTCACAAGGTTCAGACATACATGGTGGCGGCCATATATATGGTTCACAGCTCACAAGGACAATGTTACTAGATACACCCACAGACATACATGGCGGCGGCCATCTTGGATTTAGACGTGGCGACCCAATTTTCAATAGGGTTCTTCCTTATGCCTAGATACACCCACACACCAGATTAGAAGTTGGTACTTCGCTTATTTTTCAAGATATTCCGCTCACAAGGTTCAGACATACATGGTGGTGGCCATCTTGGATTTTGACGTGGGTTGCACTCACACACCAAACTCGAATGCGGTCCTTTGCTTACGCACACACGCACGGACGGACGGACACACGACATGAACGGACGGACACACGGACGGATGGGAAAACCATAGTCCCCCTTTCGCTCCGCGGTGCGACAGGGGACAAATAGCTGTATGTTGAAAAAGTCAAAACTTTACATGGGGTGTACTTACTTTTTCAAGTGACTGTATGTATATATTCATTTCCTAATTCACATTCCCTCATTTTTCTTCCTTCTTCTTCTTCCACACTCTCTCTCTCTCATTTCCCCATCCGTGATTCCTAATAGTCTTTATGGAGGTCAAACACAGCACCATCAATTGTGACCTCCTTTACATTGAAAAACTGAGTGCTTTGGCTATCTCTGTTGCGAGAAGGTGGAAGGAGGAGATTTCTTAAATATATGGTGTGTATATATATATACAGACTTGGCATTTAATATGGAATATATATTTTTTCTTGACTTGGGTTTACTTTCTTAACTCAGTATATCAATCTGGTGAGTTTCTTTTACACTTTGGTGATTTATTTGTTAAAAGAACCATGTCACTGATTGTCTGTCGCAGCAAGAAGTCAACAACAGGATTATATCACAGGTGGCGTGGCAAAATGTACGGACAGGTGCATTTGACGATTGGCTTCACAGTAGGGTATACAAGGGTTGTTGCGTTCTGTATTAGTGGAAAACAACTGATGCACATCTCCAAACGTTATTGCCACTTCCTCTGGAGATGGTCCGTCAACTTGACAATGCTGTTTGTCATGGAGTGGTGGCTGCACGAAATTACGGCATGAAAGAGCGTGCTATTGCTCGGCAGTATGGCATCACTCAAGGTCAGGTGTCAAAGATCCTGAATCAAAATGCTCAGAGGGGTGTCCCTACTCCAATACCGAGGCCAGGACGTCCCCGCAGAACCACAAGGAGGGATGATCGCCAGCTGCACCGGTTAGTCCGCAATGGCCGTACCAAGTCAGCTTATCGGCTTAGGGCTGGGTGGCAGCAACTGACAAATGTGCCTGTATCCAGAAGGCTAGTCAACCAACGACTGGTTCAAGCAGGCTATCGTGCCAGGCGTCCCCTGAGAAAGCCACGCCTGACCAGACAACACCGCCAGTGCCGATTGCAGTGGGCCAGAGAGCACCGTCAATGGCAGCCAGGACACTGGAATCACGTGATCTTCAGTGACGAGTCTAGATTTCTGGTCTATCGTCAAGATGGCCGCGTCCGAGTGCGCAGACAAGTGCATGAAGCCTACAACAAAGGTTGCGTAGTGCCAAGAGTCCAAGCTGGAGGTGGTGGGGTGACCGTTTGGGCTGCTTTTCATGCAGGTTTTTTTTTTTTTTTTTTTTGTATACTGAATCGAGGCCCGTGAAAGAGCTAACATTTACTTCACAAACAAATCAACCAGACAAACAAAATATATAAAAAGAGGGAGCGGAAAACAAGATGGGGAGAGAAGGGGAAGCACACAAACACAACATTTGAGAGCAGGGAGATGTGTGGAAGGGAGAGGGCTTGGGGGGAGGAGGCATGGGAAGGGGGGGGGGGGGGGGAGGGAGAAGTATAAAACACAAGGACACCAAGGACTTCCAGGACAGAAGTTGGTATTTCAAAAAAGTGGAATTGGGGTGAAATTAGCAGGGGTAGAAAAGATCAAGGTTTTGGATGGGGGAAGATAAGAGATGGTGGTGAACAGCTGTTTTAAAGACCTGGAGGGTTGAGTGGGATTGAAGAGAGTGAGGGAGTTTGTTCCAGAGGCGGGAGAAAAGAGGAATGAAGGAGTGAAGGTGAGCAGAGAGTCTTGATTTTGGCAGTTTGACCATAAGAGGGTTGCAGGCAGATCTTGTGCGACCTGTAGGAATATTTGCGGGACAGAGCCCAGAGAGAGCTGGGGGGGGCAAGGCCAGAGAGGAGTCGGTAGAAGACGGAAAGACCACCAACCTGCCTGCGGTGAGTGAGTGAGAGGCCCTTGGAGATAGCTTCATCGCGGGAGATTCCAATGATTCTGAATGCTTTGGTTTCAACAGCGTGAAGACGAGCTCGGTGTGATGCAGGAGCACCAGCCCAGAGGGGGAGAGCAGTATTCCATTGAGCTGCGGATGAAAGCCTTGTATGTGGTGAGGAGCTCAGGTGTGCCAAGGAAGGACTTCGCACGACGGAGGATGCCCAGTCAGCGACTGGCTTTGGAGGCCAGATTTGAAATGTGGTTTTCCCAGGAAAGATCATGGCAGATAGTGAGACCCAAAAGCTTGAGTGACAGAACTTCTTGGAGAGGATTATTCAGAAAGTGGATGGGAGGGTTGTCCAGTCGGTCTTTTCGGAGAGACATCGTAAGAGTGTGAGATTTGTCAGGATTGAAAGACATGTTCCACTTGTTTGCCCAGTCTGTGATTTTGTCCAGGTCTGCAGAGAGTGAGGAGGCTGCAGACTGCCGATCTGAGGGATGAAGAATGGAGCGACAGACAGTAGAGTCATCAGCAAAGAGATACAGAGGATTTTCAAGAGAGTCAGAGAGATCATTGATGAAGACCAGAAAAAGCACAGGGCTCAGAACACTGCCTCTGAATGGAAACCTGAACCAGTTCAAGTGCAGGGCCATTCTGGAAGAAACATTGCTTCCATTTGCTCGTGCAGCCTTTCGAAGAAACTTTGTCTTCCAAGATGACAATGCACGGCCTCATCGTGCTCGCATGATCCAACACTTTCTTGCTGACCGTGGTGTAGAGCATATGGAGTGGCCTGCCATGTCCCCGGATATGAATCCGATAGAGAACTTGTGGGCAGAATTAACGCGTCAAATCGACCACTTGGACCAGCAGCCGACCTCTGTGCGTGAATTGCAGCAGACTATTGTCACTGCATGGCAAGGGATTCCTGTCCAAACCTTGGCAAATCTCGTGAACAGCATGCCTCAACGTGTACGTGCTCTCCTGAATGCTCGTGGGGGTTACACGAAGTACTGAACTGTAATTTTACTGTCCGTAATCCCAGTCGTAATTTAACTTTTGTTTTTGTTAAAAAAATTTTTGGCTAATGTGCAAAACAAAGAGATACTTCTGGAAAACGTACAGACGTTTAACACAGTACTGTCCATGAATTGAGTTCGATATCAGTTTACATCACTTTCAAGGATCAATTAATTTTTTCGAAATGTCAAATGTGGTTTTTGTTTCTTTTAAAGGTCACATTAACAAAATCTAGAATAATTTCAACATAATTCCAATGAACTTTTGGTTCTAAGACATCTTGAAAAGTAAGTTCACCCCCACAAAAAAAAATTCCATATTAAATGCCAAGTCTGTATACATATATATGTTGACCCCCTTTGAGGAGATTGCGGCTGGCTCAATAGCGCATTGGGCTGTTGACGTGTTATCAACGGAGGTCCGTGGTTCGAGCACCGCATTGAGTCAGAATTTTTTCACACTTAGCCCCTCGCAGGAATTTGATTCCTGTTTTTAAAATTGTAGATTAATTAATCTTCAATGCACTTCTGCTTATACACACATACACACGCATACATATACTTACACTCACATCCGGGGTCTGCCTAGCAGGCACGTAAGACATCGGCCATTATAAAGCTCGCAGTGTTAAATGTGGAAAAGTTCTGAGGAGATTGCGGCTGGCTCAATAGCGCAGTGGGCTGTTGATGTGTTATCAACGGAGGTCCGTGGTTCGAGCCCCGCATTGAGTCAGAATTCTTTCACACTAAGCCCCTTGCAGGAATTTGATTCCTGTTCATAAAATTATATATATATATATATTTATATATATATCTATCTATCTATCTATCTATCTATCTATCTATCTATCTATATATATATATATATATATATATATATATATATATATATATATATATATATATATATATATATATGTATGTATGTATGTATATATGTATTTACATTCAGAACTCCGCTGCCCGTCTACTCACCCATTCCCGGACCCGTGACCACATCACCCCCGTCCTTTACAAGCTTCACTGGCTCCCCATCTCCCAGAGAATCCAGTACAAAATCCTCCTCTTGACCTACAAAGCCCTCCATAACCTGGCCCCATCCTACCTGGCTGACCTCCTCTCCAGACACACTCCCACCCGCAACCTCCGCTCTGCTGGTACCAACCTCCTGACCAACCCCCCCCCCCCCATCCAGACCAAATTCAGATCCTGGGGGGACAGGGCCTTCTCCATCGCTGCTCCCACCCTCTGGAACTCACTACCTCACACCATCAGAGACTCCTCCTCACTCACCACATTCAAAACATCACTCAAGACGCACCTGTTCAGCACTGCATTCAACATTCAACCCACAGCATTTAACCCCTGCCTATCACTTCTCCTTCTCCCTCCTTTTGCTTTAAATATTTCCCTATTGATTCTTGTCTTTTTGCAATTGTTGTTTTCATGTTTTGTTATGCATTATGTTTTGCACTCTGTCAAAGCGCCTTTGGGCTTCATGAAAAGTGCTATACAAAATAAATGAATTATTATTATTATTAATATATATATATATATATATATACAGTATATATATATATACAGTATATATATATATACAGTATATATATATACACAGTATATATATATATATATATATATATATATATATATATATATATATATATATATATATATATATATATATATATCTATATATATATACACATCTCTATATATATATATATATCTCTATATATATATATATATCTCTATATATAAAGGAGGAGTGTCTGTGTGTCTGTCTGTCTGGATGTCCGCTTATAACTCAAGAACTACACATCGGAGAAAAGTTTTAGACACAGATTCGGAATCAGCATAAAATCCCGGTGGTTTTAGGCTACTTTTTATTTTAATATCAATGGTTTAAAAAAACCGCGCCAGCTGCAATTCCATGGTGTAGTTTGTGGCGGCGCTAGACGTTCGGGGTGTATTGCAATGGTTTGTCGGGTTTGGCTGTGGGTCCAGAATAGCTCCCATTTCGTTATGTTCTTCCACTTTTATTTTGATTCTTCTGTTACAACGCCTTTCTTATCTACCTTATATCCCCCCGACGAGGCCTCTACATAATTTCATGCGGCAGAATTTCGTGCATTTTGAGTGAAAGATGTGAGACGAAGTTGTAGGAGGAAGAAGAGGCGCGGTCACTTTGGAGGCCCTCGATCGTGAGTGGAAATGGCGGGAATTGCGTTTGTATCGCAAAGTAAAGGATCTGCATTCATTTCTGAACTTGCATTGGTGGATTGTTATTTGTTATACATCTGCATTATTTTTCATAAAAAACTTTATGTTGAACTTGAAGGCTCCAAGCACGGACTATATATATAGCCCTCATTGAGGTAAAAATAAAAGTAAAAAGCCTGCTATCGCTTGCCAAGCTAGCCGTTCCCCCCTCCCCTCCTCTCCTCCCCTCCACTCCCCCCCTCCCCTCCACTCCCCCCTCCCCCTCCCCCCCTCCCCCTCCACTCCCCCCCTCCACTCCACTCCCCCTCCCCCCTCCCCCCTCCACTCCCCCCCTCCCCTCCACCCTCCCCCTCCACTCCCCCCTCCCCTCCACTCCCCCCTCCCCTCCACTCCCCCCTCCCCCTCCACTCCCCCCTCCCCTCTCAAAGTAAAAAGCCTGCTATCGCTTGCCAAGCTAGCCGTTCCCCCCTCCCCTCCCCCCTCCCCTCTCCCTCCCTCCTCTTCTCCCCTCTCCTCCTCCCCCTCCCCCCTCTTCTCACCTTCCCCCCTCTTCTCCCCTCCCCCCCCCTCGCCTCCCCTCCCCCCCCTCGCCTCCCCTCCCCTCCCCCCCCTCGCCTCCCCTCCCCCCCCGTTCCCCTCCCCTCCCCTTCCCCCTCCCCTTCCTCCTCCCCTCCCTTCCCCCGCCCGGCAATGCCGGGTACTTCCCATGGCCAGCTGTACGTGGGCTGCTCGAGGGTTGGAAAACCAAGCAATCTTTATGTCTTGGCACCAAGTAAGAAAACCAGAAATGTTGTATACCAAGAGGTTTTGAGAAATTGAAAATTGACAAAACGTCATGTAGGAAATGTACTGTGATATTGCTGTAAAATATACATGTTCTTTTCATCATACATTTGTATTATTCTTATTCAACCCGGGCGAAGCCGGGTACCTCAGCTAGTCTATATATAAAGGAGGAGTGTCTGTCTGTGTGTCTGGATGTCCGCTTATAACTCAAGAACTACACATCGGAGAAAAGTTTTAGACACAGATTCGGAATCAGCATAAAATTCCGGTGGTTGTAGGGTACTTTTTATTTTAATATCAATGGTTTAAAAAACCGCGCCAGCTGCAATTCCATGGTGTAGTTTGTGGCGGCGCTATTGCCCCTTTCCGATCCAATGACGCATTGCGGTTCCGATTCGCGATAAGGTCTATGCGCTATCACCGACACTTTTCCACCTTTTCCATACCTTTTAATCAGATTTACCTTATCGTCCATCGTAACCACATTACGCTTGGAAACACTAGCATTATCCTTCTTCGGACCCATGGCTAACACAGACACAGTAAAGGAATACTGTACGTCGCCTCTGTTTTGAATGAGAATCGGCAGTTGCGCGTACGTACAGTATACTGTACGTACATATTTATATTTTTTTAATGTGCTTTTTATTGTATTTTAAATTGTTTTTTTGCTTCTTTTATTGTTAATTTATGTACTATTTTATTTATTTTAAATATATTTTTAAGGAAAACAAATGTTTTCACATCCGTAGGAGTGAGGTAAAGTCGCACATAATGACAAAATGCGCGCCATTTTTTCGCGCCAAGAACGGCCCACGGTACATGGCAGAAAGAACCCAGGATGCTATGTCATATGTCAGAAAGTGTGGCCGTCCAGATCACTTTCACCTGCAATCCTGCATGGCCTGAAATCAAGAATGTACAAGATTCCAATCTACGACATGACATTATTGCCAGGGTATTCAGTGAAAAACAGAAGAAACTGATATGGTTACTGAAGAAAGGGATGATCTTTGGAGATTTGGTAGCATGGATGTACACCATTGAGTGGCAGAAGCGTGGCCTCCCTCACTCTCACACCTTGATTTGGTGCAAAGACAAAATCCGACCAGACGATATAGACAGGATCATATCAGCAGAACTGCCAGATCCAGAGATGGACCCAGAACTGTTCAAGACCATCTCCACACAAATGATTCATGGGCCCTGTGGCAGCATCAACCCTCGATCTGTTTGCATGAAGGACAACAAATGCCAAAAAAGATTTCCCAAACAACTTCGCCGAGAAACAGAGACTGGTGATGATGGATATCCAGAGTATCGCAGGAGGAGCACTGGCGATGGGGGACACACTGCTAAAGTCAATATTCGCAGTGTGGGAGAGTCCAACGTTGACAATCGGTGGGTTGTTCCCCACAACAAAATGCTCTGCAAAATCTTTCATGCACACATCAATGTGGAACTGTGCAGCTCAGTTAAGTCCATCAAATATGTATGCAAGTATGTCAATAAGGGCAGTGACATGGCAACATTTGAAGTAGGTGACAAAAAAAGGTCAGATGAGATTAGCAGGTTCCAGTCAGGCCGATATATATCAACAAACGAAGCAGTGTGGAGGATCCTTGGATTTAACATTCATGAGCGATATCCAACTGTCATCAATTTGGCCGTACATCTGGAAAATGGACAAAGGGTCTATTACACTGCAGAAACTGCCCAAGCACGAGCACATGGGTCGCCTCCTCAGACTACGTTGACAGCTTTCTTCAAACTCTGCATAGAAGATGACTTTGCCAAGACTCTTCTGTACAATGAAGTCCCTACCTACTACACATGGGAGAACAAAATGTGGAATCGCAGGAAGAAGGACATTCCAGTAGACAATTATCCTGGAGTTTATGCCAGCAGCGCAATTGGCAGAGTCTACACAGTTCATCCAAAGAACAGAGACTGTTTCTTTCTGCACCTTCTCCTGCACACTGTCAGAGGTCCAACATCCTTTAAAGATTTGCGACGGGTTAATGGTCAAGATTGTGCCACCTTCCGCGATGCCTGCCGACTCCATGGTCTATTGGAAGAAGATGAACATTGGAAAAAAGCCATGGATGAGGCAGCAGTCTCACAGGCACCAAAACAACTACGGCAGCTGTTTTCCATCATATTGGCAGCATGTGACATTCAGGATCCAGAGAAGCTCTGGGAGGACCACAAAGGAAATATGTCTGAAGACTTTCTTCACTTGGCCAGACGTCAGAACCCTGGTGTGGATATTGATTTCAACTATGCAATCTACAATCAAGCCCTGATTGAGCTAGAGAAGCACCTGATTGCCTATGGAACCACTATGGCAAATTGTGGAATGCCCCAACCAGAAAACAGCATTGAGGGAATGGCTCAGGAGCTTCTGAGGGAAACAAACTACAACATGGAAGAGCTGACCACATTTGTAGAGCAGAATGTCCCAAGAATGGTTGAGGACCAACAGCAAGCCTTTACTTCTATCCTGAAGAGTGTTGATGATGATGCTGGCAAGATATTCTTCCTCGATGCTCCTGGCGGGACAGGAAAAACATTCCTCATTAATATCATCCTGGCCAAGGTTCGTCAAAAGTCGGAAATTGCTCTGGCTGTGGCCTCAAGTGGAATTGCAGCTACACTTCTTGAAGGAGGAAGGACAGCACACTCAACTTTCAAACTGCCTTTGGATTTGACCAAGCAAGACACCCCAACCTGCAACATTAGCAAGAATTCAGCAAAAGCCAAGATCCTTCAACAGTGCAAAATCATTATCTGGGATGAGGCTACTATGAACCACAAGCAGGCATTCGAAGCAGTGAACAGAACACTCCAAGATATTCGCAACAACAAGAAAATCATGGGTGGTGTGACAACTGTTCTGGCTGGAGACTTTCGTCAGACTCTCCCAGTCATCCAACGGGGCACAAGAGCAGATCAAGTCAAGGCCTGTATCAAGTCTTCTTATCTCCTCTGGCCACATGTGCAAATACTTACCCTGAATACCAACATGAGAGTCCACCTTCTTGGTGACAACACTGCAGGGGTGTTCTCAAGCCAGCTTTTGAAAGTTGGCAATGGCCTATACCCTCAAGATGCATCAGAACAAATAATTCTACCATTTGGACAGTTTGTTGAAACAAAAGATGACTTGATCAAAAAGATCTTTCCCAATATGGAGACCCAGTTCCAGGACTCATCATGGCTTGCCGAAAGAGCCATTTTGGCCCCCAAGAACAATGCTGTTCAAGAGATCAACAATTTGCTCCTCCACCAACTTCCCGGTCATGAAAGACATTATGATTCTCTTGACAAAGTGACAGATGAAGATCAGGCAGTAAACGTCCCAACTGAGTTTCTCAACAGTCTTCAGCCTCAAGGACTCCCAACACACAGGTTGATTCTCAAGGTGGGAGCACCAATCATGCTTCTAAGGAATCTTCATCCACCAAAGCTGTGTAATGGAACACGATTGACAATCCAGCAAATGATGCCGCATGTCCTAGAGGCAACCATCCTCTCAGGACAATACAGAGGAGAGAAAGTATTCATTCCAAGGATACCACTTATTCCACCTGACCTTCCATTCTCCTTCAAGAGGATTCAGTTCTCCATCAGGCTATGTTTTGCTATGTCCATCAACAAGGCGCAGGGGAAATCAATGAAGGTTGTAGGCCTGAACTTCACAGAACAAGTGTTTGCCCATGGCCAGCTGTACGTGGGCTGCTCGAGGGTTGGAACACCAAGCAATCTTTATGTCTTGGCACCAAGTAAGAAAACCAGAAATGTTGTATACCAAGAGGTTTTGAGAAATAGAAAATTGACAAAACGTCATGTAGGCAATGTACTGTGATATTGCTCTAAAATATACATGCTCTTTTCATCATATATTTGTCTTATTCTTATTCAACCCGGGCGAAGCCGGGTACCTCAGCTAGTATATATATATATATATATATATATATATATATATATATATATATATATATATATATATATATATATATATATATATATATCAGTCACTATGCGACCTTCATATCATCAGTGGAGAACCGCCAGCAAGGTGTCCCATACAGCTGCTGCTGCACCTTGCTGGGAGCGATACGCACCGCCTGCCACGCGGTGACGTTATCTCTGGTATCCACTCATCATATGGAGTCGACCTGGTTGCGGTTGGGAGTTACTAATAATGGTATCTGTAATCTGGTTCTCCAACCTAATGAGCGGACAACATGACGTCAACATGACGTCATGCAAGGCGGACGTGCATGGCGATGACGTCATGTTGTCCGCTCATTAGGTTGGAGAACCAGATTACAGATACCATTATTAGTAACTCCCAACCGCAACCAGGTCGACTCCATATGATGAGTGGATACCAGAGATAACGTCACCGCGTGGCAGGCGGTGCGTATCGCTCCCAGCAAGGTGCAGCAGCAGCTGTATGGGACACCTTGCTGGCGGTTCTCCACTGATGATATGAAGGTCGCATAGTGACTGATATAAAAACCGAAAGGGTCACAGAGTTACAAGTGTATGGAAAGCCTCACTGCGTTGCCCTGATGAAGCCCCAACAAGGGCGAAACCAGGTCGGTAACTGTGAGTTTTGCATGCACTTGTGACAGTATCTGTATTTATAATCCGTAATGACGCACTGCTAGATGGTTCCTCTGGAACTTTGCAGGCAAGGCGGACGTGCATGGCGATGACGTCATGTTGTCCGCTCATTAGGTTGGAGAACCAGATTACAGATACCATTATATATATATATATATACACAGACTTGGCATTTAATATGGAATATTTTTTTTGTGGGGGTGAGCCTCAAGACTTACTTTTCAAGATGTCTTCGAACCAAAAGTTCATTGGAATTATGTTGAAATTATTCTAGATTTTGTTAATGTGACCTTTAAAAGAAAGAAAAACCACATTTGACATTTCGAAACAAATAAATTGATCCTTAAAAGTGATGTAAACTGATATCGAACTCAATTCATGGACAGTACTGTGTTAAACTTCTGTACGTTTTCCAGAAGTATCTCTTTATTTTGCACATTAGCCAATTTTTTTTTTAACAAAAACAAAAGTTAAATTATGACTGGGATTACGGACAGTAAAATTACAGTTCAGTATTTCCTGTCACCGCCACGAGCATTCAGGAGAGCACAGACAATCAGTGACATGGTTCTTTTAACAAATAAATCACCAAAGTGAAACAGAAACTCACCAGATTGATATACTGAGTTGAGAAAGTAAACCCACGTCAAGAAAGAAAAAAAAATTCCATATTAAATGCCAAGTCTGTGTGTGTGTATATATATATATATATATATCTATATAATTATAAAATTGAAATCTTGCGTGTTTGTGTGTAACATTCGATCGGTCCGGGGGCGTGGCTTACCCCTTTGAGAGAGTAGTAATATCCACCATTTTATTAACTCGCATAGCTTTGAGGCCTGTTTTGTAGGCCCATGGTGTCTTGCTCTCTCTCCCAGCTTTATTTCAAATCAAATTCGATATATCGTTTCATTTTTCACAGTCGCTTACATAGTTTTAGACTCGGTTGAAAAAAATCGGGAAGAAAATCGCGCCACGTTGATATACGAAAATACACCGCCTAAAATAACAGGCATACAGTATATATCTTCGTTATTTCATTCAACATTATTACCCGGAAGTAAAATATGTTTCAGGAAATTACCGAGAGATATTTCTTCGATTTTTTTTATTATTTATATGCGCATACACTTTAAATAGGTTTATTTGAAATCTTTAATTTTCACAATGTAATTTATTTGTCATTTGATGATCGGCAAAAATATGTTTCAGGAAATTACCGAGAGATATTTCTTCGATTTTTTTTATTATTACCGCTTCCATCTGATTTCATTTTTATCGATGGTTTTAGACTCGGTAAAAGAAATAATTGAGAACATTCACGCACACACGGGAAATTGCAGAGATATATTAAAAAAATCGTGCCACGTTGATATACGAAAATACACCGCCTAAAATAACAGGCATACAGTATATATCTTCGTTATTTCATTCAACATTATTACCCGGAAGTAAAATGTTTCAGGAAATTACCGAGAGATATTTCTTCGATTTTTAAAATTATTTATATGCGCATACACTTTAAATAGGTTTATTTGAAATCTTTAATTGTCACAATGTAATTTATTTGTCATTTGATGATCGGCAAAACGATAGCACAAAAACAATACTATTTGCAGGAAGAATGTCGTATCAACCCTCCGACGGCGCTACGGACGCGGACAACGAATCACACCTCACGTCTATGGACGCGAATAGCAACATTCCTTCAAGTTCTCGTGCGGAAGCAGTATCTCCGAGGGGTGCTGAAACAGACGATGGGAGATCACGACGTCTTCAGCAGCAACGAGAAAGCCAAAGGAAGAGACGACATGCTGAAACGCCTGAGCAAAGGTCACAGCGCCTTCAGCTGCAAAGACAAAGGGCAAGGATGAGAAGGAGTGCTGAGACGGAGGAGGTGAGAGCGCAGCGTCTTCAGGAGGAACGAGAGAGAGTCAGCTTGCGAAGGGATGCGGATTCTGCAGAGGAGACGTCACAGCGCCATCAAGAGCAGCAAGAAAGAGATCGTACGAGGAGAGATGCGGAATCTGCAGAGGAGACGGCACAGCGTCTTCAGGAGCAGCGAGAAAGAGATAGGATAAGGGAAGTTCTTGAGACAAGGCAGAGAAACACGCAGAATGCAAGAAATTTCACTTCTGCTGACGTCGGTGCGATGGACAAGATTTGTCCACATTGTAGAGCGCTTCTTTTCCAAGGTGAAACAGCTCATTTTTGCTGCACGAATGGAAAGGTGTCCTTGGGAAATCTAGGACCTTTACCCCATCAATTACACAATCTGTTTGCCGGCGATGGACCCACAGCGAACGAATTCCGCAGGAACATCAGACAATACAACTGTCTATTTCAAATGACATCATTTGGAGGAAGCCAAGTTTCTCCTCGGCATGGTGCATGGAGCCCATCGGTCATAATTCAGGGTCAAATACATCATCGTATCGGTTCCTTCTTGCCAAATGCGGATGAACAACCGAAATTCCTCCAAATTTATTTCTTAGATCCACATGACAGCGTACAGTTGAGGATGCGGATACTCACCAATGCTGGTATTCACCGTGATGTAGTTGGAGCATTAGAGACCGTGCTGAGACAAGTGAATCCTTACGTTCACTCGTTCCGCATGGCACGCGAGGAAATAGGCAATTTGCCAGAGGCGTTCGTTCTTATTGATCCCAACAGGAGACCAGCTGGTGAACATGAGAGGAGGTTCAATGGTCAAATCGCTGATGAAGTGGGTGTCGTTGTGAAGAATACTGTCGATCCTCAAGCTACAGCGCGCCACATTGTATTGAAAGCAAGAGGAGGAGCGCTGCAAAGTATTTCTGAGTTGCACCGTTCTTACGACGCACTCCAGTATGTTCTCTTCTTCCCATTCGGAGATGACGGATGGCAGCCCGAAATGAACATGACCAATGGCAGGAGATTGACTGCCATGAAATGCTACTCCTACCGAATAATGAACCACGAGGATGAGTTCAACTACCTCCTCAGAGGGGGGCGTCTGTTCCAGCAGTATCTTGTTGATATGGCAGCCAAAATGGAAGGCACAAGATTGGCGTTTATAAGACTGAACCAGGCATCGCTGAGGTCTGCTACATACAGTGGCTTCACTGATGCTCTCAATGACAATGACGATTTGTCCAACATCGGACGCCGCGTACTACTGTCATCGACATTTGTAGGGGGGCCGAGGTATATGATGGAGCGATGTCAAGATGCCATGATGTACGTAAGAAAATATGGTAACGCGACCTACTTCATCACTATGACGTGTAATCCAAAGTGGCATGAAATCTCCAATAACCTGTTTCCTCACCAAAGTGAGAACGACAGACCGGATCTCATTGCGAGAGTGTTCGAGTTGAAGAAAACGGTGTTCATTAAATACCTCACTGGATCAGAAGGCTTCTTCGGGAACTGTATCGCTCACGTTGTGTGTGTGGAGTACCAAAAGCGAGGTCTCCCTCACATACACTGTTTGCTGTGGCTCGATGAAGCTTCAAAGCCGAGACCACAAGACTATGATCGATTTGTACAAGCTGAAATACCAGATCCCGATGAAGATCCAGAGGGACACAGACTGGTGTTGAAGCACATGATCCATGGTCCATATTGTTCCACAGCAACTGGATGCTGGAAGAATGGAGCATGCAGACACAGATACCCGCGGTCATATGCTCCGTACACACGGTGCGGAGACGATTCGTACCCCATATATAGAAGAAGATCCCCAGAAATGGGAGGATTTGAAGGGCACCAAGAAGGGAGGCAACGACGACCTGTTACAAATCAGTGGGTTGTTCCCCATAATCTCTATCTCCTGAAAACGTTTGATTGCCACATCAACGTTGAAATATGCTGCTCTATAAAGTCGATCAAGTATGTTATTAAGTATGCCATGAAAGGTAGCGATCAAGCTACGTATGCACTGCGCACAAACGACGAGATAACGGAGTACTTGACGGGTAGATACATTGGACCTTCAGAGGCTGTTGCCTCCATTCTTGGATTCTCAGTCCATGACAGGAAGCCGGCCGTTATCCATTTAGGAGTACATCTGCCAAATGAACAACAGGTATTTTTTGCTGGGAACGTTCGTGAACAAAGAAATAATCCCAATATGGCCAAAACCACATTGACAGAGTTTATGGATCTTTGCAGACGTGACCATTTCGCTAAGACACTGTTGTACGTGGATGTTCCGAGATTCTATACATGGACCAAGAAGAGATGGCAACGAAGAAAACAGGGCAGACCGGTGGAGGGCAACCCTGGAATGTTTGAGGATGACATATTGGGACGAGTTTACACTGTTTCGCCGCGTACTGGTGACCTGTACTATTTCCGACTACTCCTCCACCACGTGAGAGGGCCGACTTCGTTCGAAGTCCTGAGAACGTGTGATAATGTCATTCTACCCACATTCAAAGACACTTGCAGAGAAATGGGTTTGCTGCAAGGAGACGCTGTCTGGCGCGAGACTCTGGAGGATGCTGAGAGGACACGCCTTCCCAGACCCATGAGGGATTTGTTCGTTGTGCTCCTCACACAAAGTGAAGTCGACAATCCATTGGATCTATGGGAACGTTTCAAGGACGCTATGGCTGAAGATTATCTTCTAGCTCATCGACGATCTGCAAATGATCCCAATATTGCCATCAACGAGCGCCATCATGACTTGGCTCTATCGTATTTGCAGAAGAAACTGCAATTGTTGAACAGAACTGTTGCACATTTTCACTTGCCGACTCCAACGACTGTTCTTCGTCATGAAGGGATTGCCAACATTCACCTACTGAGAGAACTCCAATACGACACTGAGGAACAACAGCGAATCGTAGACGAAAGGCAGCTTCTGCTCAATGATGAGCAGAGAGTTGTCTATGACTTTGCGTGCGGTTGCATCCGCACGAATCAGTCATCAATGATTTTCATTGACGCGCCTGGAGGCACAGGGAAGACGTTTCTTATTAACCTGATTCTCTCTAAAGTGAGAGCGAGTGGAGAAGTTGCCCTTGCGGTGGCCTCATCTGGCATAGCTGCTACCCTCATGCCTGGTGGAAGAACAGCGCACTCAAGGTTCCAAATCCCTCTGACACCGAGGGAAGATGGCGTATGCAACATCGATAAAAATTCCACTATCGCAGACTTCTTTCGAAGTACAAAACTCATCGTGTGGGATGAGTGTCCTATGATCAGGAGAGAGAGTTTCGAGGCTGTGGATCGCACGTTGTGTGATGTATGTGACAAAGACGAGCCTTTTGGAGGGATCTTGACGATATGCTGTGGTGATTTCCGTCAACTTCTGCCCGTGGTGAAAAGAGGGTGTGATGCTGACGTTGAGAATGCGTGCATAAAGAAGTCCTACTTATGGCAGAGCTTTGGAATGTTTCACTTGAGAACTAATATGCGACTGACCGACGGAAGTGGGCAGTTTTCAAGATTTTTGCTCGACATCGGCGAGGATAGAATCGAGAAAAATGTGGATGATGAGATAGATTTGCCAGAGGATATACTGCTGACAGCGAGTGGGCTCGATGAGTGCATCGATACCATATATCCATCATTCGCCAATCCGATGGAGGTTTTTTCAGCAAGGTCTATATTAGTGCCCCTCAACGATATGATGCGAAACATCAATTCAAGATGCATCACAAGGTTCCCTGGTGCTAGCAAGGAGTATGCTGCGTTCAACAGTGTGACTGAGGGTACTGATGCGACGCACTTCCCAACGGAATTCCTAGATTCCGTTGAAGTCTCGGGATTGCCGCCGCACAACCTCGAGCTCAAAAAAGGATCCCCTATCATTTTGATGTGGAACATGGACCCTCCGAAACTTTGCAACGGGACGCGCATGATTGTTGAGGACATGCTTCGAAATATTATAGTTGCGAGGCTCATAAGTTCAACGTTTGAAGGCGAAACTGTAATGCTCCCTCGGATCCGACTAAATCTGTCGGAAGCTGAGGATATCCCTTTGCAGCGCTGCCAGTTCCCCATACAATCCTGCTTCGCAATGACGATCCATAAGGCGCAAGGGCAAACTATGGAGAATGTGCTGGTCTACCTGGAGAAACCGGTCTTCCAGCATGGTCAGCTGTATGTGGCGCTCAGTCGAGGGAAGAGGAAAGAGAACGTGCGAGTTTATGTAAATGGAGGATCGTCGACAAAGAACATCGTCATCAGAAGTGTCCTCTGACAACAAAATCGTGGTAGTCCACGGGTCGCGTGTTTTTTCTAAAAAAAACAAACAAACAAAAAAAAAACACGTGATCGGAGATAAGGGCCGAAATCACGTGTCACAGATAAGTGATTTAGAACGCTGGAGAGGTGAGCCTTATGGCTTGCTGGCCCAAATAATCTCCTTGATGATGTCCAGCGTTCGCTTTAGTTCTATTCTCATATCTATTCAAACTGACTGACCCAACGGGTCATGGGTCGTCTAGTATATATATATATATATATATATATATATATATATATATATATATATATATATATGTATATATATATATATATATATATATATATATATATATATATACGTATATATATATATATATATATATATATATATATATATATATATATATATATATATATATATATACATATATATACATATATATATATACATATACATATATATATATATATATATATATGTACACATACTAGCAGAAGTACCCGGCATTGCCGGGCGGGGGAGGGGGTGTGGGAGAGGTGGAGAAGAGGGGGAGGGGGAGGGGGGGGAGGGGGAGGACGGACGGGGGAGGGAAGGGGAGGGCCAGTCAACAATGACGTTGCAGTTCTCATGGTCGGAGAGCAGCACAACAATCGCGACATCGTCCTGCATCTTCGCAAGAGCACGGAGCGGATTTTGGAGACTCACCGATCCTGTGACCCACGCCCTCCAGTACCGGCGTTGCCGGGCGGGGGAAGGGAGACCCGTACATTCGCCCTCTCGACAAGCTCGTATTCGATTCGTATTCGAAATCGAAAGGGGAAAGGGGAAATCCTTCGTATTCGAATTCGTAAACACGAAATATGAATTAAAATTTAATTCATATCGCACAAAATCGACACAAAACACGATCGCATAAAGGTGAAAAAACGCAATCGCTTTTCACCCTGAATTACGTGCAAACGTGTGACGGGATGGAACATCACGTGATCGCTCTGAGCGATCGATTGCAACTCTGCGTCCTGTCGTGGGCGTGGCCAACGTGGCCTCATGCTCCCAGGTGATTGGCTAACTCGAGCTCGAGAGAGCCATAATGCACTACGTTATGGCAAAAAATATGGATCTAAAGATGAAAGGGAAAAAAACCTATGTGGTGTGAATGGCAATGTTCGTCACTGAAATGTGAAAAAAGGCAATTGCTTTTCGCTCTGAAATACGTGCGAACGCGTAACTGAGTTAATGGCGGCAAGGAACATCACGTGATCGCTCTGAGCGAATCAGCACGCTGCTCTGCGACAGGTCAGATTTCGTGCATAATATTTCTCGCTGAAATGCGCTGAGGTAAAAATATGGTTTCAAAATATTATGAAATCAATTTTTAGGTCGGCTATGTTCTTACCAGGCTCAATGGCCATGTCTGTGCCAAATATCAAATACGTGAGCCTCTCCGTTTAGGAGTCTATCGGTAACATTACACACACACACAAACTGTGTTATATATATATATATACATATATATATACATATACATACATACATACATACATACATACATACATACATACATATATATATTGTTGCGGATATGAGATTGGCCTCCATCCATATCCGCTTGTAAATATTCCCCTATTTCCCCAATACTTCCCAACTATCCCCAATCCCCCATTCCCTAGTCCCATTTTCTGTAAACAACACTCTGTAGACCCGACTTTCCCCTATTTCCCCCATTAAATGTCGCATCCAGGTCCACCGCATCTCACGTAGACAACTATAGGACATCTTGCTAGTTATTCTTAGTCTATGTCAGTTAAGGACTCGTTTCCATTAATTCTGACTCTTCGTTGCACCAGAATGTGATTGTATGGCACCGTTAGAAAGTTTAGGACCTCCCAATACCTCCCCGCAGCTCTTCCTCATGGTACAACAACAACAACAACAACAGCGGCGGCGGCGCGGGGAGTGTGCGTCCTCACTCCGGCTTGGTTAGCCGCCATTGAACATGTGCTCCGACGGGGTTACCACGCAGGGGCTCGCTGTCAGCTCCTCGTCAAGGGCGGAGCCCAGTAACCCCCCGCACCCAATAGAAGCGGCGGACCGATTCCATCTGGGGCGGAGCTAACGAGCCGAGGGCGTGTCACTCCCCGCTGAGCATGCGCAGAAAGAGGGAGGTGACGTCAGATGCGCCCTCAGCTTGGAGAGAGAAGACGCCACCTCCGAGCGCTGAATACCTCCCCGCATCTCTGGACCGGACCGCGTTTGATTCTGCCCCTGAGCCAAGGTGCACCTTGTGCTATCGACTGCCTGTCCTTCCTTGCCATCAATCCCTGTGTAAGTCAGTCTTGTCCCGTTTGTCTGTGGTCTGTCGGGGATAAGATAAGACTGTGTCTAAGTGCCCATCTGTTCTGTGCTTTACCTCTTGCCGTGTAATCTACCCTTTTCTGCATCACCAATTATATCCTCCTCCGGAGGTCTTGAGAACTGTACCCCCTTGTGTCGTTTCATTAATCCCAGCCGTTGTGTCCTTTCCATCATTGATTTAGCGTAGCGCGATTCGGCCAACGTTCGAGTGGAATCGGGTGAGTTGGGCGGGATCGGGTTCTAATCGGGGAGTAACTGTTCGGACGCGGTAATACCAAACCGCTCGGTAAACTAACATCTAAAACCGCGTCTGTAACAATTGGTGTCGAGGAGTGAGATCGGACCCGAAGCGCGCTTCACGCGCTCAAAATTATTAACGGCGAAATTTGATTTTGTTTTACAAAAATAAAAACCCGAATTTTGAAAGTCGCGCTATGGCGGATCAAGACGGCTGGGTTCCGGTAGAGGAGAGTGAGGCAGGGTCGATCCAGGACCAAATTGAGGGACATGAGGGACATGAGGAGAGCGAAGCAGTGAGGCCAGCAGGTTCGCAAAATGGCGCCTCGCACATAGCTACGGCGGCCGCACACGCTGCACAAGTGGGAGGGATGGCCCAAATGCAGGCCCTCATGGAGCAATTTATGGCGCAAATGCAGGCGTCCCTCAAACTGCAGAGTGAGCAATTGGGGGTAATGGGAAACCAAATGGGGGTAATGGGGAACCGGATGGATGCTCAGGGTGAGCGATTGGAGGGCCAAATGGGGTCCAATAGCGAGAAATTGAGGGAGGACATGGGGGCCAATAGCCAACGGTTAGAACAAAGGATGGGGGCCCAGATCGGAGGGTTAGGGAGTAGAATAGAGGGATTAGACAATAGATTAGGGGAAATACAGGAGGGGTTAATGGGGGTAGAAAACAGAATGGCCGTTCAGGAGAATCAAATGGAAGGGATGAAGGAGGGGTTAGAGGGGTTAGAAAACAGTATGGAAGGCAAATTGAGGGACATGAGGGACCAAGCGGAAAGGGAAGTTAAAAAAATGGGGCAGCAGATAGAGGGGGTCAGAATGGGGGTAGAAACTAAATTGGATGCTCACAGGGAGGAAATGGAGCAGATGAGGGTGGCATCTGGGCAGGAGATGCAAGTGATGGGAGAAGAGATCAGAAGAGGGGTGAGTGAGGAGGTCGGAGGAGTGCGCGAGGAGGTGAGGCACTGTAAGGAGCGCATGGAGAAGGAGGTGAGAAAGGGGACTGTAAAATTGCAAGGTGGCAAAGAGGAGTTGACGCTGGGAGTAGAACAACTGACAGTGGGACAAAAGGAGTTGGGGGACCAGGTAAAGAAGAACACAGCGGTAATAGAGGGTTTAAAATCGACACAGAAGGAGATGAAAAAGGACGTAGGGGTAATTAAAAAAGAGTGTCAGACGGTACATGAGGACCTGACGAGGAAAATGAACAAGGTGGTAGAGGTGATGGAGGTTAAAGAGCGGGAGGTGCGGGAGCACATAGAAAAAAATAAAGTGGAGTTAGAGGAAGAACTTAAGGGGGCGCACGAGGAGATGAAGGAGGTGAAGCAGAAATTAGAAGAAGTGGAAGAAGGGGTGAGCGAAATTAAGAAGCGACGGAGAGAGGATAAGAAAGAGATAAAGGAGGAAGTAAAAGAATTGGTCCAAAGTCTGTGTTCGGATCGTGATGATGTGCTCATTAACCGGATGAGGGATTCGCAGGTGATGGAGGAGAAGCGAAGAGAAAGAGGACCCGGTGTAATTGGTGACCAATATGGTCGTGCGTATGATGCGCCAGGTGATTTAATAAGCTTGGGGGTCGAGATAGACCCGGATGTTCGTGAGAGGCCAAGAGTGAGGTGTATGGCTGGTACGGAGGGTATGGAACGAGGGTGCGGGCGAGAGGGTCCGGTGATGGGAGAGGTGCGAGGTGTGAGTGAGCAAGGTTGTGGTGGTATGGAATGGGTAGCGGGTTGCGGAAGTGTGACCCATGCATCGACACCAACAGGGGTAGTTTTTAGAGGGACAGGGGAGGCACGAGAGCCCCTTGGGGGTAATGTACTGTGGGGGCCCGGCCGGTTAGGCCCCGCGCTGACCCCGCAAGGGGCGACGCACAGGGTCCAGCAGGCGGGCAACGACTCACATCCGAGGTGGTCCCACAAGGTCCCACTCGCGCCGTATGACGGTGGGTAAGGGTGGCATCCCTGCCACCCTTCCCATAAGAGTGGGCCAAAGGAGAAATAGTTTATGGGGTGTATGGCAGTGAAAACTAGCCCGGGTGGGTTAGGATATGGTGTGTAGGGATCTAGCGAAGATGACATTAGGTGACGTTAAGGTTAGTTAGCGACAATGATACCTGTAGTGGGGACGCAGGTAGATTAGTGTGGATGATAATGACGAGGGAGCGCAATAGTTTAAAGGGACGACTGGGAAGCGCAAGTTTCAGAGGGGAGTAGTTAGATGAGATGATGCCGTGTGGTTGAGAATTGAACAGGTGTGATTGCACAGGTGTGCAACTGAACAGGTGTGTGGAGCAGTGTATGAGTAGTGAGTGTTGTGGATCAGCGCGAATGCGCTTTGGGGAGAGAAGGGTGCAGGTGGCACCAGGTGTGAGAGCACAGGTGTGCAAGTACAGGTGTGTGGAATACATGGAGTAAGTGGTACGGAGTGGTGTGCATGGTGCGAAGGTGTGGATGGGGGAAGAGTGGACCCCTTTCACGAGTACCCGGGGCGGGTAGTGTAAGTGTTAGGTAGAGGGTATAGGTAAATTGTGGTTGGATATTGGCATCTGTGGTGCGGGTGACAGAATGGTATTTGGATGGGTGCATTAGTGTTGTGGAAATTGCTGGGCGTGTAGCCTGTTAGTGTGTGTAGTTGGTTTTGGCACTCCACCACTGTGAGGATGTCGGCCAGGTGAGGCCGCAGGTGGGCTCTGGGAGCCGTTAGTGTCAGTGGGTGCCTGAGGATCCCGGGTGTGGATCGGGCAGCCCGTGCCAGAGAGGGCACTGAGGGGGTGAGAGTGCGAGAGGGCCTTCCCCAGTTAGTTAGGTTAGGGTGAGGAGCAGGTAAGCTCGGGTGGCAACTACAGTGGTGGAGGTGTGCAGGTGGGTAGACCTGCTGGGAGAGCTACACGTCACAGCCCAGAAATGGTGCGAGGGCACCGAGTGTTGAATCGGGGGAGTGAGACCCCAAATTGAGAAGCACCACAGTTTGGTCAATGGGAATTGGTTTTTAGAACCCATAGTGTAAGTTGGCCAATGGATTGGCAGGGAAAGACCCCGGGTAATGTAAAGTTGTTAAAGTCATTTAGGAAATAGTTAGGATTGATGAACCTGTCGCACCATACGCAGCCACTTACCTGAGGTGATGATGATGACTCCACACCTGTGTTTTCTTTGTTTTGTGTTGCAGGAAATGAGAATTGCTGTTTGGATTTGTGAGACGCATCACGACGTGGATGAGACATTGGGGTGATTCCATCTCTCCCTCCTTAGGAGGGACTGATGATGAATTGGAGATGGCAAATTTTGATGAGAGTTGGAAATGGCAAATTTGATTGGTTAGGAGGGAGAGAAGACGAATTTGGTTTATGGGAGGAACGGGGAAGACAGTAGGGACGTTTGTTGATGTGTAAAGTAGATGTTTATGGGTAGTGTTGTGTTTTGTGGATACAGTAAGGGGTAAGGGAGGGGCAATGTAGGTTACCTGGTGGGGGGGGGGGGGGGCGTACGGTAGGAACGTACCTGTCTCACCTGGTTCCCATGTGCCCCCAGTGTGCATCACCTTGTATTGCATGCACTTTTGCGCCCTTACCACCTTACTCACTTGTCTTTTCTTTTGTCTCCCACCTCCGAGGATCTGGCTTTGGGGCAGAGAGAGAGGAGAGAGGGGTGCTGGCTCCGCAGTTGTGGGCCTGTACTTTCGCTGCTTGCTGCCTGGATCGATACACCATATGGACCGCAATTTTTGTGGCCGCCCACAATGGACCGCAGTTCTTTTGCGGGCAAGCACCACCCGTTGATGGACCTCTGGGTCAACGTGGCACCTATGCCATACAGGTGAACCACTTATAGTTGGCCCCCCTGACGGCCACAATTTAGAAATGGACGCGGTTGGCGCCTTTCTTTATTTTTAAAGAAGCAAGAGGGCCAAGTGCACTTCAAGAAGGCAAGACCAGCGGCAGAACATCGGCCGGCTGCGACACCACCGGTGACTATGAACACTTTATTGGTGCACCGGATGGTGCTGACTGTATGTTTGGGGTGGTGCTTTTGGTGCTTGGACGGGGTGCTCTGCCCATTATTAAAGGCCGTAGGCCACAGGGCACTCGTGGGTTGGTGTATCGATGCTGGCATGGGTGCTCTCTCTCTCTATGCATAACATCTGCATGTGTTCCTCAAAAACAGGTCCTGGATCGTAGTGTAAATATCAGTCTTGTGTAAATAATGCTCCCTACCGGCTGTATGTTTAGTTTGAGGATTCTTTCCGCGATTCGGTTATCCTGTGGGTGTGTTTCTGTGAGGAGAAGGGTGCAACGTCGCAGGGGGACATATTTACTCATTTGTGAACATCTGTAAAACTGTCGCACTCAGGGTTGAGTTAATAGTAGAGGGAACTACATCTGAGTGCCACACTAAAGTAAGTAAAAATTTATCGGGTCGGGACGCCCCGAGGTAGAGAAGGGTGCAATGTTGCGGATATGAGATTGGCCTCCATCCATATCCGCTTGTAAATATTCCCCTATTTCCCCAATACTTCCCAACTATCCCCAATCCCCCATTCCCTAGTCCCATTTTCTGTAAACAACACTCTGTAGACCCGACTTTCCCCTATTTCCCCCATTAAATGTCGCATCCAGGTCCACCGCATCTCACGTAGACAACTATAGGACATCTTGCTAGTTATTCTTAGTCTATGTCAGTTAAGGACTCGTTTCCATTAATTCTGACTCTTCGTTGCACCAGAATGTGATTGTATGGCACCGTTAGAAAGTTTAGGACCTCCCAATACCTCCCCGCAGCTCTTCCTCATGGTACAACAACAACAACAACAACAGCGGCGGCGCGGGGAGTGTGCGTCCTCACTCCGGCTTGGTTAGCCGCCATTGAACATGTGCTCCGACGGGGTTACCACGCAGGGGCTCGCTGTCAGCTCCTCGTCAAGGGCGGAGCCCGGTAACCCCCCGCACCCAATAGAAGCGGCGGACCGATTCCATCTGGGGCGGAGCTAACGAGCCGAGGGCGTGTCACTCCCCGCTGAGCATGCGCAGAAAGAGGGAGGTGACGTCAGATGCGCCCTCAGCTTGGAGAGAGAAGACGCCACCTCCGAGCGCTGAATACCTCCCCGCATCTCTGGACCGGACCGCGTTTGATTCTGCCCCTGAGCCAAGGTGCACCTTGTGCTATCGACTGCCTGTCCTTCCTTGCCATCAATCCCTGTGTAAGTCAGTCTTGTCCCGTTTGTCTGTGGTCTGTCGGGGATAAGATAAGACTGTGTCTAAGTGCCCATCTGTTCTGTGCTTTACCTCTTGCCGTGTAATCTACCCTTTTCTGCATCACCAATTATATCCTCCTCCGGAGGTCTTGAGAACTGTACCCCCTTGTGTCGTTTCATTAATCCCAGCCGTTGTGTCCTTTCCATCATTGATTTAGCGTAGCGCGATTCGGCCAACGTTCGAGTGGAATCGGGTGAGTTGGGCGGGATCGGGTTCTAATCGGGGAGTAACTGTTCGGACGCGGTAATACCAAACCGCTCGGTAAACTAACATCTAAAACCGCGTCTGTAACAATCTATCTATAATTCCAGTAATCTCTGTGTGTCTGTGTGTGTGTGTGTGTGTGTGTTCGTCTGTGACCGCTGTTTCTCGACAACCACGGGTCCGATATACTTGAAACTTGCCAGGTATATTGCTGGGGACCCGAGGATGTGCCTTTTCAAGGTTTCATATTAATCGGAGAAGTAGTTACCGAGCTATGGCGATTTATTTACCAAGCGTTCGCTTTGGCTTTGCGAATGGACCAAACCATTTCATGTAAATAGAGGGGGGGGGGGGGGGGTTCTGTGGTCGTTACTGCCACGTGGTTTCAAAGTTTTTTTTTGTTGTTGTTGTTTGCACGCATGTTTTTTTGCACCCACGTACGGGCACGCCCTAGTATATATAAAAAGCAGTAAAGTATGTTTGTTTGTTTGTCCTGTTTAACTCGAGAACTACTCATCGCAGAGAAAAACCAAAGGCATATTCGGAATCAGTACGTCTCAGAGCAACTACAGCACACCTTAAATTTTAAAAAAACTTCGGGTTTTTAAATTAGCGTATTAGCGCAGAAACGCTAGCAGAAGAGGGAGGGAATCGAAGGGAGGGAGCGCAGCGCTCCCTCTCGCGCTTCGCAGCGCCAGCGCTTCTGTTAGCGTAATGAGCGTATTTCGGAACGTTAATTTTTCAACTTCATTATTCGGAATCAGTACGTCCCAGAGAAACTTCGTAATGTTAATTTTTCAACTTCATCCAATTGACATGGGACCAACGGCATGTGACAGAGAGTGAAACATACATGCTACATTTATTTGAAGACAATGAGTTCTGACTTCCGGGTTCGTGCCGCCAACCCTGTTAGGCGCCTCTTGCGGCACACAGGGAATTACCAGTGAACTGGTACTCAATTTGCTGACCTCGGTAGGATGACAGGCTGAGTCAACCCCCCTGGTATTAAGGGGGAGGAGGAGGGGAGGGGGAGGAGGAGGGGAGGGGGAAGAGGAGGGGAGGGGAACGGGGGGGAGGGGGAAGGGAGGGAGGGGGGGAGGGGGAGGGGGGGAGGGGCCATTCTTCCCCCGGGCACCCCCACACCCTCCCCTCCCCCTCCCCCTCCCCCCCCGTTCCCCTCCCCTCCTCTTCCCCCTCCCCTCCTCCTCCCCCGCCCGGCAATGCCAGGTACTTCTGCTAGTCTATATATATAAAGCAGTAAAGTATGTTTGTTTGTTTGTCCTCTTATAACTCGAGAACTACTCATCGCAGAGAAAAACCAAAGGCATATTCGGAATCAGTACGTCTCAGAGCAACTACAACACACCTTAAATTTTGTTAGGAGACAAAATAGCATGTAGAATCATACTAACATAATAATAAGACTTTAAACAAAAAACACCTATTTTGGGGGAAATCCCCCCCCTCCCCCCAACCCCGTATACCTACTCAGACCCCAATTTTTCTAATGCCTTGAACAAACATTGGTACATCACGGGTGATGAAGGTTGTGGTGAAGTTTCATCTAAATTGCGTGTGTAGTTTCTGAGAAGGAAGCAAATACCTAATTTGGGGGGTCAAACCTGGACCCACTTCAACCCCCCGTAGATTTCGATTTTCTTAGTGCCGTGAACAAACTTCGGTACATCACGGGTGGTGAAGGTTGTGGTCAAGTTTCATCGCAATAGTGTGTGTAGTTTCAGAGGGAAAAGCAAATTCCTATTTTGGGGGGTCAAACCTGGATCCAATTTGACTCCCGGTAGACCCCCTTAGACCCTGATTTTTTTTTAATGCCGTGAACAAACTTTAGTCACAACACAACAAATATCATTTGTGCCAAGTTTGGTCACAATCCCTTCAGCGGTTTCAGAGAAGAAGTTGCAAGTGTTTACGGATGGACGGACTGACGACGCACCATCACATAAGCTCCCCTGAACTTCGTTCCAGGTGAGGTTAAAAAAAAAAATCCCTCTTAGACCCCGATTTTTTTTTAATACCGTGAATAAACTTTGGTACAACATGGACGATGAAGGTTGTGGTGAAGTTTCATCGGAACTATGTGTGTAGTTTCTAAGAAAGCAAATACCTATTTTGTTAGGTCAAGCTTTGACTCATTTTACCCCCGGTAAACCCCATAAGATCCCGACTTTCTTAATGTTGTGAACAAAGTTAAGTTGCAACATACCAAATATAATTTTCGCCAAGTTTGCTCACAATCCCATCGGCAGTTTCATAGAAGTTGCAAGTGTTTACGGATGGATGGCGCACCACCCTACAAGCTCTC
Organism: Myxine glutinosa; assembly: GCF_964187855.1. Classification (NCBI taxonomy): domain Eukaryota; kingdom Metazoa; phylum Chordata; class Myxini; order Myxiniformes; family Myxinidae; genus Myxine; species Myxine glutinosa. The sequence continues at coordinate 125,762,491 of NC_136265.1, read as the reverse complement.
TGGAACTACTTTCCAGTTGAGCTAAAAAGTGGCCATGAATTTGTCGGAAAACTTCTGAAAGTTGTGCAATTCTGAGCGCACTTAAGACAACTTCAGTCATTCCAAAAGCGATGGAAAATAAAAATTAATTGAATTCGTTCATCAGCGTGAAGTACAAGCGATTATGGAGACGGAATTTTAACATGCTTCAGGAATCCTACAGTGTGGTACATACACCCTGGACACCCAATGTTTCCGTGCCGGAGTGACCATGCAGCCGGCATTTGGTTATAATGGAGTTATCGAGGGAGAGTGGGCAGGGGTAGGAGGGAGGGAGTGGGGTGGGAGAGCGGGCTGGGGGAGTGGAAGGGGGGTGGCAAAGACAACATCAGAACATCAGCAGTTTAACAAGTTTCAAATTAAAAGTTCACTAAAAGTTACAAATGTGTCTCGTTACAGGCACGGTGGAATCAAAAGGTCGGGTGGGATTGGGGTGGGGGTGAGGGTAGGGAAAGGAACAATGGGATGTGTGGGGTCGAGGTGGAAGCTAGTAGCAGATGCGACGCTATTGCAGTAATCCTTGGCCATTAGCCAGGCCGAGTGCGGGCAAAGTCAAATTGTCGTCGGTCAAAGAAAAGCACAAATGTAGCATCGAAGCATGCGGGGAAGATTACAAATTGAATTTCGTTGAGTGGCCCCTCAAGAATGCACTCGCTCGACAAACAACCGCAGGGGGGGAAAAAAAGAAGAACGTATTAAAAAGTACACAATGTTACCAAATTTTGGTCTTTACAAAAGATGCCGATTACAGACACGCTCTGTATTTCAATGATATTCCATTGAGGAAACAGGTGGGGGAGGGAGGTGGTTCGGATGGGAATAAGTCGATGTATTATCGAGTGAAAAGAAAGAAAAGAAAAAAAAGAAAGGAAAAAAAATCTTTACAGATGGCCGAGTTTGAGCAAAAGAGATTTAATTGAAAAACCCAGGAGCACACCTGACACCGAGTGTGCGCACGCAATCTCAAATCAATTTGCCCGTCTCTGAACGTGCTCTAGACCCTGTGGCCGTGCAATTCCGGTGCATTCTGCGGACCCCATTGTCCGTTTGCAGGCACGCTTGTTGCAGGAGAAACAAACAAAAAAAAGCACACGAAACCTTCCTTACAGGGCCGTTTACCCTCCGACAAGCATTCAACCACAGCCGTCGATCGCTGCGCCCTCATCCCGACCTTGCTGCTAACTATCGGTCTGTCACCTCAAGAAAATGAAAAAAAAAACATTAAAAAAATAAACAATGTGCGGCGTAGTCTCGAGGCGAAGAGAAAATGGCCATTCAAAGGAAAAGCTTTCAATAAACAGCTTCAATAGAGGAAGGCCATGAAAAGGGAATTATAAAAACATCTTTGTGAGAAAGGGAAGCTCTGGGGAGGGAAGAAAGGAAGAATAATGGACAGAACATGTGGGAAAGGAGGGCAAGGAATAAATCAACGCATTTTGTTTCTGGAACCTACAACAGGATGTAGAGCCATCCGAGTCGATGATACGAGGTCACGTCTTCTGCTGTGTTGGTCATTCACAATTGGGAAACATTGGTGGTGGGGCTGGTGGTGGTTGGGAAAGAACCAGCTGACTGATTTGATTTCATGTCAATCGACTGACAGCAAAACACCACTTCCTTCAATAAAAAAGGAAAATGCACATCCTTTACATCAGTTAATTTGTCCAACATCGCCCTCTCATCTGTGGCCCATAAAAGATGTGGACATTTTCCAATGGGACGTGAAGCCCTCCTCTTTGCACCATCGACTCCCAGAATCCTCCATTTCTCACATACGTTGTTGCCATTTTGACCGTATTAATCTGTGGCAATTCTGGAACACCATTGCCGTTGGCAATTCCATAGACACAGAACCACATGTTTCCATTCCCAAAGCCTCCTCGCACACAATAACACAAGATGTACAGTTTTACCAAAATCGTACAGCACCGGTACTTGCCTCTGGCACACTTTACCAAACAGCCCCCGCGGAACAACAGGTCCACGCCCAGCAATGCCCATTGCTTCGAGGACTTGCAGCAGTGATGATGCCAGTGGCCCAGGTGGTGGTAGAGAAATATCCTTCATGGGGCAAGGGGGGGGGGGGGAGGGGGGGGTATCAAGGGGGTATGGTATGGATGGAGGGACAGAGACATCCAAAATTCTATTAAATACCTACCCAATGTAATAGACTACAAACATACTCTTCATTATTTAATACACTAGCAGTCACCCGTTGAAACATCAATGGGTCTCGTTGAAACATCAATGGGTCTCGATAGGTTGAATATGGTAATTTGAAATTGAGAGCTATTCACACTAAAATAATTGAAAGAAATTAAATTGTGAAATCATAAAGATAACACAACTTGTAAAAAAATCACTCCCTTGCTGCTTCCTCATGGAGCGCATGTTTCTAGTAGATCATAGTAGATCAGCACAGCAGATTTCAGTCTATCACTGACTACAACGACCGCGACATGAAAATCGAAATATCGTGCTTGGTAGTGAGCGGGGCCCCCGGTGCATTGGGACGGGTTGTGGCGGGTGAAAGGCAGCAGGGAGGGAGTTTGTTTTGGTTTACCGTGCACTTTGTGTGTATTATTATTCTATAGATACTACATTAACCATCACATCGCTGTGTTCTTAAGCCACCATTTTGTTTCAGCCTATTCAAGCGTGCCTTGCCTTGGACCCACGATGACCTCTCACAGACTAATTAAAGCATATAATCGAAATCTGGATTCAGATTTGAGGATTGGATCCAGTACACTAAATAAGTATTGAAATCTGGAGTGAAATCGGAAAAATTTAAAACATAGATTCTTATAATTAAGTGTATATCTTATAACTAAGCTTTAAGCAGGGCTGTCCTTCGTCCTCCATATTGCGAAAGCATTAATCTTAAAATTTCCTCCTGTACCAACAATTATATTGAGTGAAGAAAAGATTGAGGAATGTGCTCAAATAATGTAACTTTATTGAGTGCAACAAAAATAATTAACCAGCGGGATTGCTGTGAAGGCTTCCGCAGTCTCGCCTGGATAATCCGTGGGGGGAAATCTCCAGAGTTAGAAAGGCAAAATAAATCAAATTATAGATCAAATAAAAAAATAACGTGGCCCTACTCCCTCCTCCCGCTGTAGTTTATTTAATTTATATTCTTCCTTTAAAAAGTAGAAAGTACGTCGATTGACGAAGGAAGGCCTGTTTCAATGTAAACGTTTGGGGTTGCTGTTTTGATGCACCTTATTTATATTTTTATTTTTTTAATGTTGAAGGCTCCAGTAACGGACTATATAAGTCCTCATTGAGGCTAGGACTTAAATAAAAGAACTACACAAAGGGAAATCAAAGATAATGTAAAGGTGAGGAGTGAAAATAAGTATGAAAAGTGTATTAAGTTTGTTAGCAAGAAAGAGAGATTGAAGCTAGCCCGGTAGTTCTAGTTTGAGTGACACAGAAAGTAAGACCAGCAATCCTGACACGGAGAGTGCAAGATGGTTCCTGGCACCACTTTAGCGCTCCTAAATCCAAACGGTAGTACTACTCTCCTGAGCTGTTGCTGTCTACAACCTACTACCTAAAAAATGTGCTTTTTTTTAGTGTATGTATAGATTACCGCAACGGAACTTTTAACAGGTGCGGTTTCTCGGTCGCAACAGTCCACGCACAAGCACTCATACAGGAGATGTTGTGTGTGTGTGTGTGTGTGTGTGTGTGTGTGTGTGTGTGTGTGTGTGTGCGCACACGGTCAATAAGCACAACATATTCTCTTTGCTAACCCCACCTCCCCTCACCTTTCTTGCCCCCCCCCCCCCGTCTCTCTCTCTCTGTCTGTTTTTCCACCACTGCTCTGTTCCCCTCCCACCTCTCCCTCTCCTCCATCCCTTTTCCCTTCACTCCCCCCTTTCCCCTAACCCTTCTATGTGCCCCCCTCCCCTCCTTCATCCCCCTTCCCCTATCACTCCCCCTCCTCTTTTAATATTTCCGTCAAGAAGTGACTCTGCGTTGCCCGGCAATGCTCCGTAACTTTGCTTGCATACAATAATGCAAGCTGATTACCCAGTCCATGTCATGCAACAAGAGGTTAAATACATTATTCAACTTTTGCACATTAACAGTTTGATTATAGGCTCTTCCCCAATACAAGGTCAGGGCACACTGAAGAGGTGAGTGGGTGTGAGGCTTTAACCTCTCTAACATCCCCTGTGCCAGGTTCAAGTTACATGTCAAATAACAGAAAGACTGGCAGGTAGGTTATCTACCGATGCCAATTATTCCCTTCTCGGTCGGTCGGTAAGGGGACAATTTTGGCCCAACTCTTTCAGCCAAATTGGTTGGCCAGGCCTGATAGTCGACCAAAGGTGCAGGATTTAAACATTTATTCTGGGCAGGTGGCGATAACTCCCCCCCTCTTCACTGAGTGACACCGTGGGCTATTTAACGTCACCGACGACCAGTGCTATCAGACGGGTCTTCCGGCTTAACGTCCTTATGACTGATGCATTAGGCCTGCATTTGAAACACTAGCGTGACGGTCGAGGTTCGAAGCAAGGCTGGACAGCACAGAGGAGAGTGTGTGTGCCTGCAAGCCATTCCGCTAAGACAAGACACCAAAATATTTATTCGTGTAATCAAATAGTACATTCCTCGGACAAATTCATCATTTTTCACTCAATGCGCACATCGTGCAGATATCTCTGAAATGTTGCGCTCGTTTATGGCACATTGCTCCTTAGTTTCTATCCAATTTCAATACAAACACTTAGGTCAATTATGATAATTACGTTCTTTAGTCACGGCACGATGATCATCGGGTGTGCATTTTTGGGCTCGGTTATTTTTTTTAGTTCATAATAACGAAACATTTGAATTACTGCAGGTGAAATAAATGGCTCGCGTTTTGTGTGTCCTGTAATAATCAAGTAATCTTCATAATTAGCCAATTACCACAATTTACTACGAATGCTTGCCATCCCATGAACGATATTACATTTCGCTCCTCTTCATATCTAAAATTATTCTTTTCATATTTATGATGTTTGCATTCACAGAAAAGACAACAAACTGCACAAAGCACCATAGTAACCTTTCTCATTGCTGCCAACTGGAGCAGGACCAGTTAAGTCCACACAGGCAGGTAGCAAATTCTGAGCTCGGTGAAAATGCGTCGGCGGCCTTATCGGCCATTGCAGTTGTCCTGATGTTTGCTCGATAGCACGGTAGCAAAAACAACTTGTTGGACAAATATTCTTGTATTATTTCTGTACATGTCAGTTTTGTGTGCACAACAGAGGTTTATCTTTTATATTAACAACCAATCAAAGAGAGGCATTATCTCTCGTCAAACTTTCAGATTTTATACACACTTTCAATGATGCTTAACAAACCATGGGAATCTAAAACCAAGTCCCCCTCCCATGTCCTCCCCAATGCTTACCAGAGTCATTTCTGTCGGAAGTGAAACCTTCATCTTCACTCCCTCGACCTGTGTGTGCCACAGCAACTGGTGCAAAGCTGGGGTCTGTGCAAGGTTCTGCCAGGAGTAAACACCCCCACCCCCCAATCTCCATCAAATACAGATGAGAAGGCGGATCTACTTTTTAAAAGTATCGGCTATGCCTATGAAAGAAGGTTAAACATGTCTTGTGTCTAAGGTGACAAAATAAATTGAGGAAAAAAGAAAACTAGAAAGGCACTCAGTAGAGCACATATCTCTACCAGGTTGAACAGTTTACGTTTTGCAACCCAATGACAGGCCGGATCTGGATCCGGACCTGAACCAAGATTGAATTGGCTTATTATTGTCACCTAACCAACATATCTACCAAGATTCGTCATAATCCATCCACAACTTTTTGAGACATCATGCTATACATCGTTTTTGGCCCCATCTCTCAAAAGTGAAGAATCACTTAAGAAGAACCACCTTTAGAGGCCATTTTCCCTGCAGAGCAGGGGTTGGCCTTTTTCTGGCACCGTGGTCCCCTTTTTTGGAGCAATGTTTTATGGCCGGATGCCCTTCCTGCCGCCAACCCTGTTGGTCGCCTCTTGCGACACACAGGGAATTACCAGTGAGCTGGTACTCAATTTGCCGACCTCAGAAGGATGACGGGCTGAGTCAACCCCCCTGGTGCTAATTCAGCGATCGACCGGGATCTGAACCTAGGATCCTGGGATCCCAAGCCGGCACCCAAACCGCTAAGCCAAAACCAGGCTCCATAATTATATAATTTACATATCTATATATAAATATTTATATATACTGTACATATCACATCTATATATATATATATATATATATATATATATATATATATATATATATATATATTTACACTTTACAGCAATAATAATGCTGTAAAACAAAACGGACAAAGATAAACTTCCGTTTTCTTGCCTCCCTCCTGTCCTGCGGTGTCATTCTGAAGAATCACTTAAGAAATGAATTTTAAAAATCTCATATCCAGATCCAGATCAGGATCTTCACCAAAATACATAATATTCGTCCTCATCACAAACCGAACTTGTCCACCAAGTTTCGTCTGAATCTTTCCGTAACTTTTTGCGATATCGTGGTCATAGACAAACAAATAAACAGCCAGGGGTGAAAACAACCCCTGTCCACCTTTGGTGGCGGAGGTAATAAACAATGTCCAAAGTGGCTATCTACATTTACCCCCAGAATCCCTCCTCCCAGTGCCTATGTAATTTGTAAATGGCCTTAAAACGGAAAGAGAGAGAGAGAAACAAAAAAAAACCTATAATAATCGTGGTTCCAACCTAAAAATGATTACACATGCTCCCACTTCCCAGGACTGCCCATACCCACAACAGGCAAAAAAGTGTCGAATTGTGGTCCAAAAACAACCACCACGTATATCGGTCCATACAAGACACACCAACATACACGTACCTATGGGTGGAATGTGCCACATGAACGTCATTGAATTCAGTCTGCAATTCAGTCAAATGATTCAGTCAGGACCACAATTCAGTCTGCAGCCTCCTCGCTCTCTGCAGACCTGTACAAAATCAAAGACTGGGCAAACAAGTGGAACATGTCTTTCAATCCCGACAAATCTCACACTCTTACGATGTCTCTCCGAAAAGACCGACTGGACAACCCTCCCATCCACTTTCTGAATAATCCTCTCCAAGAAGTTCTGTCACTCAAGCTTTTGGGTCTCACTATCTGCCATGATCTTTCCTGGGAAAACCACATTTCAAATCTGGCCTCCAAAGCCAGTCGCCGACTGGGCATCTTCCGTCGTGCGAAGTCCTTCCTTGGCACACCTGAGCTCCTCACCACAATAAGGCTTTCATCCACAGCTCAATGGAATACTGTTCCCCCCTCTGGGCTGGTGCTCCTGCCTCACACCTAGCTCATCTTCACGCTGTTGAAACCAAAGCGTTCAGAATCATTGGAATCTCCCGCGATGAAGCTACCTCCGAGGGCCTTTCACTTACTCACCACAGGCAGGTTGGTGGTCTTTCTGTCTTCTACCGACTCCTCTCCGGCCTTGTTCCCCCAGCTCTCTCTGGGCTCTGTCCCCCAAATATTCCTACAGGTCGCACAAGATCTGCCTGCAACCCTCTTATGGTGAAACTGCCAAAATCAAGACTCTCTGCTCACCTTCACTCCTCTTTTCTCCCACCTCTGGAACAAACTCCCTCACTCTCTTCAATCCCACTCCTCCCTCCAGGTCTTTAAAACAGCTGTTCACCACCATCTCTTATCTTCCCCCATCCAAAACCTTGATCTTTTCTACCCTGCTAATTTCACCCCAAATCCACTTTTTTGAAATATCAACTTCTTTCCTGGAAGTCCTTGGTGTACCTGTGTTTATACTTCTCCCACCCCCCCACCCCCCTTCCCATGCCGCCTCCCCCCAAGCCCTCTCCCTCCCACACATTCCCGATGTCCCTCTCAAATGTTGTGTTTATGTGCTTCCCCTTCTCTCCCCATCTTGTCTACCGCTCCCCTTTTTATATACTTTGTTTGTTTGTGTCTGATTTGTTTTTGTGATAAATGTTAGCTCGTTCACGAACCTCGATTCTGTATACAAAAAAAAAATAAAAAAATTGTGCTTTATAAACAGTTACTCGAGCAAACGGTTATTGATATTGATGTTTCTGTCCATTCAAAATTCCATGTTGAAAATGAATGTTTGAGCATGTCGTCGAGGCACATTGGAACATGGCACCGTTGTTCTACCATCCGGTGCGTTTACATGTCTGATTTTCTTTTCTTTCAGATCATTAATTTCCTCTTAAAAGAAACTATGTGGTGTTGGTGGACAGCACCCACTCTTGCAATGTTTAAAGGCCAGTGATGTATTGTGGGTGGGCAGATGGCATTTATTAATTTTTTTAACCATGGCTTTAATTTGACAATACTTTAATCCACGATGCAAATTTATAGACATTAAAAAAGACAATCCAGTGTCCCTTTAAATGTCGGCATTGTACATGCCAACAGCAAGTCTTTATATACCACCCATAATGAGATTCCCCCATCTTACATCTGCTTTTGACCAAGGTTTCAAACATAACACGAGCACAATGAAGGAGCGATCCCAACGGCTTCTCCGGTGGGAGCTGCAACTCATCCGTTGGCATTTAAGGTCGAAGCACAGACATCAAAAACAAACAAGTACAGACTAATCTTCATACCCAAATATATACATATACTCATTGCACACTCACCCTGTACATCCCTCTACACAAGACATGCCAAAACGCAAAAGCAAGACAAGACGCCGTGCAGCAAAGCCTTTCCTTTAGCAGGTATTGGATCACTTAACATGGCCAGGCCTCTTACCTACTCATTGCTTCCACCACTCAGTAAAGCTTGTTTGTAGCGTTAATATGTGTGAACTAAAAGAGTTATCCTCACTTGCATTACGGCGTTAAAAAAGCACGTGTTGCCAAGGTTGCTGAGGCCTCTGACAGTCGGAACGACATTCGTTGTCTCCTTCTGATTCAGCAACTCTTTAGCCTGCGGTGACAACTCCTTAGCCTGTGGTGATGACGTGTCTTCCTTTGGCCTGTTATGATGATCCTGTGAGTCGGTAGCTGCACAACACAACAACAACAACTTCAAGATAGTGAGGGTAGACGCTGGAGCATCAAGCTGCATTTCAAATCCCCACAGTTGCATTGCTGTCTTGAGAAAGCCCCATTATATGTGTACCGAATAACCTTCCTCTTCACTTGTATAATGGGAATGGTTAAAAACTTCCGACAAGGTAATAGTCACAATGGTGAGATTCAAGACGTCACAACAGATAACCACTTGGATAATCCAGTTCAGTGCCAGAGGGTTTATGACTCGCCTTCTTCCATGGAACCTCAATATTTGTCAATGGATGTATGACCAATCACTTTGTAGGTTGACCCCTGACCTTTGATGCAGACCCTTCAACCGTTGACGCATTCGCAACATTTTATAATCCACCCTCCGCCCATATTTATTACCTCCGCCACCAAAGATGGATGGAGGTTATGTTTTCACTCGTCTGTCCATTTGTGAACAAAATATCTCAAAAAGTTGTGGACGGATTCGGACGAAATTTGGCAGAGATGTATATGTGACAAGGATGAAATGATTACATTTTGGTGAAGATCCGGATTCGGCTACGATAATTTTTAAAGCGATTCTTCACCATTGGGAAACGGGGACAAAAACGATACACAGCAGGATATCTCAAAAAGTTATGGACGGATTTGGACAAAACTTGGTGGAGCCGTTGAGTGTCTGACAAGGATGATTCGATTCGATTTTGGTGAAGATCTGAATATGGATTCGGACACGAGAATTATTTAATTTTTAAGCGATTCTTCACTATTGAGAGATCGGGCATAAACGATACATATCAGGATATGTCAAAAAGTTATGGATGGATTTGGACGAAACTTGTTGGACAGGTTGTGTGTGTGACAAGGAAGAATCGATTCAATTTTGGTGAAGATCCAGATCCAGCTAGTAGAATTTATTAAGTGATTCTACACCATTGAGTGATATGGCCAACCAGGTGGAGGTATGCTCTCTACTGAGTGCCGTTCTAGTTCATTTTGCTTTGGCAAAGGGCTGAGGCTCGAAATGTCAGTCTACTTTTCCACGGTGGTTAACCTGTTCTTACCGGCTTTCAGTTGGCGAGATCCATTGTCCTCTCTCAACCAACCAACCTTGTCTACCTGTTACTTGTGAGCATTTCCTGGTACAACCGAGCACACAGAACCTCAATGGTCAGGATAATCATGTGTACAATTAACTCGGTCTTTATGAACCTTTAAGTCACCAAATAGGACAGGTGATGAGATCAGGCAAATCTTATTTGTGGTTTATAAACCAATGGACCAAAAATTGCAAGGTTGGTGCGATTGCCCAAAGCAATCATGATCCCAATATACAGTGCATTCCGAAAGTATTCAGACCCCTTCACTTTTTTCACATTTTATTATGTTGCAGCCTTATGCTGAAATCGTTTAAATTCATTTTTCCCTCATCAATCTACACTCAGTACCCCATAATGACAGAGAGAAAACAGGATTTTAGAAAGTTTTGCAGATTTATTAAAAAGAAAAAACTGAAATATCACATTGACATAAGTATTCAGACCCTTTGCTATGACACTTGACATTTAGCTCAGGTGCCTCCCATTTCTCTTGATCATCTTTGAGATGTTTCTACACCTTGATTGCAGACCACCTGTGGTAAATTCAATTGATTGGACACGATTTGGAAAGGCAGACACCTGTCTTTATAAGGTCTCATAGCTGACAATGCATATCAGAGCAAAAACCAAGCCATGAGGTCGAAGGAACTGCCACATGAAAGCCCGCTTGGAGTTTGCAGAAACGCACCTAAATGACTCTCAGACTGTGAAAAACAAGATTCTGTGGGCTTTCATGTGTCTTTCACTGAGGAGGCTTCCGTCTGCCCACTCTGCCATAAAGACCAGAACGGCGGAGTGTTGCAGTGATGGTTGTCCTTCTGGAAGTTTCTCCCATCTCCACACAGGATCTCTGGAGCTCAGCCAGAGTGACCATCGGGTTGTTGGTCACCTCTCTTACCAAGGCCCTTCTCCCCCGATTGCTCAGTTTGGCCGGGCGGCCAGCTCGAGGAAGAGTCCTGGTTGTTCCAAACTTCTTCCATTTAATAATTATGGAGGCCACTGTGCTCTTGGGAACCTTCAATGCAGCAGAATTTTTTTTGTAGGCTTCCCCAGATCTGTGCCTCGACACAATCCTGTCTCTGAGCTCTGCAGGCAGTTCCTTCGACCTCATGGCTTGGTTTTTGCTCTGATATGCATTGTCAGCTGTGAGACCGTATATAGACAGGTGTGTGCCTTTCCAAATCATGTCCAATCAATTGAATTTACCACAGGTGGACTCCAATCAAGGTGTAGAAACATCTCAAAGATGATCAAGAGAAATGGGAGGGACCTGAGGTAAATTTCAAGTGTCATAGCAAAGGGTCTGAATACTTATGTAAATGTGATTTTTCAGTTTTTTCTTTTTAGCAAATTTGCAAAACTTTCTAAAATCCTGTTTTCTCTTTGTCATTATGGGGTATTGAGTGTAGATTGATGAGGGAAAAAAATGAATTTAAACGATTTCAGCATAAGGCTGCAACATAACAAAATGTGAAAAAAGTGAAGGGGTCTGAATACTTTCTGAATGCACTGTATCTCAACTTAATTCTTCCCAGAATTTCAACCCAAGAAAAAGAAACGAGTGCACCTGAAAATGTGTCCAGTAAAGTCACCAAAGGCGGTACCAAACGCTTTTTGTGGCACAACGTGCCATAAGAGTGTACTATGACCCTCAAAGAGCTGCTGCCCTCGAGACGGCTCTCTAACATTTTCAAGTCATTAACAACAGCACACCTGACGTTTTGAACAAATGTTTCCTCACAAGCTGAAGAACCTCGGTTAGGATCTTCCTCTGATTCACGTCAACCTCATCATTGCAGCTGTAGCACCTGGATGGGCAGCAAGGACACCAAGCACTGTGTGACCCTTTAGAAAGAAAGCCTGCTTGCTGGGAATGATATTAGACTATAAAATGCAGAAAGAACCCACTCGTATCCATGACACTGTCCCCATCTGGTGTCTTATATTAGATATTAATTTCACAAACATATCCACCACAAAGAGAAAAGTTTTAGCTCGCACCAAGTGACAACTCTGCAATCATACAAACACATTCCAAGTGATTGTGAAACTTGTGCTAAAGTTTCAGCCTTTCAGAACACATGGCCGGTAGGCAAGACCTCAGATTAGAGGGATAATTCTGCAATGGAACCTTAAGACAAAGGATTTCATCACTGGTCATTGCCATGGTCAACCATTTTCCATAACTCGTTACACTATGGACAATGTAATCGGCGATTGTTAACCCTTTGAGTACGGGATTTTTTTTTTGATAAAAATACCCCCGGTACGTGATTAATTTGGCATTTTGGTCCGGGAATGCAACCACATACTGACGATCTATTTATAAGTATAGTCTATGACTATGACGTGTAGTAACGTCATCCGTACACAAAACTTTTTCGCGGGTTGCGGCACTGGACATCATCCGTACTCAAAGGGTTAAATAAAGAAAAGAGGATTTGGTTTTTTTTTTTAAGTCATGACATATCAGAACAACCATTTAATTTCCCATTCGTGTACATCAACTGGAATAAATACGCCAGATTAATCGCTTGGCTTATTTAGCCAGCCCTCGACAGGATGCTCACCAGATGATCCAGTGGTCGAGGCTGACGGCAAGGCAGTGTGGGGTCGAACGTGCAACGTTGTGATGTTTCAGGGCATGCTGACCTGGCGAATTCCTGCCACAACCCTGAAGCAACGGCCAGATGACGCACATGATTAGAGGCAATGTACAATGAGCATGATTTCATTGAACAGAATGTGTCAAAGCACTCACGGATCATACAATCTCAATCGTCGCCAGCAACCATACGACAAATATGGAGAGGATCTTGGGTGATACTTTTTTCCTGAGCAGCATTTTCATTCCCATCTCAAGTATCCTGAAGGGCATCAATAATTGACCACAGACATTACATGTACACTAGACCAGGTGAGGCAAAGCATTACCTGCTCCCTGGAGGTCATTAATGGAAGAGCTGAGTTGTTCTCACAATAGGACCATGATTTCTTAAGCTTGCAATCAAAATCCCCTCAATAATGCTGCTTCAGCTGGTTTTGAAGCCACAAACGTTGTGGTGCTAGTCCAGTGCCCGTAAGGCTTGTGTGGTGTACTTTGTGTGGTGTTTATTACCTTGCGCTCACGAAGCGAAAAGCAGGGTTAAGCATTCAGTTATATACTGTGTATCCTAAAATTCTAAAAATTCATTTTCTCGGCAACCGTTGGTCCGATTGACATGGAATTTTCACCATAGGAGGGCCTCCTCCTGTTGAATATTTTAATGATATTTATGACGTCACAGGTCACGTGGTACAGGCGCCATCTTGGAAAAACGTTACACCTCTATATCTCCCAAACCGCTCAATGGAAAAAATGGAAACATGGCTCATTGTCAAGTACTCACCATGGGGAATAAGATATGTTGACGACGATGTCATCGGTGCCTTAATTATGACATCATAATTCGACAAGTACAACGCTTGATTCAATCAGTATGACTTTTGTTCTCTGCAATTCTTGGTCTGATTGACATGAAATTTTCACCATAGGAGGGCCTCCTCCTGTATAATATTTTAATGATTATTATGACGTCATAGGTCATGTGGCACAGGCGCCATCTTGGAAAAACTTCGCACCTCTATCTTTGAAACCACGCAATGGAAAAAATGGAGACCTGGCTCATTGTCACCGACTCACCATGGAGAATAAGATATGTTAATGATGTCATCGGTGCCTTCGGTATGACATCATAATTCGACAAATACAACACTTATCCATCCGATTATTATTAATTTTTTTCAGCAACTGTTGGTCTGATGGACACGAAATTTTCACCATAGGAGCACCTCCTCCTTTAGAATATTTTAATGACAATCATGACGTCATAGGTCATGTGTTACAGGCGCCATCTTGTAAAAAACCGAAAAACGTTGCACCTCTATATCTCCAACACCGCTCTATGGAAAAAATTGAAACGTGGCTCATTGTAAATAACTCCATATGGGGAATAGGTGTTGTTAACGATATCATTGGTGTCATAATTATGACATCATAATTTGACAGGGACAACGCTTAGTCTGATCAGTTTGAAATTTATTGAGCATGATCTCTGCAACAATTATATTAGAGAATATAAATGTAAGATGTCATCGCTCACATGATCTGGCAGCCATATTGGATCAAAAAAATCAAGAACTGCTAAAAACAGAAGAGTTGGCTCACACCAAGTTGACTGTGCAGGGTAAGTATTCTATGAATACCATTGAGTTAGCTGCTGTGTTTGTGCGGTTTATTGACGACGTGTACAATAATCTATTATGTTCAATCCAATAACCTGGTGTTGGCTTAGCGGTTAGGGTGTCGGCTTGGGATCCTATGATCCTGGGTTTGAATCCCAGTCGATCGCTGAATTAATGCCGGGGGGGGGTTGACTCAGCCTGTCATCCTTCAGAGGTCGGCAAATTGAGTACCAGTTAACTGGTAATTCCCTGTGTGTCGCAAGAGGCGACTAACAGGGTTGGCGGCAGGAAAGGCATCCGGCCATAAAACATTGCTTCAAAAAGGGGACCATGGTGCCCGAAAAAGGCCAACCCCTGCTCTGCAGGGAAAAATGGCCTCTAAAGGTGGCTCATGTTCAATCCAATATGGCTGCCAAAACACGTGACCGATTGCATCATCAATTTCGTTCTCCCACATCATTTTTGTGGAGAACATGCTCAAGAAATTTCAAACTTATCAGATCTAGTGTTCTACTTGTCTAATTATGACCTCATAATGAAGGCACTCATGACATCATCATGCATATATGTTGTTCCCCATGGGGAGGGAGTACTTGAAAATGAGATGTTTCAATTTTTTCCATGGAGCAGTTTTGGAGGTATAGGAGGTGCAAAGTTTTTTCGGGTTTTCCAAGATGGCGGCCATACCACATGACATATGACATCATAATTATCAATAAAAATTCTTCAGGAGGAGGCGCTCCTATGGTGAAAATTTCTTGGCAATTGGACCAGCGGTTGCAGAGAAAAGCACTCATTCTGTGCGGACAGGCAAACAAACAAGAAGACGTCATGCAGAGCACGATACTTGCAAAATCTACCCCTCCCCCCAAAAAGGTTACCATGGATACATCAAATTGTCCATTTCATTAAGCATTATAATTGACGATCTTAATCAAAGCTCGGGTTAATCGGATGAAAATCGACGATTGTTCAGATGAAAATTGATGATTTTGGAAGTTTGACCTTGAGCTGACCTTTGATGTTTTGACCTTAAAAAATAGTTGGTTTTCCAACTCAGTGAGGCACTATGCAAATGCTCTTAAATTTTGAAGTCAATCGGATGAAAATTTATGATTTTTCAGATGAAAATTGATTTTGGAAGTTTGACCTTGAGTTGGCTGGCCTTTGACCTCTTGACCTCAAAAATAGTTGCTCTCCTATTTAGTGACAATGAGCAAATGCTGTTCAACTACCAAGTCAATCGGATGAAAATTTATGATTTCTTAGATGAAAATTGATTTTGAAAGTTTGACCTTGAGTTGACCTTTGACCTTTTGACCTCAAAAACTGTTGGTTTCCCAATTTAGTGACTCAATATACAAATGCTGTTCAATTTTCAAGTCAATTGGATGAAAAATGGCGATTTTAGAAATTCGACCTCCAGATGACATTTGACCTCAAAATTATTAGGCTTCTCAATTGTGACGACCACTACAACTCGGTGAAGTCTCATGACGATCGGTTTAGAATTGTGACCTGGAGGCGAGTGACAGACAGAATAACAAGAAGACGTCATGCGTAGCACGATACTTGCAAAATCCCCCCCCCCCCCCTCTCCCCTCCCCCCAAAGTTTTCCAATGATGCAGCAAATTGTCCATTTCATGAAGATTAAAATTTACAATCTTTATCAAAGCTCGGGCCAAGAGGGTGAAAAGTGACGATTTTTCAGATGAAAAATGATGATTTTAGAAGTTTGACCTTGAGTTTACCTTTGACCTTTTGACCTCATAAATAGTTGGTTTCCCAATTCAGTGAGGCAATGCACAAATGCTGTTCTATTTTCAAGTCAATCAGTTGAGAATTGACGGCTTTTTGGATGAAATTGATGAATTTTAAAATCTGACCTTTTGACCTCAAAATCAATAGGCTTCTCAATTGGGACGACCTAGACAACTTGGTGAAGTTTCGTGACGATCGGTTTAGAATTGTGACCTGTATGCCGGTGACAAACAGACAAACAGACAGATAGAACCACAAACGCAACTGATTAAGATACTTGAAAAATCTTCGATTTTGCAAGTAACAAACTGAACCGACCAGTATACTTGAATTTTTTTGGAATTTGCAAGTAACATACAAATGGACCCAAATGCAACACCCTCTCCTCTGGCATGGGTTATAACCTCTTGGTGGGATTTACTTTTCGATATCTTTGTATTTTATGAAGTCTGGGACAATTTGTGCATTTGTCTTCTAAACTACGAGACTTCAGTGACCTTGTTCAACACATGCATTGAGACATCATAATACATCACGGTTTGAACGGAACTGTCAGTTTGGTAATAACATTCACTATTCAGTAAAACAGTGCACAAGCAAGAGAACTACTGTTGTCCACTTGCTAGGGCAGTACCGGAGCTAGTTTCATGCATCACCTACTCGGAGGAAAGCATTTCTGCAGAAGAATCCATATGCGGCAGGGTTCAGGCTCGAAACACAGGACCGGGGCAAACCAAGTCATGACATTTCAAAGAGAGAAGGAGAGAGCGAGAGAGAGATACAGTGCATTCAGAAAGTATTCAGACCCCTTCACTTTTTTCACATTTTGTTATGTTGCAGCCTTATGCTGAAATCGTTTAAATTCATTTTTTCCCTCATCAATCTACACTCAATACCTCATAATGACAAAGAGAAAACAGGATTTTAGAAAGTTTTGCAAATTTATAAAACAGAAAAAACTGAAATATCACATTGACATAAGTATTCAGACCCTTTGCTATGACACTTGAAATTTAGCTCAGGTGCCTCCCATTTCTCTTGATCATCTTTGAGATGTTTTGTACACCTTGATTGGAGTCCACCGATGGTAAATTCAATTGATTGGACATGATTTGGAAAGGCACACACCGGTCTATATAAGGTATCACAGCTGACAATGCATATCAGAGCAAAAACCAAGCCATTAGGTCGAAGGAACTGCCTGTGGAGCTCAGAGACAGGATTGTGTCGAGGCACAGTTCTGAGGAAGCCTACAAAAAAATTTCTGCTGCATTGAAGGTTCCCAAGAGCACAGTGGCCTTCATAACTCTTAAATGGAAGAAGTTTGGAACAACCAGGACTCTTCCTAGAGCTGGCCGCCCGGCCAAACTGAGCAATTGGGGGAGAAGGGCCTTGGTAAGAGAGGTGACCAAGAACGCGATGGTCACTCTGGCTGAGCTCCAGAGATCCTGTGTGGAGATGGAAGAAACTTCCAGAAGGACAACCATCACTGCAACACTCCACCGATCTGGGATTTATGGCAGAGTGGCCAGACAGAAGCCTCTCCTCAGTGAAAACACACGAAAGCCCGCTTTGAGTTTGCAAAAAAGCACCGAAAAGACTCTCAGACTGTGAGAAACAAGATTCTGTGGGATTTCATGTGCCTCGACACAATCCTGTCTCTGAGCTCTGCAGGTTCCTTCGACCTAATGGCTTGGTTTTTGCTCTGATATGCATTGTCAGCTGTGAGACCTTATATAGACAGGTGTGTGCCTTTCCAAATCATCTCCAATCAATTGAATTTACCACCGATGGACTCCAATGAAGGTGTAGAAACATCTCAAAGATGATCAAGATGAAATTGGAGGCATATGAGCTAAATTTTAAGTGTCATAGCAAAGGGTATGAATACTTATGTCAATGTGATATTTCAGTTTTTTCTTTTTAATAAATTTGCAAAACTTTCTAAAATCCTGTTTTCTCTTTGTCATTATGGGGTATTGAGTGTAGATTGATGAGGGAAAAAATGAATTTAAACGATTTCAGCATGAGGCTGCAACATAACAAAATGTGAAAAAGTGAAGGGGTCTGAATACTTTCTGAATGCACTGTAATTCAATTTAACCCCTTGAAACCTTCCGGCCGCTATTCAAACCTCCACATACTCCCGGCAGCTACATGCTTAATTTTTTTATTTTGTCCATGGTCTAAGGCTAAGTATCTCTTGTTTACAAACATATCACGAGCAACTTCCTGAGCAATTTGTGATTCCATTATATTACACCTAATGTTCAGTCCGCCTCACCACTAATTGCTCAGGAAGTGTGAGGGAAGTTTTTGTGGAGAATTATTGTGTATTGGAAAGCCGGGTAATAACTGCTGGTTTGACTGGCACCACAAAGTAGAGTCTAGGCGATAAATAAAAAAAAAAAAAAAAGTAAAGACAGTTGATGATTCAAAATATCATTTATTTGTAATTTCAGGGTGAGGAAAACGTTTTTACATGGCAGAAAACCGAAATAAAACAAATTTCAACTTTTCAGTGATTTTTCTCCAGGGAGCCCAGGGTGGGGGAGCCAAAAGTCCAAGGAGCTCAGGGTTCAAAAGGTTAAATAAAATAAAGAATTAAAAAGTCAAATAGATAAATTAATTCCCGAATTTAACGCCATTTTCCCAGTGTCGATTACATTACCCGATCTAACATGTTACATTAGTTACTCGTGCCTGTTGTTTGTGTACTTTATGGCATCCTTAAAAACAGTAAGTTTCTTGTTTTGATTTATTTTCAAATTTTGTTCAATTTAAATAAGTTGTTTCTCGATCATAAACGGCCGATCATAAACAGATAAAACAGACAGACTGACATGAACCAATTGCTAAAACCCGCTTTTTGCTTTGAATGCATGGAGTAAATATACATTTTAAAAACTGGGATTTACGAAAACTGGGATTTATTCACTCACTCACCACAGGCAGGTTGGTGGTCTTTCTGTCTTCTACAAACTCCTCTCTGGCCAAGCTCCTCTTGCTGTCTGTGCTCTGTCCCCAAAATTCCTTCAGATCGCACAAGATCTGCCAGTAACCCTCTTCTGGTGAAACTGCCAAAATCAAGACTCTCTGCTCAACTTCACTCTTTCATTCCTCTTTTCTCCCGCCTCTGGAACAAACTCCCACACTCTCTTCAATCCCACTCATCCCTCCAGGTCTATAAAACAGCTGTTCACCACCATCTCTTATCTTCCCCCATCCAAAACCCTGATCTTTTCTACCCCTGTTAATTCACCCCAGATCCACCTTTTTGAAATACCGACTTCTTTCCTGGAAGTCCTAGCAGTGTCCATTTGTTTTATACCTTGCCCACCCCCATCCCTTCCCCTACCCCCTCCCCCTAAGCCCTCTCCCTCCCACAGATCTCCCATTGTCCCTGTTCTGTACCGTTGTTGTGCTTCTGTGCTTCCCTCTCTCCCCCCATCTTGTCTCCCGCTCTCTTTATTATAGGTTTATGCGTCCGTTTAAGTTTTTTGTGATTAATTAATGTTAGCTCTAACACGAGCCTCGATCTTGTATACAAAACAAGACCGAAAGTCTAACAGCAGAGTAGCCGGGATTGTAAAATATTATAAACCACAAACATAGCATTTTAAACAGTAGCTAATGCCGTTTATAACATTAAACAAAGAAATTTGGAGGAAGCCCAACATCCATGAGGTAAGTTTTACTTGCAGAACTGAGGGAAGATCTACTGTAATCTATATACCGCACAAGGGTTGGGTTAATAACACGCTATCAAAATACCGAGGTGAATTCCTTACTTCCGTGGTTGTTAGTACTGTACACCGCTTATCATGAGCAATTGGGGGAGAAGTCCCAATCTTCAATCCATTAACTTCAATCAGACTTCAATCCATTAACTTTGTATTCACGACATTAGGATTAAAGTGTTATGGTCATATTTACTATATTATTATTACGAAAACGATACTACTGAAACGATACACTCCTGTATTAAGAAAGCTGGGCTTAATTTATCGGAAACGGGCCAAGGGTGAGGCATGAAGCATAAGTCCTATACGTACCGATTTGTTGGAAGAGACGTAACGCCGATGCTTTCGATATTTGATGGTCATTTTAACAATCAGTTGTTTGTGTTTCACACAATGAAACACGTAAAGGTAGAGCATTGCGATTGCGATATATGACAGGTTCGACGATATGTTCGGCCTGAATTAAATTGGAATCAAAATGGCGGTGTGGAGGGTCAGCCGCCTGCCATACCGCCGTAATGAATTCAGACGTAATCACATCACCCTGTCATGTGACCAGATACTCAGCTCTGATTAGTATACGTTTGAGGGGACATACACACAGACGGCCAAACACTGTTCTAGACGACTTTGCCCTGTGGGCTACGCCGTAAAAAAATTGATAAAAATAAATAAATAAAATGATCAACAAGCAGAACGTTCAACCTATTAGCTCGACATTTTCAGCTGGTATCCACTTAATATGGCAGATAGGTGCAGGAATTGTGCCTTTGATGATACAAGCATGGCATTTGGCACACAGTCAGAGTATGTCCTAAGAAAGATATTTGGCTGTAGGGCCATCGCAGATTTGTCCTTTTTTGAAAAATGGCCACCATTGTTGTCACAGGACAAATCTGCGATGGTCATATAGCCAAATATCTTCCTTAGGGCATACTCTAACTGTGTGCCAACTCTCGTGCTTGTATCATCAAAGGCACAATTCTCCCAAATATTTCACCTATCTGCCGTACTAAAAATTGGGCGCCATTTTTATTGGACACATCTGTGATGACTCCAATAGTCAGAATATTTAACTGTGTACCAAATACCATGCTTGTGTGATTTAAACAAGTTTATACAAATTAATATACCATACACCATGTACCATACACCATAATATACCATATAAATGGTGGCCATTTTAAAAACATTGTTGTCACAGGCCAGTTTGAAAAATGGCCACCATTGTTGTTACAGGACAAATCTGTGATGGCCCTATAGCCAAATATCTTCCTTAGGGCATACTCTAACTGTGTGCCAACTCTCGTGCTTGTATCATCAAAGTCACAATTCTCCCAAATATTTCACCTATCTGCAATAATAACGCAGTTTGAAGATTTGGGCAAACGTTCCCCGAGATCAATTCACTTTTTAGGTATTTTAACTGTCCACCCAAGGGAATTTCAGTTTGACTTCCAATTGGAAAACGAATAGCTGAATTACATTATGTCGATAGTTCGATGGGCAAGGCATACTGCATGTGGTGATAAAATCCCACACTATTAACCAGAATTGTGTAAAGAGGTAAATAGTTACAACTATAAGTAATCACCCAATCTCGATGGTAGATGCTATTGAATCATGGCATGTCTTAACACAGAGCACATGCAGTGGATGGTTATGGCAAGCATCTGTAGTTTGGGTGTCACAAAACGTTTGTGTTTGATATGAAGCATCATTTACACGTGAACATGCATACATGAACCGATATAGTTTTGGCCCTCCCTCTCAGTGGTGAATAATAACTTTTAAAATTCTAGTATCTGGATCCGGATCTTCACCAAAAGCAAATCAATTCGTTCTTGTCACACATCCAACGTTTCCAACCAGTTTCGTTCAAATCTGTCCATAACTCAAGATATCCTTCTCACAGACAGACAGACATACATACATACATACATACATACATACAGGGGTGAAAAAATTCCCTCTGTCCACCTCAGATGGTGGAGGTAATAATCACCTGATGACCACACTTTAGGCACAGCCATCCCGTCAAACTTGGCTCTCCATCTTCTCTCTTCCCGCCAGTCTCAAACTCCGATGACATGGAGCATTCGGTGCAGGCCGACAAGCCTACCAGGGTCAGGCTCTTTCGTACTGCATTAACATCCACAGCCCTCTGGGTGTGCGAACACGTTTTACCTGCGAATCGCAATGAAAATGGAAGCACATTACCGTGTTCAGAAAAGTCATCATGATTAGTCTACAAAGGCCTCATTTATTTCATACATACAAACACCTTTTCCTACCAACAGGGCAAATAAGTCGATGTCAGGCACATGCTTTGACCACAAGTGGGAGAGGTCAAAGAATGACCACGCTTCAGTTTGATTTTTTATGGCGTAGCCCGTAGGCCGCAGGGCAAAGCCATCTAGAACAGTGTTTGGCTGTCTGTATGTATGTATGTATGTATGTATGTATGTATGTATGTACAATACCTATAGAAAGGTTATACCCCCTTTCAAAATTTTCATCTTTTGTTGCCTTGTTAAACTGGAATTAAATTACATTAAATCAGACTTATTTTCCACCTTTATTTACTCATCATAACCCACAACTTCCAAGTGAAAAACAAATTCTACAAATTTCAGAAAATGAATTAAAAATACAAAACTACAATATCTTGGTTGAATAAGTGTCCACCCCACTGAGTTAGTACTTGGTGGAAGCACCTTTGACAGCAATTCGAGCTGTGAGTCTGTTGGGATACGTCTCTACCAATTTTGCACACCTTTATTGGGCAATATTTGCCCATTGTTCTGTACAAACTGTTCAAGCTCAGTCAAGTTGTGGGGGGAGTGTTGATGGATGTAATCTTCAAGTGATGCCACAGATTTTCGATTAGATTTAGGTCAGGGCTCTGACTGGGCCACTCAAGGACATTTATCTTTTTGTTTCTTAGCCACTTCAGTGTAGCTTTGGCTGTGTGCTTCGGGTCGTTGTTATGCTGAAAGGTGAACTTCCGTCCAAATTTCAGCTTTTTGCAGAGGGCAGCAGGTTTTCCACTAGGATTTTTCTGTATTTTGCTCCATCCATTTTCCCTTCTATCCTGACAAGTGCCCAAGTCCCTGCTGAGTAAGATCCCCATAACATTATGCTGCCACCACCATGCTTCACAGGAGGGATGGTGTTCTTTGGGTGATGTGCTGTGTTGGGTTTGCGCCATAAGTAACGTTTTTGCATTTAAGCCAAAACGTTCCATCTTGGTTTCGTCAGACCACACAACCTTTTGTCACATGGCTTCAGAATCCCAGGAGTATTTTTTTGCATACTTCAAACGGGACTCAAGGTGGGCGTTTTTGAGTAATGGCTTCCTTCTTGCCACCCGACCACACAGGCCAGACCTGTGGAGTGCTTGGGATATTGTTGTCATGCAAATGGCTATTGGCTCTTAAGACTGTTACTGACACGAACGTCGAACATACACATCATAGCAGCGAGGCCCAGAGCAAGCCCGAGACCTCCCATTATAATGGACTCGTCAGAACAAACACAATGTCTGCACAAACTCCTTTTGTTTGCAAAGAACAGGTGCTCCTGTGTGAATAAGTGTGGTTTCAAAAACACGTAAATGTGCTTCAGTATGTGCACGTGCCACAATCTGGAATTGTTCGGCGTGATAGCCTTGGGCACATTCAGGATTGTTCAGGAGGTGCTGACCGATGGCGGAATCACTCTTTTGAGCAGACATGCTTGTTGGGTTCTTGCACGTGCAGGTTGGTTGTATGCGATCAATCTCCAAATTGTTCCGGATTGTCAATGGGATATGCTGCTTGATCCGATCCTCCAGTCTGAGGGATGTGCGACCTACGTACCTGGCATCACACCTACATTCAAATTCAAAAATAACATTGTTCAGTTTTGTGGTAGTGAGCACATCTTTCTGGACTGAGGGAAACAATTTGTGGGAAGTAAAAATCACTTGTTGCAACTGAGTTGTAACAGTGAAACCACTTGTTTCACCTGTGGTTCAAAGTTTTGAGAGATTTTACCTCTCCATGGTAGCTTGAGGTAAACCGGACACTTCTCTGGTTCAAACATAGCATCCTGAGACCAATTGGCAGTTTTGCGTTTCATGAACCCACAGATGAGTCGTTCAGGGTAGCTGTTGTCAAGCAAAATGGTTTTGATGCACTCAATTTCAGCAAAAAGGTCGGCATGGTGAACAGATGTCCCACACTCTATTAACAAGGGTGTTCATAAGAGCAATCTTGTCTTGTGTCGAGCTGAAGGAATCCCACTGTGTACTGCCCCATGAAAGAAGACTTGCAGTAGATTGTAGTCAAGAAGCCATCCTCAGTCTTCTTGACGAACACGTCTAGAAAGGGGGTGTACATTTGACTGCTCTGTCTCAAATGTGAACTTTAATGCAGGATGGAGAGCATTGAGATGTGCGAGGAAGTTAGTGCAGGTGGTAGCAGTATCGGAGATGGCAAACGTATTGTCCACATATCGAAAGTATATCATGGGTCTTAGGTTCACGTTCAATTCATGGAAGTCTTTTCTCATTAAAGCCGACGAAAATGTTGGTGAGCGACGGACCTAATGGTGATCCCATCGCTGCTCTGTCTACTTGCACGTACATGTTGTCATTCAAGCTGAATTCCACAGCTCGTGTTGCTGCGTTCATGACTTCCACAAAGACAGTTTCAGAAATACAGTCATACCCCGTTTTACGCCATTTCGACCTACGTCAAATCCGACTTTACGCCACTCTTCTAGAGTAAATTTCAGTTCAGCGAACGTCATTATGTGCAACTTTACGTCACTCCTACGGACGTGGGAAAAAATTTTTTTCCCCTAAAAATATCTTTAAAATAAATAAAATAGTACATAAATTAACAATAAAACAAGCTAAAAAACAATTTAAAATACAATAAAAAGCACAGTAAAATGTATATATAAATGTACGTACAGTATACTATACGTACGCGCAGCTGCTGGTTCTCATTCAAAACAGAGGCGACGTACAGTATTCCTTTACTGTGTCTGTGTTAGCCATGGGTCCAAAGAAGGATAATGCTAGTGTTTCCAAGCGTAATGTGGTTACGATGGAAGATAAGTTAAATCTGATTAAAAGGTATGAAAAAGGTGAAAAAGTGTCGGTGATAGCGCATAGACCTTATCGCGAATCGGAACCGCAATGCGTCATGGGATCGGAAAGGGGCAATAGCGCCGCCGGTGGTCGCTGGCACTTTGACAGACTGCTTGTTTACATTGACACACTACGTGATCCTTACCACTTTAAACTACTTTAAGGACTTTTTTACTGTGACAAATTAACTGTGAAATGTGATCAGCTCATGAGCCAGTATTTGCAAGCCAAGGACACCGTCGCAAAACTGAAAGCCGCCATTGCAGTATGTAACAAGAAGCTGACTGTTTCGGACATAGCAAACTGTGATGAACTTGTGAAACTTTATACAGGTTTACCTAGTTATGACCTGTTTAAGTGGTTATTAGCAGAAGTATCCCCTCATGCACAAAACCTTCATTATTATAAGGGGAAATTATCAATGGAAGACAAGACCTGGCAAATAAACAATACTACAAAACTCGGAGTTAAGCGATCTCAATCTTTAGAGGATCAACTACTCATGACACTCATGAAGCTTCGGCTTAATCTTCGCGACGAGGACCTCGCATTTCGCTTTGGATTAGGACAAAGCACCGTCTCCCAAGTTTTGTTCGCAAGTGTACAGCCAATATAAGTCAAGACCTACTCTCAAGTGCCTTGTTGGTATTACACCTAGCGGAACAATTTCATACATTTCCAAACCTACAGGAGGAAACACGTCGGACAAAAAAATTGTAAAGATGACGAACATTGTAGACAGGTTCCAGCCCGGCGATATTTGTATGGCCGATCGAGGTTTCAACATTCAGGAACTGTTCTTGCATACGCAGGTTGTTTCTCTTCTCCAATGGGAACCCCCCTTTCCCTCAAATATTTCTTTAAATCGCTGGATTTTAATGCCAAAAAACGCTGAATTTCTTTCACATTAGCCATCTTCCTTTCCGTAAACACAGCGTCGATCGTAGACAGACGCGGAACCCCCCTTTCCCTCAAATATTTCTTTAAATCGCTGGATTTTAATGCCAAAAAACGCTGAATTTCTTTCACATTAGCCATCTTCCTTTCCGTAAACACAGCGTCGATCGTAGACAGACGCTTCCTCTTCTGGGTTCGTGTTTACCTTTGCCCCCTTTTCAATCCCATCATGCTTTGCGGAGGAGCGCCCTCTGTTGATATTTACCGATTCGCGATAAGGTCTATGCCTTAGGGCTGCCACGGTCGACGGTATCGACCATCATTCATGATAGGGAACGTATTCTCGCACACGTCAATGAAAAAGCGCCGCCGGCTAAGACTGCTAAAATGTGTGTTTGTGTTCAGAAGAGACGCCATGTTTAAGGTGAATAACATAATCTTATTAATTTTATTTATTATTCTTTACAAATTCATTTATTAATTGTGTTCATTACTCATTAAAAAATATGACTAAAATGTGTTTTTAGTGTTCTTTAAGGTTTAGTGATAGTTATATACTTTCGCGAGTTATTTACTCTAGTTTTACGGTGTTTGTCTTCATTTTAAGGCATTTTTAAGACATTACGCCCGGTTTACATAAAAAACCGAGTTACGTCACGGCTTATGGAACCAAATAATGACGTAGGCCGGGGTATTACTGTATAGGGTGGTTCGAGGTTGCCATGGAACAGTGCTTCCGCACATATTTTGATGGTTTCTTCGAAAGGTACGTTCGTGAAAAGGCTTGATATGTCAAATGAGCACATCGTCCCAGCATTCTGGTACAGCTCTAATTCATGCATGGTTTTAGCAAACGAGAATGAGTTTCATTATATAATAATCAGTGAATTCCTCGAAAACAGGTTGCAATAATTCACTCAACCACTTGGCAAGTTCATGTTGGGCAGAACCAATCGTCGATAGAATTGGACGTAGTGGGGTGCCTTCTTTCTGTATTTGGGATAACCCATATATTTGAGGACGTAGTGAGCCGTGTGGACGGATTCGCTCATATACCTCATCACGAAGAGGCAGACATGAGATTCTTCATACGCATTTCTTCAAGCGCCAAAAACGGGATTTTTATTTTTTTTGTATACTGAATCGAGGCTCGTGAAAGAGCTAACATTTACGAGACAAACAAATCAACCAGACAAACAAAATATATAAAAAGAGGGAGCGGAAGACAAGATGGGGAGAGAAGGGGAAGCACACAAACACAACATTTGAGAGCAGGGAGATGTGTGGGAGGGAGAGGGCTTGGGGGGGGGGGGGGGTGGGAGAAGTATAAAACACAAGGACACCAAGGACTTCCAGGACAGAAGTTGGTATTTCAAAAAAGTGGAATTGGGGTGAAAATAAGGGGGGTAGAAAAGATCAAGGTTTTGGATGGGGGAAGATAAGAGATGGTGGTGAACAGCTGTTTTAAAGACCTGGAGGGTGGAGTGGGATTGAAGAGAGTGAGGGGGTTTGTTCCAGAGGCGGGAGAAAAGAGGAATGAAGGAGTGAAGGTGAGCAGAGAGTCTTGATTTTGGCAGTTTAACCATAATATGGTTGCAGGCAGATCTTGTGCGACCTGTAGGAATATTTGTGGGATTTGCCCAGAGAGAGCTGGGGGGGGGGGCAAGGCCAGAGAAGAGTCGGTAGAAGATGGAAAGACCACCAACCTGCCTGCGGTGAGTGAGAGAGAGGCCCTTGGAGTTAGCTTCATCGCGGGAGATTCCAATGATTCTGAATGCTTTGGTTTCAACAGCGTGAAGGCGAGCTAGGTGTGAGGCAGGAGCACCAGCCCAGAGGGGAGAGGAGTATTCCATTGAGCTGCTTATGAAAGCCTTGTATGTGGTGAGGAGTTCAGGTGTGCCAAGGAAGGACTTCGCACGACGGAGGATGCCCAGTCGGCGACTGGCTTTGGAGGCCAGATTTGAAATGTGGTTTTCCCAGGAAAGATCATGGCAGATAGTGAGACCCAAAAGCTTGAGTGACAGAACTTCTTGGAGAGGATTATTCAGAAAGTGGATGGGAGGGTTGTCCAGTCGGTCTTTTCGGAGAGACATCGTAAGTGTGAGATTTGTCAGGATTGAAAGACATGTTCCACTTGTTTGCCCAGTCTGTGATTTTGTCAAGGTCTGCAGAGAGTGAGGAGGCTGCAGACTGCCGATCTGAGGGATGAAGAATGGAGCGACAGAGAGTAGAGTCATCAGCAAAGAGATAGAGAGGATTTTCAAGAGAGTCAGAGAGATCATTGATGAAGACCAGAAAAAGCACAGGGCCCAGAACACTGCCTTGGGGAACTCCAGCCTGAACAGGAAGAGGAGATGAGAGAGACCCATTCAGGGCCACACGTTGACTACGACTAGAGAGGAAGTCCGCCAGCCATGCGTGGAGATTTCCATGGATACCAAAAGAGGAGAGTTTGGTGAGCAGAGCGAGGTGCCAGACCGTATCGAAGACACGTGATATGTCAAAGGAGACAGCTCTAATTTCCTGTTTGGCATTGAGGACCTCCATCCATTGTTGAGAAAGCAGAAGCAGCATGTCCAGAGTAGAGTGACCAGGTCTGAAACCAAATTGATGATCAGAGATCAAGCCATTGGAGAAGAGGAAAGATTTCATATCTGAAGCAATGATGGATTCCATGACTTTGCTGATAATTGGGAGAAGGCTGATTTGTCTGTAGTTGCTGGGATCTGTTTTTGCACCTTTTTTGTGCAAAGGTGTGATGTTGGCAGATTTCCAAGCAGATGGCAGATGACCTTGAGCAAAAGAGAGGGTGAAGAGAACAGAGAGAGGGAGTGAAAGAGCGGAAGAACAGGATTTTAGGACCCGTGGGCTGATGCCTTCAGGTCCAGTTGCAGAATCAGAGTCGAGGGTAGACAGAAACGTTTCCACCTTGTCAGGAGGAAAGGACACATAGTCCAGGAGCAGCTGGGTACGACTGGGTACGGTGGGTACATAGGGGGATGGGTTTGGGACACAAGATTTAGAGGCAAACACAGAGTTGAGGCATTCAGCTTTTTCATGTGCGGAGTCAGCCGTGTGGCCGTTTGAGGTGAGGGAGGGGATGGAGGGGGAACAAACACCAGAAACAGATTTGACCAGACACCACCAGGATTTGGAAGAGGGAGACAGATAAGAGAGTTCGGTCCTGAGAACGGAGAGATATTGTTTCCTGGCTCTCCTGAGGGTGGACACACACTTGTTTCGGGCTTTGTGAAAGGAAATGAGATTTCCTTCCGTTGGATTTGCTTTCCAGGAGACGAAAGCAAGTTGTTTCTGGGCAATAGCCTCACCACAAGATTCCGTGTACCATGGATGGGAGGAAGGGTATGACAACTGAAGACAAGATGGGATAAATCTGTGCATGAGAGAGAGCAATTTACTTTGGAAGAATTCCCAGGATGAGTTGATGTCAGAGGCAGTAGAGATGGGAGACCAGTCCAGATGATTGATGGCTGCTTGAAGACCGTGCCAGTTGGCCTGAGTGAAATGCCAGACTCGTCGACGCTGAGGAGGCTCTCTGAGAATGGTCAGAGAGATGTCCACTTTAACAAGCACATGATCAGATGAGCCGATTGGAGCAGAAGAAGAGCAGCAGACATTTTCAGGGAAGTTAGTCAAAACCAAGTCTAGAAGAGAAGATGCTCCGTTGACTGAGATCCGGGTCAGGAAATTGACAGATTGTGTAAGTCCCAGTGAGTCACAGAAGTCCTTTGCTGAAGAGCCATGGCTGGTGAGAGAGGTACCCACACCCAGCCAGCTGGCATGGTGACAATTGAAATCACCACATATGAGGAAGAGAGTTGGGATGGGTAGATAGAAGTTGGTCCATATTATCAGACAGCGAGATGTTGATTGAGTCATCACTGTTTGGTGGACGGTACAACACACATATGAACAAAAGGTGGGAGCGAAGGGGAAGGCGTAGCCAAAGGTATTCCTGGGGGTGCGGTGGAGAGAGGGCAGTGCAGGGCGAGTGAGGAAGAGTTTTTTTAAATAAAGATAGCAACCCCACCTCCAGGACGAGGCTCAGGTCTATCATACCGGAGGAGGGAGTAACCTGGGAGAGATACCAAGGAATCAGAGACATCATGAAGGAGGAAAGTTTCTGTTAAGCAGATCATGTCTGGTTTGTCAGAAGCAACCTGTATGGAGAGATCAGTCAAGTTTGAGCGAAGGCCCCGGATGTTTGAGGTCCATACTGTTAAAGAAGAGGAGGGGGAGCATCGGATACAGAACAGGGGGGGAGGGGGGGGAGCGGTAGGGTAAGATGTGGAAGAGGAGGAAGAGGTAGGGAGAGCTGTTGAAGGTGTGTCAGAGATTTCAGAATAGCTTGGAGAAAGGGAAGAATGGGGCGGACAAAAGGTTTGATGGTGATTGGGTGAGGCGCAGTGAGGTGTTATTTGAGGAGGGGGAAGAGTGAGGCAGAAGGTTGAGGGAGATGAAGGTGAAAGTTGGAAGGGGGAAGAAGCGGGAAGGGCGCTTTGAAGAGGAGGGGTGAGAGGGGAGTCTAGGAGGGGAGGAGTGAGGGAGAGTCTCGGAGGGGAGGGGTGTGGGGGGAGTTTAGGAGGGAAGGGGCAAGGGGGGAGATTTGAAAGGGATGGGTGATGGGGAAGATTTGGAGGGGAGGGGCAAGGGGGAAGATTTGAAAGAGATGAGTGATGGGGATGATTTGGAGGGGAGGGGCAAGGGGGTAGATTTAGAGGGGAGGGGTGATGGGGAAGTTTTGGAGGGGAGGAGTGATGGGGAAGTTGTGGAGGGAAGGGGTGATGGGGAAGATTTGGAGGGGAGGGGCAAGGGGGAAGATTTGAAAGGGATGGGTGATGGGGAAGATTTGGAGGGGAGGGGCAAGGGGGTAGATTTGGAGGGGAGAGGTGATGGGGAAGTTTTGAAGGGGAGGGGTGATGGGGAAGTTTTGGAGGGAAGGGGTGATGGGGAAGTTTTGCAGGGAAGGGGTGATGGGGAAGATTTAGAAGGGAGGAGTGAGATTGGATTTTGACTTGTGTACGATTAATGGGAAACGAACATTTATTGCAAAATGAGTTTCTTGAGACCTTCGAGTCAAAAATACGATTGAGGACGCTGAAGGATGGGTGGAGTGCTGGAGAGTTTAGGGAATGTATGAAAGAGGCACTGTAAGAGATGGATTTTTTTTTTGGAATGAATAGATTTGGTGAGCAAGTCGAAAGCATCCTTTTATAGAAGAAGAAGAAAAGGTGTTATAGTATACGACAGAATACAGTTCTTCAGGGGACAGTTTAAACATTTTTTTTAACAACGTGATCGCGAACAACGTGATCGAAGAACGAACGAACAAATAAGAACGAACAAACGGATAAGAACAGAGAAGGAATTTTTTTTTTTTTTTTTGAGTTGAGATTTTAAAACAAGGAAGTATGGGGTGAAAAGACAGTGATAAACCGAAAGTAATTGCAGCGCAATCGAAGAACCGCTGAGACAAAAACAAAGCCTCAAGCCAAGGTCGGACACGGTAGCCTACTAGTACTACAATAGGCCTCAGAATACGCGACACGAACTAACCGACGATTCTGTACACAGGTATGAAAAACCAACACCGAGAATCCTATAAAGACACACCAATAGTTACACACACCGAAAGAAAGATACAGTTTCGACAAAAACACAATTGTGAAAAATTACTTAACTTCGAAAGCGTGCGCACATGGACAGCTTTGAAGAGACCTGACCTCCAATCTTGCGCAACGGATGAAGTGATTCCTAATCAGATATTGTCGGATCAGAGGCTCAGATATTGTCGGAGGATCAGATACAGATATTGTCGTTGGCGCGCTCGATAAATATCCGAAACTGGCCAAGACGTGACTGGAGGAGTTGCATCTTGAAGCACAATGGCTACTTCATCCCAATCCATACAGTATCATGAGCCATCTCAGAGAATAAAACAAGTTACCTTCCCCTTATTCACGCTCTTAGTGGTTGTGAAACCAGTAGCTTCTTTTTCGGCAAGGCGAAGAATAGGTTCTGGAATGCTATCTTCATGCCCAATATCGAGTCTGGGCTTGCAAGAATATGTACTGATTTAGAAGGACAAAATACAATTCCAGATGAGATCGTCAATAATGTGATGAAGATTGGAAGAGTTGGTCAAACGAGTATATCAACCTGTTGGTGACTTTCGTGATCTTGACAGCTTGCGAGTACACCTTTATTCTCAAAAGACCGATCTGAAATAATTACCAACTACCAATGACACATTCCGATTGCATGTTCTACGTTCCTTACTTCAGGCATACATCTGAGTGAAGGCTGATCAACCCATGGCGGTTATGCCTGACCCATTCAAGTTTGGATGGACCTCCTCGAGTGATGGTGTAAAGCCCCGACTGATGCTTTGTGCTATGTGCCCTCCAAATATCTGGACAAAACAGTATTTTGCAAATGCAAGCAGAGATGCTCAAGTAACTGTTCTTGCAAGAAGAAACAAATTGAATGTGACTCAATGTACTTATACAAAGGACAGCCTGAAACTTGTTCACATTCTGCTCTTGTAATTCAGGAAACAAGTTTAACTGTAATTTCAGATGCTAATCGTGATATATATATATTGTTACAGATACGACTTTGATGGTATGGTGGGCCGAGCGGGATGGCCGCCGTATCCGTACAAGTTACCCGATTGTGCCCGAATGTTGACTAATCGCGCTATGCTGGCTCAATAGGAAAGAGAAGACACCCGGCTGGGTTATAATGACACAATACGACACCAGGGGTTCAGTTCTCAAGTATATTCGTACGGAAAAAGGTTAGATTACAAGGACAAGAGGGAAACATAGGAAGGTGGGCACTTAAACACACTCTTATATTAACCCTAGACAGACCACAGATAAACGGGACAAGGCTCACTCACACGGGGTTTGATGGCCAGGAAAGCGGCAGTCGATGGCTCAGGTGCACCTGGCTCAGGGACAGAATCGCGTACGTTGGTGTCCAGCAGATGCGGGGAGGTCGCTCAGCGCTCGTGGGTCGCGACTTTGGTGGAGATGCCGGGGAGGTCGCTCAGCGCTCGGGAGGGTGGCGTCTTGTCCTTCCAAGCTCGGGGCGCATCTCTTGTCACGTCCGGCGCGGGGCCGCGTATATCCGGCGGGGAGTCACGCCCTCGCTCGTTAGCTCCGCCCCATATGGCATCGGCCCATGGCTTCTCATTGGGTGCGGGGGTTACCGGCTCCGCCCTTGACGAGGGGCCGACAGGGAGCCCCCTTCTGGGTAACCCCGTCGAGCACATGTTCAATGGCGGCCAACCGAGCCGGAGTGAGGACGCAAAGCCGCTGTTGTTGTGGTTGTTGTTGGAGCTTGAGATGATGGGAAGAGATGCGGGGAGGTATGGGAAGGTCCTAAACTCCTACTGGTGCCATATCATCACATTCTGGTGCAACGAAGAGTCATAATTAATGGAAACAAGTCCTTAACTGACATAGATTAAGAATAACTAGCAAGATGTCCTATAATT
Source organism: Myxine glutinosa (assembly GCF_964187855.1). Lineage (NCBI taxonomy): Eukaryota > Metazoa > Chordata > Myxini > Myxiniformes > Myxinidae > Myxine > Myxine glutinosa. The sequence goes on along the minus strand of NC_136265.1, from coordinate 125,728,998 downwards.
GTCTACGTGTGGTGCGGGGGACCTGGGCACGACATTTAATGGGGGAATGAAGGGGAAGATCGGCTCTAATGGGTGTTGTTTACAGACAATGGGACTAGGGAATGGGGTAAGGGGAGAGTTGGGGAGTATCGGAGAAGATAGGGGAATATTTACAAGCGGATATGGAGGCCAAATTCCATATTCGCAACATTGCACCCTTCTCTACCCTCGGGGCGTCCCGACCCGATAAATTTTTACCTACTTTAGTGTGGCACGCAATGTAGTTCCCTCTACTATTAACTCTACCCTGAGTGCGACAGTTTTACAGATATTCACAAATGAGTAAATATGTCCCCCTGCGACGTTGCACCCTTCTCCTCACAGAAACACACCCACAGGATAACCGAATCCGGAAAGAATTTTCAAACTAAACATACAGCCGGTAGGGAGCATTATTTACAAGACTACGCTGCTATTTACACTACGATCCAGGACCTGTTTTTGGAGGAACACATGCAGATGTTATGCATAGAGAGAGCGCGCTTGCCAACATCGATACACCAACCCACGAGTGCTCTGTGGCCGACGGCCTTTAATAACGTGCAGAGCACCCTTTCCGAGCATCAACAGCACCACCCCACCACCAATCGGTGCAGTCACCATTGTTCAATGATTAAAAATAAATGCGACAACCCCTAACCCTGCAGGTGTCTCTTGCTCTTCTTGTGGTGCACTTGGTGTCAACTAAAAGTGGTTCACCTGTATGGCATAGGTGCCACGTTGACCCATAGGTCCATCCACGGGTGGTGCTTGGCCGCAAAAGAACTACGGTCCATTGTGGGTGGCCACCAACATTGCGGTCCATATGGTGTATCGATCCAGGCAGCAAGCAGCGAAAGTGCAGGCCCACAACTGCGTAGCCAGCACCTCTCTCTCCTCTCTCTCTACCCCAAAGCCAGATCCTCGGAGGTGGGAGACAAAAACAAGACAAGTGAGCAAGGTGGTAAAGGCGCAAAAGTGCACGCAATGCAAGGTGATGCACACTGGGGGCACATGGGAACCAGGTGAGACAGGTACGTTCCTACCGTACGCCCCCCCCACCAGGTAACCTACATGGCCCCTCCCTTACCCCTTACTGTATCAACAAAACACAACACTACCCATAAACATCTACTTTACAAATCCACAAACATCCCTACTGTCTTCCCCGTTCCTCCCATATACCAAATTCGTCTTCTCTCCCTCCTAACCAATCAAATTTGCCATTTTCAACTCTCATCAAAATTTGCCATTTTCAACTCAACATCAAAATTTGCCATCACCAATTCATCATCAGTCCCTCCTAGGGAGGGAGAGATGGAATCACCCCAATGTCTCATCCACGTCGTGATGCGTCTCACAAATCCAACAGCAATTCTCATTTCCTGCACAAAACAAAGAAAACACAGGTGTGGAGTCATCATCATCACCACAGGTAAGTGGCTGCGTATGGTGCGACAGGTTCATCAATCCTAACTATTTCCTAAATGACTTTAACAACTTTACACTACCCGGGGTCTTTCTCCGGCCAAACCATTGGCCCTCTTACGCTATGGGTTCTAAAAACCAATTCCCATTGGCCAAACTGTGGTGCTCTTCAATTTGGGGTCTCACTCCCCCGATTCATCTCCCGGTGCCCTCGTACAATTTCTGGGCTGCGACGTGTACCTCTCCCAGTGGGTCTACCCACCTGCACACCTCCACCACTGCAGTTGCCTCCGAGCTTACCTGCTCCTTACCCTAACCTAACTACCAGGGGAAGGCCCTCTGGCTCTCTCCCCACTCCGTGCCCTCTCTGGCACTGGGCTGCCCGATCCACACCCGGGATCCTCAGGCCCCATCCACAACTCTACCGGCTCCCAGAGCCCACCTGCGGCCTCACCTGGCCGACATCCTCACAGTGGTGGAGTGCCCAACCAACTACACACACTAACAGGCTACACGCCCAGCCATTTCCACAACACTAATGCACCCATTCGCAACACCATTCTGCAACCGCACCACAAATGCCAATATCCAACCACAATTTACCTGCACCCTCTACCTAACACTTACACTACCCGCCCCGGGTGCTCGCGAAAGGGGTCCACTCTTCCCCCATCCACACCTTCGCACCATGCACACCACTCCGTACCACTCACTCCAACTCTCTCCACACACCTGTACCTGCACACCTGTGCTCTCACACCTGGTGCCACCTGCACCCTTCTCTCCCCAAGCGCATTCGCGCTGATCCACACACTCACTACTCATACACTGCTCCACACACCTGTCCAGTTGCACACCTGTGCAATCACACCTGTTCAATTCTCACACACACAGCATCATCTCAGCTAACTACTCCCTTCTGAAACTTGCGCTTCCCAGTCGTCCCTTTAAACTATTGCGCTCCCTCGTCATTATCATCCATACTAATCTACCTGCGTCCCCACTACAGGTATCAGTCACTAACTAAACTTAACGTTACCTAATGTCAATCTCTTCTAGATCCCTACACACCATATCCTAACCCACCCGGGCTAGTTTTCACTGCCATACACCCCATAAACTATTGCTCCTTTGCCCCACCTGTGAGGGATGGTGGATTTGCCATCCCACCACATCGGGGGTCTCTCACTACCAATTTCGCTCGTCCAAATCCAACAAATTAAAAATTTGCCAATCATCTGCCAATCACTGTACCATTACCAATCATCACTCTGCCAATCCTTTGCCAATCATCAAATTTTGTTTTTCTCTAATTTTGGGTCAAAAACACTAACCTCATCACCCAGTCGACTCACTAATACCTCTCGGTGCGCCAATCCCTGTCCAAAGCCCGGCTTCGTAAAGCCAAGCAATGGGTGCTGGTTGTTTTGTGCCAGCGGCTGGATGCGTCCCGCATTCGGTGCAGGGACGGGGGCTTACCCGGGCCGAGATCCCACGCATCACCTCGGCGTGGAGCCATCCAATGCCCCGATCTCGACCTGCCGGCACGTCTCACCAAAAAGTGGTCGCCATGACGACCCTTTCTATCGGGCTGCCAGCTCCGCCTAGTGGAGCCTGGACGCGGCCGTTCAAAGCGAGGCCCAGCGTGGGTCGCGCACGGCGGTTCTTTCGAACCCGCCGTGGCTCGGATCCCCGCTGGTTCTCGCGGCACGCGAAGCCCGGCACGCACCGAGGACCCGCTTCGGCTAAAAGTCGACCTGACCTTTAACCCGTGTAACGTCGATGCTTCACCTGCATGCTTACACCCCGCAGCCCGTTCCTTGCTCATACATGCAGCTGTTCCCATTCTCCTTGTACCGTTCCTTACACACCCAGGTACACCCATTCCACTCACAGCCTTGGTCACACACCTGACCACCGAACACTTTGGCACACATTCGTTGGTAGCACACCTCACCAACACACCGCTTCGCGCCCCCTCCTCTGTCACCTCCTCTGTGACAATCACAGGTGTGCCCTCATTCGCACACCCAACCACGTGCCTCACCACCAACTCCAGCGTGCATTCCCATTCACGCTCTACCATTCCAGGTGTGCATCCTTCCATCCCAGGTGTACATCCTCGCTCACCTGTCACAACTAACTCACGCTCCATGTCACTCTCACTACTTTCACCTCCATTCCTGACAGCGCACTCACCCTTACTCTTGACAGCACACTCTTTCCCCATGCACCTGTCCGTCACACACCTTTCTCGCGCACACTCTCCCGTTACACCCTCTGTAACACTCACCACAGGTGGACACTCTTCCTTACTTCTGACAGCGCACTCTTTCCTCATGCACCTGTCCGTCACACACCTTTCTCGCGCACACTCTCCCGTTACACCCTCTGTAACACTCACCACAGGTGGACACTCTTCCTTACTTCTGACAGCGCACTCTTTCCTCATGCACCTGTCCGTCACACACCTTTCTCGCGCACACTCTCCCGTTACACCCTCTGTAACACTCACCACAGGTGGACACTCTTCCTTACTTCTGACAGCGCACTCTTTCCTCATGCACCTGTCCGTCACACACCTTTCTCGCGCACACTCTCCCGTCACACCCTCTGTAACACTCACCACACTGCGCTTCCATGTGCTCCCTCGCACACACGCTACGACCGACTCACTCTCGCCAACACCCTCACTCCTTGGCACACACTTTTTCCTCACACACCCCAGAGTCGGACTTTCTCGCACACCTCCTTTTTCGCACACCAGACCTGTCGCACACTTCACCAACGGCCTCTCACGAACACCCGGGTCTATCTCGACCCCCAAGCTTCTTAAATCCCCTGGCGCATCATACGCACGACCATATTGGTCACCACTTACACCGGGTCCTCTTCCTCTTCGCTTCTCCTCCATCACCTGCGAATCCCTCATCCGGTTAATGAGCACATCATCACGATCCGAACACAGACTTTGGACCAATTCTTTTACTTCCTCCTTTATCTCTTTCTTATCCTCTCTCCGTCGCTTCTTAATTTCGCTCACCCCTTCTTCCACTTCCTCTAATTTTTGCTTCATCTCCTTCATCTCTTCGTGCGCCCCTTTAAGTTCTTCCTCTAACTCCACTTTATTTTTTTCTATGTGCTCCCGCACCTCCCGCTCTTTAACCTCCATTACCTCTACCACCTTGTCCATTTTCCTCGTCAGGTCCTCATGTACCGTCTGGCACTCTTTTTTAATTACCCCTACGTCCTTTTTCATCTCCTTCTGTGTCGATTTTAAACCCTCTATTACCGCTGTGTTCTTCTTTACCTGGTCCCCCAACTCCTTTTGTCCCACTGTCAGTTGTTCTACTCCCAGCGTCAACTCCTCTATACCACCTTGCAATTTTACAGTCCCCTTTCTCACCTCTTTCTCCATGCGCTCCTTACAGTGCCTCACCTCCTCGCGCACTCCTCCGACCTCCTCACTCACTCCTCTTCTGATCTCCTCTCCCATCACTTGCATCTCCTGCCCAGATGCCACCCTCATCTGCTCCATTTCCTCCCTGTGAGCATCCAGTTTGGTTTCTACCCCCATTCTGACCCCCTCTATCTGCTGCTCCATTTGTTTAACTTCCCTTTCCGCTTGGTCCCTCATGTCCCTCAATTTGCCTTCCATACTGTTTTCTAACCCCTCTAACCCATTTTTCACTCCCTCTATCTGATTCTCCTGGGCAGCCATTCTATTTTCTACCCCCTCTAACCCCTTTTGCATCCCTTCCATTTGATTCTCTTGAGCGGCCATTCTGTTTTCTACCCCCGTTAACCCATTTTTCACTTCTTTTATCCCGTTGTCTAACCCCTCAAAATTATTGTCTAACTTCTCACTGGTACCCCTCGCTTCGTCCCTCATTACCCCCATTTGGTTTCCCATTACCCCCATTTGGCCCTCCATTCGCCCACTATCAACCCTCATTTGCTCACTCTGAGCATCCATCCGGTTCCCCAATTGGTTACTCTGCAGTTTGAGGGACGCCTGCATTTGCGCCATAAATTGCTCCATGAGGACCTGCATCTGGGCCATCCCTCCCACTTGTGCAGCGGGTGCGGCCGCCGTAGCTATGTGCGAGGCGCAATTTCGCGCGTCTGCTACCCCCGCTGTTTCGCTCTCCTCATGTCCCTCATGTCCCTCAATTTGGTCCTGGACCGACCCTGCTTCACTCTCCCCTACCGGACCCCAGCCGTCTTGATCCGCCATAGCGCGACTTTCAAAATTCGGTTTTTATTTTTTATTTTCGTAAAACAAATTGAAATTTCGCCGTTATAATTTCGCGCGGGAAACGCGCTCCGAATCGATTTTCCCTCCCAAAATTTGGGCCTAACTAATTTAGTCCCGGGTTCGAATTCCACTCCTCGACACCAATTGTTACAGATACGACTTTGATGGTATGGTGGGCCGAGCGGGATGGCCGCCGTATCCGTACAAGTTACCCGATTGTGCCCGAATGTTGACTAATCGCGCTATGCTGGCTCAATAGGAAAGAGAAGACACCCGGCTGGGTTATAATGACACAATACGACACCAGGGGTTCAGTTCTCAAGTATATTCGTACGGAAAAAGGTTAGATTACAAGGACAAGAGGGAAACATAGGAAGGTGGGCACTTAAACACACTCTTATATTAACCCTAGACAGACCACAGATAAACGGGACAAGGCTCACTCACACGGGGTTTGATGGCCAGGAAAGCGGCAGTCGATGGCTCAGGTGCACCTGGCTCAGGGACAGAATCGCGTACGTTGGTGTCCAGCAGATGCGGGGAGGTCGCTCAGCGCTCGTGGGTCGCGACTTTGGTGGAGATGCCGGGGAGGTCGCTCAGCGCTCGGGAGGGTGGCGTCTTGTCCTTCCAAGCTCGGGGCGCATCTCTTGTCACGTCCGGCGCGGGGCCGCGTATATCCGGCGGGGAGTCACGCCCTCGCTCGTTAGCTCCGCCCCATATGGCATCGGCCCATGGCTTCTCATTGGGTGCGGGGGTTACCGGCTCCGCCCTTGACGAGGGGCCGACAGGGAGCCCCCTTCTGGGTAACCCCGTCGAGCACATGTTCAATGGCGGCCAACCGAGCCGGAGTGAGGACGCAAAGCCGCTGTTGTTGTGGTTGTTGTTGGAGCTTGAGATGATGGGAAGAGATGCGGGGAGGTATGGGAAGGTCCTAAACTCCTACTGGTGCCATATCATCACATTCTGGTGCAACGAAGAGTCATAATTAATGGAAACAAGTCCTTAACTGACATAGATTAAGAATAACTAGCAAGATGTCCTATAATTGTCTACGTGTGGTGCGGGGGACCTGGGCACGACATTTAATGGGGGAATGAAGGGGAAGATCGGCTCTAATGGGTGTTGTTTACAGACAATGGGACTAGGGAATGGGGTAAGGGGAGAGTTGGGGAGTATCGGAGAAGATAGGGGAATATTTACAAGCGGATATGGAGGCCAAATTCCATATTCGCAACAATATATATATTGTTACGGTTTTTAGAACCTTCACTTTGTAAAATAATAATTCTTGTAAATATCCCCCTTTGTAAAGGTTGCACCCTAGTTAGGCCATGTACAACACGTAGCAAACCATAGATTCTTCTTTAGTTATTTCATTAGTCTATGTTTCAGTTAAGGATCTGTTTCCAATAGTTGAATCTGCGTTGTATTAATCAAATAAGATAGGCCCCTTCAATTATCCCCAATCATCTCTCTCTCTTCAAAGTGCAGTAGCTGTATTGCAGCGTTCGCTGCCCTTTTGGTTTGTTTGCTGGCCCCAAGCCGCCATTACGCACGCGGTCAGAGTGGGAGGAAAAGGGAGGAGCGGCCAGGAACACAGGCGTGGCCCCATCGACGCGTCACGAGGGGAGGTACGTGTGAACCCGCCCTTGTGACCAATCCGGGCCGAGGCGTGTTCACGGGTAGGCGGAGCAAAGCGGACGCGGCTTAATACGCGAAGCTTCCAATAAAAGCGCGAACGCAAAGCCTTTTCACGGAGTTGAACGGCAGAGAGAGAGAGAGGCAGCAGATGAACACGACGAGTCGTAAGGCAGGAGAGTGGGTCCGTTGACGGCGACAATACCGCAATATATTCGCATTGTCCGACCGCGTGAAACCGATACGTTCAGCTGCCGCCGGGTTTCGCCTCAAGCTGGAGCGTGGACCGCAGCGCGACCTGGAGCGGACCTCGACGCTGTGCAATCTGCCCGGACCTTCCTGCCCTGCCATCTGCTTGGACCTTCTCCCCCTTCCAGCCATTCCCTATTCGTGTAAGTCTGTCTGTATTGTCCTGGGAGTGTTAATATAAGAGTGTCTAAGGTTGCCCTATGTCCTTTTATTTCCTCTCCTTGTATATTCCCTTCTTTCGTTTCCTCTTTTAGAGAGTAATAAACCATATTTGTTCTTCCTTTACCCTTCGTATTCTTTGCTTCCTCTCGTCCGATCGTCTTAGTCTTTTCCCCATTGAGTACCTGTGGCACGATTTGGCCAACCGCTATAATCGGGTTTAGTCCTTTTGTTAACGGCCTGAGTCGTGGCTCGCTTCGCTCGGCATGTCCATTACAGCCGCGGCTCGGGCGGGGCTCATTTCCTCGCTTACCGGAAGGCGCTGGTAATTAGGTAATAGGAACAATTGGCCTACCACCCTATTCAGCGCTGACCGGAAGTGACGTCATAGCTCCAGGACCGGAGACGGCCAGCTTAATAGACGAGGGGATTAACCCCCCCTCGGTAAGGGGAGTGCCGTACTCCGAGATCCGTAACAATATATATATACACATACGTATGTATGTATGTATGTATGTATGTATATATGTATGTATGTATGTATGTATGTATGTATATGTATATATATACATACATACATACATACATATATATATATATATATATATATATATATATATATATATATATATATATATATATATATAGGGTGCATCAAAATACACACTTCCAGCATATTAATCTGTCTGGGTGGTAAAAGTGTTCTATTCCATGTTATTACAACAAATGCAAAATATTTTTTCAGTTGTTAGCTGACCGGAAGTTAGGTGTTAGTTGTTAGACCCCCCCCCCCCCCCCCCCCCCCCCCCCCTCGTTTCCTGAAAACTACATCCGCTCCTGCTATACAGTGTACACCAAGGTGAGTAGCCAGTTGTATTTACGACCTATATCTCATTTTCTACTAGATTCCATGGTTTACTTTTAATTAGCGTGTCAACTGGGGACTTCGACTTCGTTTTGATTGGTAATATCATGATTTTTATTGGTTGGAGTTCATATGTTTCCATTTTGCTGTAGTCATGGGTGATTTGTATTTGTAGATCTATAGGAGACAACGAAATTAGCATCTTGTCGTTTTTTAGCCAAGCAATCTATTCCCTCAACGCCGTCGCCTGTCGCAGGATCCTGCTCACACAAGATGCCGCCCTCGCACTCAGGATCCTGCAAGAGCAGCCGCAAACTTGTCTTCGGCCTAGGTCCAAGCCTCACCAAGGAAGATGGCCTCATCACTGGTGCCAAGCTGCCAAGTGGTCGCCAGATCTTGCGGTGTATGCTTTACAACTGTGATGCACAACTGCATGCCAAGAGACCTGGATCTATCGGAGCCTTGTCGCGGTTCGAGACGGCCAAGGCCGTCCTGGAGCAGGTGCGGCCATTTTCCGCCAAGGCCAACATCCCAATGGTCAGTGATCGACACACGTGTGACAAGATGGTGGCACTTGTCAATGACAACAACAAACTGCGGCACATACCATAGGCCAGGCGCTCCAGTGAGGCTACAGCTCAACAGGTGGATGCTATGGAGCATAGGCTGGATGCCACATTCCCGCTGTGGTCTCCAAATGCTGAGGAGCTGATCCATGATCCGGAGGACGTTGCTTTCCTGGTCAGCATGAAGGATGGCAGAGTGGCCACATTTGGTGCATTTGATGCCGAGCTGCAATGCATGGTCAAACGGAGACGAAAGCGTGAAGCTAGGACAGCAGCCTGTCAGGCACGCACTATCAAGGAGCAGCAGCAGGAGGCCGCGACATCCAACGCGGTCATGTTGGAGATGGAGAGCGAAAGTGCTGAGTACAGCACCGCAGATGAAGCAGCCATTTCATCAGCTAGGAATACACCACGAACCCGCGAGCGCAAAAAGATTGGCACCACAGCTTTCACACCACCTGACATCCTCAGCAGGCCGAATCTCGTGTCACTGGCTGCACGGTTGAAGATCACGCCGATGCAGCAGGCTACCTTCACACGCGGCCTGATTGCAGAATCAGGTGGCAGTTTATCAAAAGTTTCCATATCCTATGCAACGGCAGACCGATCACGCCGCAAAGTGCTGGAAGCCATCAGCGAGGAAGTGCATGAGCAGTGGACACCGCCTTCTATGGTCACACTGCATTGGGACAGCAAATTGACGCTGACACTCAAAAATGTGCGTCAGTTGGAGGAGCGTCTAACGGTGGTGGTTGGAGATGCAGCATGGCTCAAGCTACTCGGTGTGCCAGCAACCAGCATACATGAAGGGGACTGATGAGGCATGCGGAACGATCATTGCCCGTTTGACGTGCAAGCTGCTGCAGGAGTGGAACTGTGCCGACAATGTTGTCAACTTGGCATTTGACACCACCGTATCAAACACTGGCCATCTCACGGCAGCCTGCATTGGTGTACAGAACTCACTGGGTCGACCACTGCTCTGGTCCGCGTGCCGGCACCATATCGGCGAAGTGATCCTCAGCCAGATTTTCACCGACCTCAAGGTGGAGACGTCGCGCTCGCCAGAGGTAAAATTGTTTGCACGTCTGCGGGACAACTGGCACCGGCTGCCACACGATGATAGTGGCCCACTGTCCCGCTATGTTCTTGCTGATGCTGAACCACAATTTCTGGGCAAATTGCGTGCTGAACTCACCGCATGTGCTACGGGAGTGCTCGAATATAAGCGAGGTGACTACCGCGAGTTCATTCAGCTGTGTCTTGTGTATCTGGGTGCACGCAGGGCAGTACAGACTCCAATGACTTTCGAACGGCCAGGAACGCTGCACATGGCCTGATGGATGGCCAAGTTGCTCTACATTCTCAAGCTGGCCTTGATGGAGCAGCACATTGCGTTTTTTCCCAAAGGCACCATCACCACACGGCAGCAGGTGCTGAAGATTTGGGTGTTTGCCAATTTCATCACGCACATCTACGCAACATGGTGGTTGACCTGCGACACAGCCATAGATGCTGCATGGAATGACCTCACATTGTACCACCACCTGCATATGTACAAGTCCGTTGACCCGGGCATCGCGGCATCAGCAATCAAGGCGCTGGGAAGGCACCTCTGGAACATGACGGGCGACATGCTGCCCTTGGCACTATTCAGCACCAAGGTGCCAGTTAGCGAGCGGCGTGCACTTGCGGACGCCATTTTGGAGCACAAGCCAGCTAATTTTCCTGTTCTCCCACAGCTGCGCTTTGGCACTGGCTTTGGCAAGCCGAAGTTTCCAACCCTCTTCCCGACCACCAGCTTGGTCGACCTCGTCAACCCAGACTGCTGGTTTGGTATGCACCAGCTGCACATTGATGCAGAATTTCTTTCACTCGACGTTGAGGAGTGGGATACCAGTGCTGCATTCCAGGCGAGTGCGGCGAAAGTACGCGCCATCAACGTCGTCAATGACTGCGCCGAACGTGGTGTCAAACGCACGTCAAACTTCCTGGGAGCAGCTAGGAGTGAGATTCACCTGCAGAATGTGCTGCAGGCAGTTGAACATGACCGCTCTCAGCAGCCAAATCTTCGCTGCTGCAAGCGCAAGCCAGACACAGACCAGGACTAGGACTCCAGGAAGCTCAAGAACACCAATAACTCAAAACTGCAGTTCTTAATTACAATTTCTTGTGCTCTTGTTCTCAAAACTGCATCTCACTCTCACTCACTCACCGCAGGCAGGTTGGTGGTCTTTCCGTCTTCTACCGACTCCTCTCTGGCCTTGCCCCCCCCAGCTCTCTCTGGGCTCTGTCCCGCAAATATTCCTACAGGTTGCACAAGATCTGCCTGCAACCCTCTTATGGTTAAACTGCCAAAATCAAGACTCTCTGCTCACCTTCACTCCTTCATTCCTCTTTTCTCCCGCCTCTGGAACAAACTCCCTCACTCTCTTCAATCCCACTCCACCCTCCAGGTCTTTAAAACAGCTGTTCACCACCATTTCTTATCTTCCCCCATCCAAAACCTTGATCTTTTCTACCCCCGCTAATTTCACCCCAATTACACTTTTTCGAAATACCAACTTCTGTCCTGGAAGTCCTTGGTGTCCTTGTGTTTTATACTTCTCCCACCCCCCCCCCCCCTTCCCACGCCTCCTCCCCCCAAGCCCTCTCCCTCCCACACATCTCCCTGCTCTCAAATGTTGTGTTTGTGTGCTTCCCCTTCTCTCCCCATCTTGTCTTCCGCTCCCTCTTTTTATATATTTTGTTTGTCTGGTTGATTTGTTTGTGAAGTAAATGTTAGCTCTTTCACGAGCCTCGATTCAGTATACAAAAAAAAAAAGAAAAAAAAAAAAAGTTCTCGGAAAACAAATTCTAAAATATTCTTTTGTGTTTTTATTTTAAAAAATGTTGTTCTGGAATATAATTTCTTGTGTTTTATTATAATAAAATGTCGTCAGACAATTTCTTGCATGTTTATGTCCAAGGAATAAGAATTCTGAAAATACCCAAAAATGAATAAATTTCAAAAATTTCACATGCTGTGTTCCATCCCCAAATCTCAATGAATTTTCACAAATCTTTGCAGAAATCATTTATATATGTATTAGAACAAAATACAACCCCAGACAGTTCCATTTTAAATTTAGACATTTATTTATTTATTTTTTATTTTTTTTAATTCTTTTGATATTAAAATTTTGCCTTGTATTTTGATGCACCCTGATATATATATATATATATATAAATAAAAATATATATATACTGTATAATATGGAATAAATATAATATGCATTTAATATGGAATATTTTTTTTGTGGGGGTGAACTTACTTTTCAAGATGACTTAGAACCAAAAGTTCATTGGAATTATGTTGAAATTATTCTAGATTTTGTTAATGTGACCTTTAAAAGAAACAAAAACCACATTTGACATTTCGAAGCAAATAAATTGATCCTTGAAAGTGATGTAAACTGATATCGAACTCAATTCACGGACAGTACTGTGTTAAACTTCTGTGCGTTTTCCAGAAGTATCTTTTTATTTTGCACATTAGCCAAATTTTTTTTAAACAAAACAAAAGTTAAATTACGACTGGGATTACGGACAGTAAAATTACAGTTCAGTACTTCGTGTAACCCCCACGAGCATTCAGGAGAGCACGTACACGTTGAGGCATGCTGTTCACGAGATTTGCCAAAGTTTGGACAGGAATCGCTTGCCATGCAGTTACAATAGCCTGCTGCAATTCACGCACAGAGGTGGGGCTGACTCAGAAGAAGACCTTTGTTGGTCGAAAGCTTGTCGAATTAAAGATCGAAGCCCTGAAGCTACGTCCGCGTCTTATTCAATCTCCCGATTATTTATTCAATGCAAATGAGACGCCCTGCTCGTACTGTGGAGTTTCTACTATTTCTCACAGTTTGTTTATATATATATATATATATATATATATATATATATATATATATACATATATATATATATACATATATATACATATATTATATATATATATACATATATATACATATATTATACATATATATACATATATATATATATATATATATATATATATATATATATATATATATATATATATATATATATATATATATATATATATATATATATATATATATATATATATATATACAGTGGTACCTCGGCTTACGAGTTTAATCCGTTCCGTGACGGAGCTCGTAAGCCAAATCGCTCGTAAGTCAAAGCAAATTTTCCCATTCAAATGCATTGAAATGCTATTAATCCGTTCCAGCCTCAAAAAAAAAACACCAATTTTTTTTGTTAGGTGCTTTTAAATAACAAAAATGTACTTTATAAATAACAAATAATGTATAAACAAGCACGACCTCGTATATACTGTACATAATACAAGAGAATGTAAAGAAATAAACTGGTTTTATTAAGCAGAGGAGAAGAGCATGCCAGGTGAGGTGTGCGTGTTGTCGACTTGGCGAGGCAGTACGATCGTACTCCTTCTACGATATGTACGATTTTGAAGCAGAAGGAGTCCATAAAGGCTATAACGCCAGCCAAGGGCGTTACGATTATTTCAAAGCTCCGGACCTCTATCCATGAAGATATGGAGAAGTTGTTGTTTGTGTGGTTGAAGGAGAAGCAGCTCGCAGGAGATACCGTGACCGAGAGCATCATGTGTTTGAAAAGATTGAAACTCGGATATCGAGCACGGACCACGAGGTGTTTTTTCTTTTTTCTTATTCTCGGTTTCAGTGAACTTTTGCTCTGTGCTCACGTGTACTGTACCTGTACCTGTAATGGTACGTCAGAGGATGGCACCTGTTGTCATCATATTAAGTGCAAGATGTTCTGCATCGTAAGTTGGTACACCGTGGTCTTTCGGCGGTGTTTAAGCCGGCCGTCTTGGCTTCTGTCACCATTGGCATTGAGTCTTTCGATGTAGGTAGGTCGTTGTGTGCCGGTGCCTTGGCCGAATTCCTTCATTGCTGCATTGTTAGCTCACCTGGTTTTTTATACCACATCTTTGGTTATCGGACCAGCGAATGACGTCATCTCCTCCAAAGTATGGCTTATTCTCACTTGTCTTGGACGATCTTCTACTTCTAGCCTTCCACCGTGCATTTGGTGTCCACTGTACTTACTGTACAGTGCCTGGTAAAATTGATGTAATGGGTTTTTGACCGTCAACGCCATGAACCGTCATGAACCGTCATGAACCGTCAACCGCCATGAACCGCCATGAACCGTCAACGCCATGAACCGCTAACACTCAAAAGCCCATTTATCGCGCCTTATAAAGCAAAACGCAAACCGAAAGCCATGCCTCTCAAGCGAGGCGTGCTTCCGTGGTCACGTGATCCACAGGTGTAGCTCATTATACCCGCACGCGCGACACGCTTTGGCGGTCACGTGACCAGCCACTCTGGAGGCGGGGATCCCCGCCGATGACGTCACCGGCTGGAGCAAGGAGATTCCTCGCTCATGTATTTCGACGATTGCGTGTTTTATATCCAAGCAGAGATGCTTTCACGGCAAGATAACCGCGTGACCGGAACCGGAAGCCACAACCGGAAAATTCAAAAAAATAAATTTTTTGAGCTCGTACATCGGATCTCGGCTCGTATCCCAAAGCAACAAACCGCCCGAGCGACGGCTCGTATCCCGAAAAACTCGTACGTTGGGGCACTCGTAAGCCGAGGTACCACTGTATATATATATATATATATATAGTCAAGGTTTCACTATATATATATATATATATATATATATATATATATATATATATATATATATATATATATATATATATATATATATATATATATATATATATATATATGTATATATGTATATGTATATATATATATATATATATACTGTATACATATATATATATATACATATATATATATATATATATATATATATATATACTGTATATATATATATATATATATATATATATATATATATATATATATATATATATATATATATAGTGAAACCTTGACTTACGAGTTTAATTCGTTCTGTGACCGAGCTCGTAACTCAATTTGCTCGTTTCTCAAATTAAATTTCCCCATTAAAATGCATTGAAATGCTATTAATCCGTTCCAGCCCCCAAAAAACCACACCAATTTTTTTTGTTACGTGTTTTTAAATAAGAAAAATGTACTTTATAAATAACAAATAATGTATAAACAAGCACGACCTCGTATATACTGTACGTAATAAGCGGCGTTACGCGCGCTGCTTGTAAACAAGGAGGAAGCGGACAACGCGGTATTTTTGTAAGAGTCTTTATTCAAGAGCTCACTGTAACACTGGCGCGCTCCGGGCTGCATGCCCGGTGTATATCCTGAGGCCACGCCTACCCCTCGGCGTGGCCCCCGCCCACTTGGTGCGCGGAATGATGTCACCACGCCAGTGAGCTTCCGTGTCCGCCACAATGTAAAGAAATAAACTGGTTTTATTAAGTGTATTTACCTTGAAGATCAGACGAAGATGCTGGCGGAGGTGGAGGAGATAACTTTTGCCTTTTTCGCCACACTTTCCTCGCTTTCACTTGCAGGGCGTTTCAATAAAAACCTGTCCAACGAGGTTTGTTTCTTCCTCCCTTTCAAAATGTTTCGATCGTACTGCTACGATCGTACTGCCTTGCCAAGTCGACAACACGCACACCTCGCTCATGTTTTTCGACGATTGCGTGTTTTATATCCAAGCACATCATCCTCTTCTTCTTCTCAGTACTGCCCTTGGCACTCAATTTCTTAGGTCCCATGGTTAAAACTAAGAAATTTTCCAAAATAACCAAAATGCGAAAACAAAGTAGCAGCTATATACGGCAGAGATGCTTGCACGGCAAGATAACCACGTGACCGGAACCCACCTGGTGGCGGGTGGCGTAAGCTCCAAAATAACCAACATGCGAAAACAAAGCAGCAGTGATATACGGCAGAAATGCTTGCACGGCAAGATAACCACGTGACCGGAACCCACCTGGTGGCGGGTGGCGTAAGCTCCAAAATAACCAACATGCAAAAACAAAGCAGCAGCGATATACGGCAGAAATGCTTGCACGGCAAGATAACCACGTGACCGGAACCC
This sequence comes from Myxine glutinosa, assembly GCF_964187855.1. NCBI lineage: Eukaryota > Metazoa > Chordata > Myxini > Myxiniformes > Myxinidae > Myxine > Myxine glutinosa. The sequence goes on along the minus strand of NC_136265.1, from coordinate 125,712,725 downwards.
ACCTGGTGGCGGGTGGCGTCAGCTCCAAAATAACCAAAATGCGAAAACAAAACAGCAGCGATATACGGCAGAGATGCTTGCACGGCAAGATAACCACGTGACCGGAACCCACCTGGTGGCGGGTGGCGTCAGCTCCAAAATAACCAAAATGCGAAAACAAAACAGCAGCGATATACGGCAGAGATGCTTGCACGGCAAGATAACCACGTGACCGGAACCCACCTGGTGGCGGGTGGCGTAAGCTCGTAACTCAGATCTCGGCTCGCATCTCAAAGCAATAAACCGCCCGAGCGACGGCTCGTATCTCGGAAAACTCGTAAGTTGGTGCACTCGTAAGTCAAGGTTTCACTGTATATATATATATATATATATATATATATATATATATATATATATATATATATATATATATATATATATATATATATATATATTTTGTAGTCCATTGTATAATTTAAACTAGAACGGGCACTCGGTAGAGCGCATACCTTCGCCGCAGCTACTTTTGTTGCCAAAATAAAAGACTACAAGATCTGTGTAGCAAAGCATTTTGGCATTAGTTTCATACAAATTGGACACAAATTGACCGCGCTATGGTAAAAAGACGATTTTGACCTTTTCATGACCTTGACCTTGACCTTTGACCCGATCGATTCCAAAATCTAATCAAATGGTTCCCGGATAATAACCTATCATCCCACCAAATTTCATGCGAATCGGTTGAATACTTTTTGAGTTATGCGAATAACATATACACACACACACACACACACAGACATACAAATAAATACACAGCGATCAAAACATAACCTTCCGCTTTTGCGAAGGTAATAAACATAAATGCAAATTTCGCATGTGGAAAAAGTAAGTCCACCCCTACATTGATCACTACTTCAAATACCTAAGAACCCTGGTGTTGGGCTAGCGGCTAGGGTGTCAGCTTAGGATCCTAGGATCCTGGGTTCGAATCCCGGTCGATCGCTGAATTAACACCAGGGGGGTTGACTCAGCCTGTCATCCTTCCGAGGTCGGCTAATTGAGGACCAGTTCACTGGTAATTCCCTGTTTGTCGTTAAAGGCGGCAAAAAGGGTTGGCGTCAGGAAGGGCATCCGGCCGTAAAACATTGCTTCAAAAAGGGGCCCGAAAAACAACAACCACGGTTCCCGAAAAAGGCCAACCCCTGCTTGCGGGGAAAAAATGGCCTCTAAAGGTGGTTATTATATATATATATATATATATATATATATATATAGTGAATATATATAGTGAATATATTGTTGCGGATATGGGATTTGGATCCATCCATATCCGCTTGTAAATATTCCCCTATTTCCCCAATACTTCCCAACTATCCCCAATCCCCCATTCCCTAGTCCCATTTTCTGTAAACAACACTCTGTAGCCCCGACCTTCCCCTATTTCCCCCATTAAATGTCGCACCCAGGTTCACCGCATCTCACGTAGACAACTATAGGACATCTTGCTAGTTATTCTTAGTCTATGTCAGTTAAGGACTCGTTTCCATTAATTCTGACTCTTCGTTGCACCAGAATGTGATTGTATGGCACCGTTAGAAAGTTTAGGACCTCCCAATACCTCCCCGCAGCTCTTCCTCATGGTACAACAACTACAACAACAGCGGCGGCGGCGCGGGGAGTGTGCGTCCTCACTCCGGCTTGGTTAGCCGCCATTGAACATGTGCTCCGACGGGGTTACCACGCAGGGGCTCGCTGTCAGCTCCTCGTCAAGGGCGGAGCCCGGTAACCCCCCGCACCCAATGGAAGCGGCGGACCGATTCCATCTGGGGCGGAGCTAACGAGCCGAGGGCGTGTCACTCCCCGCTGGACATGCGCAGGAAGAGGGAGGTGACGTCAGATGCGCCTCAGCTTGGAGAGAAAAGGACGCCACCTCCGAGCGCGACAATACCTCCCCGCATCGGGTCGATTCTGCCCCTGAGCCAAGGTGCACCTTGTGCGATCGACTGCCTGCCCTTCCTTGCCATCAATCCCTGTGTAAGTCAGTCTTGTCCCGTTTGTCTGTGGTCTGTCAGGGATAAGATAAGACTGTGTCTAAGTGCCCATCTTTCTGTGCTTTACCTCTTACCGTGTAATCTACCCGTTTCTGCATCACCAATATTATATCCTCCTCCGGAGGTCTTGAGAACTGTACCCCTTGTGTCGTTGCATTAATCCCAGCCGTTGTGTCCTTTCCTTCATTGATTTAGCGTAGCGCGATTCGGCCAACGTTCGAGTGTAATCGGGTAAACTGTGCGAACACGGCGGCCATTCCGCTCGGTCAAGCAACATCTAAGTCGTGTCCGTAACAATATATATATATATATATATATATACATATATATATATATACATATATATATATATATATATATATATATACATATATATATATATATATATACATATATATATATATATACATATATATATATATATATATATATACATATATATATATATATACATATATATATATATATATATATATATATATATATATATATATATATATATATATATATATATATACATACATACATATATATATACATACAGTCATCCCTCGCTATATCGCGCTTCACTTTTCGCGGCTTCGGTACATCGCGGGTTTTTCTCGCTAGTATATGTAAAATTATATATCGGATTTTTCATTATATCGCAGGATTCTGCGGCCTATAGGTATTTTTATTTTTTTAGATTTTAATTATTTTTGTGGTAAAATAAGCATTTTCTAGCCTAAAAAATTAATAATAATATAAATAAAAATATAACACATTAATTAAAACCTATATTAAAAGAATATTACAGTAAATCGAAATAAAATACGCATTATAAATGAGTAGACAAAGAATCGCGCATTTTGAAAGTCCCGTATTCTGGGGGTAATTAACTTGTCCATGATTCTGGGGGTAATTTACCCATCCTTAAGGAGGGTTCTTGGACGGTTCTTCGCTACTTTAAGTAATTTGCAAGGTTGATGCCAAACTGTGTCCTGCAGTTTAATGATCAATATGGTTTTAAGAGTCATCATACTTTGGGTAACCTCTAATTTACAATAACTTATGTTTACAACTTAGAGACACATGATCATGATGACGATTTCGATGATGTTGTCTAAAGCTGCAATTAAATTAAGTCGCTGAGTAACATGAATGACCGAGGTTGTGGAGGATGGGATTTTTCGGTCATTACCTTTTGATACAGATGAGATAACTGCTTCATCACTGCATCAGATCAGGAATAACCACCCTCCTCACCTCCTCTCCACCCCCCACTGCTTCCTACAAATTAAACATCAGGAAGCTGCTGCATATGCAAGAGGAAGCTAATACATTTCTTATTAATTTTCAAAATTAATCATCATCTCTATTTTGAATAGCTCATGAAGACTTCTTTATGCTTAGGCCTCAGGTTTGATTAAGGGCACTTTCGTCAATTTTTGCCTTTTGCTTTCAAAAACACAATTTGCATCAATGTAAATACTTTGTTGTACTGTACTTGTGTAGTTCCATGATCATATGTGTATGTTTGTTTGTTAATTAATTGCAATTATAAAAGAACTTGCATCAATGTACTGTACAGCTATATATACACGTACAAATATTTTTCTAATACGTAAGGACTAAGGATGGGTCTCAAAAGTGTGTTTAAGAGTGTAGAAAGGGTTCATAAGAGCGTGGGAAAGGTTTATGAGTATGGGGAGGGTTTTTAAAGGCTTAAAATATATATAAATAATAAAATAAATATATGGTTTCTACTTCGCGGATTTTCACCTATCGCGGGGGGTTCTGGAACGTAACCCCCGCGATAAACGAGGGATCACTGTATATATATATATACAGTGGAACCTTGACTTACGAGTTTAATTCGTTCTGTGACCGAGCTCGTAACTCAAATTGCTCGTATCTCAAATCAAATTTCCCCATTAAAATGCATTGAAATGCTATTAATCCGTTCCAGCCCGCCAAAAACCACACCAATTTTTTTTAAAATATACAGTATATATATAAATATCTCGCGCTTTATATTTCACCTGTATGCAGCATACAAGTTGGCAGGATGGCCTGGACTGGAGGTACGCACACTTGACTCTAAAGTCTAAACTGTCCAGCCTGGGTTTGAATCCCGACCCAGCTATAACCTGTCATGGGTGAATCACAGGCAGGGTGATTCATCAATGTGTGTACCGCTAAACTGGGCGCCCCGTTTGCGTCCCATTAGTTGTTGGATGTTAAGGATCTCACCGTGTTTTCCACAAAGAGAAGGCGAGCTATCGCCGGCACTCTGAACAAGTTGTGGCCTGGCATGGCATGAACATGAAAACATGAACATGAACATGAAATGTTCGACATGAACATGAAATTTTCCAAAATAACCAAAATGCGAAAACAAAAATGCAGCGCTATACGACAGAGATACTGTACGTGCACGGCAAGATAACCACGTGACCGGAACCCACCTGGCGGCAAAACTCAAAATAACCAACATGCGAAAACAAAAATGCAGCGCTATACGACAGAGATACTGTACGTGCACGGCAAGATAACCACGTGACCGGAACCCACCTGGCGGCAAAACTCAAAATAACCAACATGCGAAAACAAAAATGCAGCGCTATACGACAGAGATACTGTACTTGCACGGCAAGATAACCACGTGACCGGGTGGCGAAAGCTCGTAACTCAGATCTCGGCTCGCATCTCAAAGCAATAAACCGCTCGAGCGACGGCTCGTATCTCGAAAAACTCGTAAGTTGGGGCACTCATAAGTCAAGGTTCCACTGTATATATTTATATATATATATATATATATATATACACACACACACAGTCACGTGAAAAAGTAAGTACACCCCATGTAAAGTTTTGACTTTTTCAACATATTTCAACATACAGCTATTTGATCGTCATTTCCACAATATTGATAGATAAAGGTGATATAATACAACAAATATCATGAAACATTTACATTTTGTAGTCCATTGTATAATTTAAATAAACATAAATGCAAATTTCGCATGTGGAAAAAGTAAGTACACCCCTACATTTATCACTACTTCAAATACCTAAAATTAGAATCAGGTGCACCAGCTCAGGTGCAAATGATTAGAACATCGTTAGAGAGGATCTTAGAGGAACCTGTCTTATTTAAACCTCAGACATTTAGTTTGGTTTGCTCTTTATTGTTGAAGTGTGCGCGTCACCATGCCTAGATCAAAAGAGCTCTCTGAGGCCTTCAGAAAGAAGGTTATAGATACCAACGAGTCTGTGAAGGGATTTAAGAAGATCTCCAAACAATTTGAAATCAATCATTCGACTGTCCGGAAGATCATCCACAAGTGGAGAAGATTCCAAACAACTGCCAACTTGTTCAGGCCAGGCCGCCCCAGCAAGTTCAGCCCAAGAGCAGACCGCAAGATGCTGAAAGAAGTCTCTACGAACCCCAGAATGTCATCACGGGACCTACAGGTAGCTCTTGCCACTGTTGATGTCAAAGTGCACGAGTCTACAATTAGAAAGAGGATGCACAAATTTGATCTACATGGGAGGTGTGCCAGGAGGAAACCTTTGCTGTCCAGAAAGAACATCAGGGCAAGACTAAAGTGCTCTGGACAGATGAGTCAAACGTAGAGCTATTTGGCCACAGTACCAGAAGACATGTTTGGTGAAAACCAAAGACAGCATTTCACCACAAGAACCTGATACCAACTTTAAAGCATGGTGGTGGAAATATTATGGTTTGGGGCAGCTTTGCTGCATCAGGGCCTGGGCAGCTCACCATCATATAATCCACTATGAATTCTTCATTGTACCAGAGGGTGCTTGAGGATAATGTGAGGCCATCTGTCGGAAAGTTGAAGCTCAACCGAAGGTGGACCTTGCAACATGACAATGACCCTAAGCATACCAATAAATCCACCAAGGAATGGCTGAAAAGAAAGAAATGGAGGGTTCTGGAATGGCCAAGTCAAAGCCCGGATCTAAATCCCATCGAGATGTTGTGGGGGGATTTGAAACGAGCTGTGCATGCAAGAAACCCCTCAAACATCGCACAGCTGAAAGAATTCTGCATGGAGGAGTGGCAAAAATTTCTCCCAGTCAATATCAGAGACTGGCAGACAGTTATAAGAAACGCCCACTTGAGGTTGTTTCTGCCAAAGGGGGCAATACCACCTATTAGAGCCAAGGGAGTACTTACTTTTTCCACATGCAAAATTTGTATTTATGCTTATTTAAATTATACAATGGACGACAAAATGTAAATGTTTCATGATATTTGTTATATTATATCACCTTTATCTATCAATATTGTTGAAATGAAGATGAAATAGCTGTATGTTGAAATATTTTGAAAAAGTCAAAACTTTACATGGGGTGTACTTACTTTTACATGCGACTGTATATGTATATATATATTGTTGCGGATCTCCCGAAGCCCGTCAACGTTACAAAGGGGGGGTTAATCCCCTTTTTCCCCTCGGGTCTTCGTGTCCACGAGGCCGAGTCACCACTTCCGCAGCGAGCGTGGAAAAGGGTATCGGGTCAATGCCACACGTACCTTTGACCCACGCTGCCACGAAAACGGGGACCGGACTCGCACAAGCCACGCTAATCGAACACGCCCGTGCGGTGTGCATATCACGTGACTCGTGCCGTTACCTTTTATTGAACCCGATTCGAGCGGTTCTGTTCGTGCGATGCTAGGCCAATTGTGAAATGACGGGAACGATCAAATAAGAGGAAGAACACAGTTTATTTACAGCTATACAGGTGAAGAGACACAGAGCAGGCACTTAAGCAGTCTTAACTTACCCCCAGACAAAGGGCCCACTCACTCACGCGGGGGGAAAAGGAGGAAGGAAAGGTTCGCGCTCCAAACGCGTCCTGGCGCCGCCCACTCCGGACAGCTCGCCCGGCGTGGCCCTCGGTTGTAAACGGCACGTGCAGGGAGCACAGGCAAGGAGGTCGCGCGTCTGTGGCCCGGAATGGGTCGTCTTCACAAGCACGATTAATACAGGCAGCAGAGCGCAGGGCACAGGGCACGGGGAGACTTTGTGTACAACGAGGCTATTACAAACAATTCAATCCACTCGTTCCGCTGCGGTTCTGACGATCTCTCTCTCTGACCTCTGGCTCAGGGGCTGGGCGACTCTCCTGCGTTCTGACCCGTCTGACGAACTCTTGTCTCTCACGAACTCTCTCTTGTCTGACGTGGGGGCTCGAGGCAGGGTTTTATATAGCCCCTCCCCGGTCCTACCCAAATGTTCCAAGCCCCTCCTCTCGTTGCCCTTGTGAGCCACTCCCCTCGAGCTCTGATTGGCGGCTCGCTGCTTACCGGCCACTCCCCCTGCAGCTCTCCCTTCGGCCTTGCCAGACTTGTTCCAGGCCGAGCACATGGTATTCCAGCCTAATCGAGGCCTACACTTACTGGCGTGCTCAACGCAAAACTAACACAGGAAAGGACTACGCTTTCATTCACTAAGAAATAACTGAACTACAGCAAGGCTACATGTTGTGGTGCGTCTACCGACGAGGGGGGTTATCTTTATTCACAAAACCATAACAATATATACTCAATATAAAAAGAAACATCAAATCTTTAGAAGGACACTCATTGAAATCCTCCACACAAAAATGAAAAATATTTGAACACAGATGTAAAGTTCAGCTATCTTTACTAAACACATATCAATAAACAAGAGGTTGCTTCAATCACAAAAAACATAAAGCATGAACATCACAAGAGGTGGTGCAACAAAAGTCACAGCACTGTACACAAAGGCACGCACCTGAATACAGTCAAAGCAAAATGACACAGGAATGGACACAACACTCCTAACAATCAAGGACAGAATGACAGCAGTCCTCAATATCGTGTGTGTCCTCCCTGAGCTGTGATGCAGGTTGTACACCTCCGACGCGCTCTGTACCAGGCGTCTGATGCGGTCCTGGGGAAGTCTGTCCCACTCCTCCTGCAAGCCTTGAATGAGCATTTGCCGATTGACAGCCGTTGATCTCCTCGATGCAAGACGTCGACCAAGCTCATTCCATAAATGCTCAATGGGATTGAGGTCAGGGGAAGGCATCCAAGGCATCACTTCAACACCCTGTTCCTGGAGGAAGTTGGTGGTCAGGCGAGCAGCATGGGGTCGAGTGTTGTCCTGCTGGAAAATTGCGGTCAGGATGAGCCTGGAGAAATGGCAGCAGATGAGGTCTCAAAACTTCATTGACATAACGCTGACTAGTGAGATTGCCTTCGATGACGACCATAGGTGTCCTCAAGCGGGTGGAAATGCCGGCCCATACCAATTACACTGGGTCTTCCCCAACGATTGATCTGGCGAATACAGCATGATGCATACCTTTCCCCACCTCTGCGCCATACCCGTTGACGCCCATCAGCAGCATGGAGGCAAAATCTGGACTCATCGCTGAACAAGACTGCACTCCACTGTTGCTGTGTCCAGCGGCGATGCTGCAGACACCATCTTAGTCTGTTCCGTTGATGCACTGCGTTCAACACTGGACCTCTGCAAGGACGTCTTGCCACCAGGCCCCGACTTCTCAAGCGCCTCCGCACAGTAGAGACACTGATGTGGTTATTGTGGCGACCTTTGGTCCCTGCAGCTGTTTGCGTCGCAGGGCGGAAACGATCATGAAGATGCTGCAGCACAATCCAGCGGTCTTGGTTTGGGGTGGTTACCCGTGGTCTTCCTCTTCGTGGACCATCATTCACAGTTCCAGTTTCACCATAACGCTTGGCCAGGTTGGAAATTGCAGGCTGTGAGCAACCAAGACGTTGGGCAATTGTTCGCTGGCTTACACCAGCCTCAAGCATCCAAATTGCCCTGAAACGTTGTTCACATGTCAGGTGTGGCATCTGAATTTTCTTATTGTTTTCCCTGTCAGAAGCCTCAAGAGTCACTATAGACAGCAGTAAATGAATGTCTAACCACGAGAACTGAAGGATTTCATTATGAGGGTCATTATTTAAAGGGAAAGATACCTATACAGAACCACTCAAGCATGCCATTGTTGATCAACCAGGTGATCGAAGTGAAGTTCCTGTTACATAATCAGCCATTACAATTTAAGAAACATGTTTGTAAAGCCGCACATTTCAAAATATGAAAGTGACAAGTTTATTTTGATGTACAGTTTGTTTATCTATCTATCTATCTATCTATATATCTATACTAGCAGAAGTACCCGGCATTGCCGGGCGGGGGAGGGGAGGGGAGGGGGGAGGGGAGGGGGGAGGGGAGGAGAGGGGAACGGGGGGGAGGGGAGAAGAGGTGGGGGAGGGGAGAAGAGGGGGAGGGGGAGGTGGAGAGGTGGAGAAGAGGGGAGGGGGAGGGGGAGAGGGGAGAAGAGGGGGGAGGGAGAGAGGGGAGAAGAGGGGGGATGGGGAGGGGGAGGGTGAGGGATGGGAGGGGGAGGGGGTGGGAGGGATGGGAGCGGTGAGGGGTGAGGGGGGAGGGGAGGGTGAGGGATGGGAGGGTGAGGGGGTGGGAGGGGGGGAATGGGGAGGGTGGAGGGGGAGGGGGAAGGGGGAGGGGGAGGGGGGAGGGGGGAAGAGGGAGGGACGAGGGGGAGGGGGAGGGGGGAGGGAGGGGAGGGGCAAGGGGGAGGGGGAGGGGAAAAGGGGAGGGGGAGGGGGGAGGGGAAAAGGGAGGGGGAGGGGGTGAACACGAGTATTTACCACCTCCGTAATTATTAATGCCCAAACCCAAAGTAATTTCTTCCCTCCACACCTCCCCTAAGCGACTGGGAAACAGTGACTCGTCAGTTCTCGTTCCGTGAGGTGAGAGGTCGCATAAATCTCACTCTGCTCCTATCTACTTTCCCTACCGTGGATGTGTCTGATGGGCCCGTGTACTGTCTTAGACAAGTTGTTCATCAAGCGAGACAGGTTGGGACAAGCTCTGCCCTGTAACCCTGTGCTCTGAATATTTATTTCATCCCTTGCGCATTCTTACCCATTGCATGCTCACTATTTTCTGACTGTATATTGCATGCTCATCATTAGATTGCTTCTTGATTACATATATGCTCCCCCTTCATCCCTGTAAATAAATCCCCTCTTGTTGAATTGTTCTTCCAATCTGCTTGTGGTGTATTCTCCATAATTGGCACAGTATAGCCCATACTAGTGTAGCCGGGACATTCTATACCAACTAATTGTCTCTAGTCCATGGCCGGTGTGTACTTGCAGTTCCACTCGACAGCTTCTGACTAAGATAAGATGAGTATGCATTGAGGGTGTGAAACCCTGTTGGAAAACCCATCAGCCGTGGTAAAAGGTAATTAGACGGAGGACCCTGGGGGGGATTCGGTCGACTAAATGGCGTTCACGCCCCGTAGTAGATCCGAAACCCATAGATATATATATATATATATATATATATATATATATATATATATATATATATATATATATATATATATATATATATATATATATATATATCTATTGCGTGGGGCTTACAGATACCATTATTAGTAACTCCCAACCAGGTCGACTCCATATGATGAGTGGATACCAGAGATAACGTCACCGCGTGGCAGGCGGTGCGTATCGCTCCCAGCAAGGTGCAGCAGCAGCTGTATGGGACACCTTGCTGGCGGTTCTCCACTGATGATATGAAGGTCGCATAGTGACTGATGTGTGTGTGTGTGTGTGTGTGTATATATATATATATATATATATATATATATATACATACATATACATACATATATATATATATTGTTGCGGATATGGGATTTGGCCTCCATCCATATCCGCTTGTAAATATTCCCCTATTTCCCCAATACTCCCCAACTATCCCCAATCCCCCATTCCCTAGTCCCATTGTCTGTAAACAACACTCTGTAGAACCGACCTTCCCCTTTTTCCCCCATTAAATGTCGTGCCCAGGTTCACCGCATCTCACGTAGACAACTATAGGACATCTTGCTAGTTATTCTTAGTCTATGTCAGTTAAGGACTCGTTTCCATTAATTCTGACTCTTCGTTGCACCAGAATGTGATTGTATGGCACCAGTAGTGAGTTTAGGACCTCCCCATACCTCCTCCCATCTTCCTCATGAAACTACAACAACAACAACAACAACAACAGCGCGCGGGGAGTGTGCGTCCTCACTCCGGCTTGGTTAGCCGCCATTGCCCACGTGCTCCGACGGGGTTACCACGAAGGGGCTGACTGTCGGCCCCTCGTCAAGGGCGGAGCCCGGTAACCCCCCGCACCCAATAAGAAGCAACGGGCCGATTCCATCTGGGGCGGAGCTAACGAGCCGAGGGCGTGTCACTCCCCGCTGGATATACGCAGCGACTTACCGGACGTGACGTGAGATGCGCCCCCAGCTTGAAGAGAACCAGACGCCACCTCCAGCGCGACGATACCTCCCTGCATCTTTTGGACCGCGCTATCCTGTCCCTGAGCCAAGGTGCACCTTGTGCTGTCCAGCGACTACCTGCCCTTCCTTGCCATCAATCCCTGTGTGAGTCAGTCTTGTCCCGTTTATCTGTGGTCTGTCGGGCATAAGATAAGTGTGTCTAAGTGCCTACCTTCCTATGCTGTACCTCTTGTCCTTGTAATCTCAACGCTCTGCATACAAATATTATAACCTCCTCCGGAGGTCTTGAGAACTGTACCCCTGGTGTCGTGTCATCTAACCCAGCCGTTGTGTCCTTTCCTTCATTGATCTAGCGTAGCGCGACTCGGCCAACGTTCGAGTATAATCGGGTAAACTGTGCAGACGCGGTCATACCAAACCGCTCGGTAAACTAACATCCCAAACCGCGTCTGTAACATTTGGTGTCGAGGAGTTGGATTCGGACCTGGGCCTAAATTTGTTAGGCCCAAATTTTGGAACACCAATTGTACCATTAGGGTAACATTAGGGTAACATTTGGTGTCGGGAAGTGGGATTCGATCCGGAGCGCGTTTCACGCGCTCGAAATTATAACAGCGAAATTTAATTGTGTTTTACAAAAAAAAATAAAAACCCGAATTTTGAAAGTCGCGCTATGGCAGACCAAGACGGCTGGGTTCCGGTAGAGGAGAGGGAGGCAGGGTCGATCCAGGACCAAAATGAGGGACAAGAGGAGAGCGAAGCAGTGAGGGTAGCAGATTCGCAAAATAGCGTCGTCGCGCACGGGGTTGCGGGCGCGCAAAATGGCGCCTCGCACATGGCCACGGCGACCGCGCCCGCGACCGTGGTAGCGCCGCCGATGGATTGGGGCCTATTTATGGAACAAATAAAGGCCTTTATGGTTAAGTCGGGTGAAGAAATGAAGGACGAGATGAGGGCTAATAGTCAGCAATTGGGAAACCAAATTGTGGGATTGAGGGCTGATAGTGAGCGATTAGAGGGCCAAATGGGGGCAATGAGGGACGAAGCGAGGGCTCGGAGTGAGCAATTGGGGGCAATGAGGGACGAAGCGAGGGGTACCGGTGAGGGGTTAGACAATAATTTTAAGGGATTAGACAAGAAATTTGGGAAGTTAGACAATAATTTTGAGGAGTTAGACAAGAAATTTGGGAAGTTAGACAATAATTTTGAGGGGTTAGACAACGGGATAAAAGAGGTGAGAAATGGGTTAATGGGGGTAGAAAACAGAATGGCCGATCAAGAGAATCAAATGGAAGGGATGTAAAAGGGGTTAGAGGGGTTAGAAAACAGTATGGAAGGCAAATTGAGGGACATGAGGTACCAAGCGGAAAGGGAAGTTAAACAAATGGGGCAGCAGATAGAGGAGGTCAGAATGCGGGTAGAAACCAAACTGGATGCTCACAGGGAGGAAATGGAGCAGATGAGGGTGGCATCTGGGCAGGAGATGCAAGTGATGGGAGAAGAGATCAGAAGAGGAGTGAGTGAGGAGGTCGGAGGAGTGCGCGAGGAGGTGAGGCACTGTAAGGTGCACATGGAGAAGGAGGTGAGAAAGGGGACTGTAAAATTGCAAGGGGGTATAGAGGACCTGACGCAGGAAGTAGAACAACTGACAGAGGGACAAAAAGAACTAACGGACCAGGTAAAGAAGAACACAGAGGTAATAGGAGGGTTAAAAGCGACACAAAATGACCTAAAAAATGACTTGGTAGCGACGAAGAGGGAATGTCAGATGGTACGTGAGGGACTGACAACGAGGTTGGACGAGGTGATAGAGGTAATGGAGACGAAGGACCGGCAGGTGAGGACGCACATGGAAACGGTCAAGGTAGCCTTAGAGGACGAGCTTGAGGAGACGTACCGGGAAATAAAAGAGGTGAAGCAGAAATTAGAAGAAGTGGAAGAAGGGGTGAGCAAAATTAAAAAGCGACGGAGAGGGGATAAGAAAGAGATAAAAGAGGAGATAAAAGAATTGGTCCGAAGTCTGTGTTCGGATCGTGATGATGTGCTCATTAACCGGATGAGGGATTCGCAGGTGATGGAGGAGAAGCGAAGAGGAAGAGGACCCGGTGTAAGTGGTGACCAATATGGTCGTGCGTATGATGCGCCAGGTGATTTAATGAGCTTGGGGGTCGAGACGGACCCGGGTGTTCGTGAGAGGCCGTTGGTGAAGTGTGCGACAGGTCTGGTGTGCGAAAGAGGAGGTGTGCGAGAAAGTCCGACTCTGGGGTGTGTGAGGAAAAAGTGCGTGCCAAGGAGTGAAGGTGCTGGCGAGAGTGAGTCGGTCGTAGCGCGTGTGCGAGGGAGCACATGGAAGCGCGGTGTGGTAAGTGTTACAGAGGGTGTGACGGGAGAGTGTGCGCAAGAGAGCGCGCGAGAAAGGTGTGTGACGGACAGGTGCATGGGGAAAGAGTGCGCTGTCAAAGGCAAGGAAGAATGCACGCCTGTGGTGAGTGTTACAGAGGGTGTGACGGGAGAGTGTGCGCGAGAGGATGCGCAAGAAAGGTGTGTAACGGACAGGTGCATGAGGAAAGAGTGTGCTGTCGAGAGTAAGGGTGAGTGCGCTGTCAAGAGTGGTGGTGAGAGTAGTGAGAGTGACAAGGAGCGTGAGTTGGTTGTGACAGGTGAGCGAGGATGTACACCTGGAATGGAAGGATGCACACCTGGAATGGTAGAGCGTGAGTGGGAATGCACGCTGGAATTGGTAGTGAGGCACGTGGTTGGGTGTGCGAGTGAGAGCACACCTGTGATTGTCACAGAGGAGGTGACCGAGGAGGGGGCGCGAAGAGGTGTGTTGGTGAGGTGTGCGACCGACGAATGTGTGCCAAAGTGTTCGGTGGTCAGGTGTGTGACCAAGGCTGTGCGAGGAATGAGTGTACCTGGGTGTGTTAGAGAAGGTACGACGAGGAGCATGGAAACGGCTGCATGTATGAGCAAGAAAGGGGTAGCGTATGCTTGTAAGAATCCAGGTGAAGCATCGACGGTAACCAGGTTAGAGGTTAGGTCGACTTTTAGCCGAAGCGGGCCCTCGGTGCGTGGCGGGCCTCGCTTTGAACGGCCGCGTCCGTGCTCCACTAGGCGGAGCGGGCAGCCCGATAGGAAGGGTCGTCATGGCGACCACTTTTTGTTGAGGCATTCCGGCAGGTCGAGATCGGGCCATGGGATGGCTCCGTGCCGAGATGGTGCGTGGGGTCTCGGGCCGGGTAAGCCCCCGTCCCTGCCCCGAATGCGGGACGCATCCAGCAGCTGGCACCAAACAACCCGCATTCATTGCCCGGCTTTACGAAGCCGGGCTTTGGACAGGAATTGGCGCACCGAGAGGCATTAGTGAGTAGACTGTGTGATGAGGTTAGTGTTTTGGCCCCAAAATTAGAAAAAAAAAAAAAATTTGATGATTGGCAAAAGATTGGCAGTAATGATTGGCAGATTATGGGTAGTGATTGGCAAATTTTTGATTTGTTGAAATTGGATGTGCAAAATTGGTAGTGAGCGATGGGCCCGGTGGGTAAGGGTGGCATCCCTGCCACCCTTCCCATGGTTGGGGCAAATGCGCTATAGTTTATGGGGTGTATGGCAGTGAAAACTAGCCCGGGTGGGTTAGGATATTGGTAGGGATCTAGCGAAGATGACATTAGGTAACGTTAAGATTAGTTAGTGACTGATACCTGTAGTGGGGACGCAGGTAGATTAGTGTGGATGATAATGACGTGGGAGCGCAATAGTTTAAAGGGACGACTGGGAAGCGCAAGTTTCAGAGGGGAGTAGTTAGATGAGATGATGCCGTGTGGTTGAGAATTGAACAGGTGTGATTGCACAGGTGTGCAACTGGACAGGTGTGTGGAGCAGTGTATGAGTAGTGAGTGTGTGGATCAGCGCGAATGCGCTTGGGGAGAGAAGGGTGCAGGTGGCACCAGGTGTGAGAGCACAGGTGTGCAAGTGCAGGTGTGTGGAATATATGGAGCAGAGAATGAGTGGTGTGGAGAGAGTTGGAGTAAGTGGTACGGAGTGGTGTGCATGGTGCGAAGGTGTGGATGGGGGAAGAGTGGACCCCTTTCACGAGTACCCGGGGCGGGTAGTGTAAGTGTTAGGTAGAGGGTATAGGTAAATTGTGGTTGGATATTGGCATTTGTGGTGCGGTTGCAGAATGGTATTGTGGATGGGTGCATTAGTGTTGTGGAAATGGCTGGGCGTGTAGCCTGTTAGTGTGTGTAGTTGGTTGGGCACTCCACCACTGTGAGGATGTCGGCCAGGTGAGGCCGCAGGTGGGCTCTGGGAGCCGTTAGTGTCAGTGGGGCCCGAGGATCCGGAGGACGGACCCGGGTAGCCCAGTGCCAGAGAGGGCACCGAGTGGGGAGAGCGCCAGAGGGCCTTCCCCAGGTAGTTAGGTTAGGGTAAGGAGCAGGTAAGCTCGGAGGCAACTGCAGTGGTGGAGGTGTGCAGGTGGGTAGACCCGCTGGGAGAGGTACACGTCGCAGCCCAGAAATTGTGCGAGGGCACCGAGAGATGAATCGGGGGAGTGAGACCCCAAATTGAGGGGCACCACAGTTTGGTCAATGGGAATTGGTTTTTAGAACCCATAGTGTAAGAGGGCCAATGGTTTGGCAGAGAAAGACCCCGGGTAATGTAAAGTTGTTAAAGTCATTTAGGAAATAGTTAGGATTGATGAACCTGTCGCACCATACGCAGCCACTTACCTGTGGTGATGATGATGACTCCACACCTGTGTTTTCTTTGTTCTGTGTGCAGGGAAATGAGAATTGCTGTTGGATTGGTGAGACGCATCACGACGTGGATGAGACATTGGGGTGATTCCATCTCTCCCTCCTTAGGAGGGACTGATGATGAATTGGTGATGGCAAATTTTGATGTTGAATTGGAGATGGCAAATTTTGATGAGAGTTGAAAATGGCAAATTTGATTGGTTAGGAGGGAGAGAAGACGAATTTGGTTTATGGGAGGAACGGGGAAGACAGTAGGGACGTTTGTTGATTGGTAAAGTAGATGTTTATGGGTAGTGTTGTGTTTTGTGGATACAGTAAGGGGTAAGGGAGGGGCCATGTAGGTTACCTGGTGGGGGGGGGGGGGCGTACGGTAGGAACGTACCTGTCTCACCTGGTTCCCATGTGCCCCCAGTGTGCATCATCTTGTATTGCGTGCACTTTTGCGCCCTTACCACCTTACTCACTTGTCTTCTTCTTTTTTCTCCCACCTCCGAGGATCTGGCTTTGGGGCAGAGAGAGAGGAGAGAGAGGTGCTGGCTCCGCAGTTGTGGGCCTGCACTTTCGCTGCTTGCTGCCGGGATCGATACACCATATGGACCGCAATTTTTGTGGCCGCCCACCATGGACCGCAGTTCTCTTGCGGGCAAGCACCACCCGTGGATGGACCTATGGGTCAACGTGGCACCTATGCCATCCAGGTGAACCACTTATAGTTGGCCCCCTGACGGCCACAATAAAGAAATGGACGCGGTTGGCGCCTTTCTTTATTTTTGAAAGAAGCCAGAAAGGGAAGTGCACCACATGAAGGCAAGACCAGCGGCAGAACATCGGCCGGCTGCGACACCACCGGTGACTATAAGCACTTTATTGGTGCACCGGATGGTGCTGACTGTGTGATGGGGTGGTGCTTTTGGTGCTTGGATGGGGTGCTCTGCACATTATTAAAGGCCGTAAGGCCACAGAGCACTCGTGGGTTGGTGTATCGATGCTGGCATGCGTGCTCTCTCTATGCATAACATCTGCATGTGTTCCTCCAAAAACAGGTCCTGGATCGTCGTGTAAATATCAGTGTAGTGTTATGTAAATAATGCTCCCTACCGGCTGTATGTTTAGTTTGAGAATTCTTTCCACGATTCGGTTATCCTGTGGGTGTGTTTCTGTGAGGAGAAGGGTGCAACGTCGCAGGGGGACATATTTACTCATTTGTGAACATCTGTAAAACTGTCGCACTCAGGGTAGAGTTAATAGTAGAGGGAACTACATCTGAGTGCCACACTAAAGTAGGTAAAAATTTATCGGGTCGGGACGCCCCGAGGGTAGAGAAGGGTGCAATGTTGCGGATATGGGATTTGGCCTCCATCCATATCCGCTTGTAAATATTCCCCTATTTCCCCAATACTCCCCAATCCCCCATTCCCTAGTCCCATTGTCTGTAAACAACACTCTGTAGAACCGACCTTCCCCTTTTTCCCCCATTAAATGTCGTGCCCAGGTTCACCGCATCTCACGTAGACAACTATAGGACATCTTGCTAGTTATTCTTAGTCTATGTCAGTTAAGGACTCGTTTCCATTAATTCTGACTCTTCGTTGCACCAGAATGTGATTGTATGGCACCAGTAGTGAGTTTAGGACCTCCCCATACCTCCTCCCATCTTCCTCATGAAACTACAACAACAACAACAACTACAACAACAGCGCGCGGGGAGTGTGCGTCCTCACTCCGGCTTGGTTAGCCGCCATTGCCCACGTGCTCCGACGGGGTTACCACGAAGGGGCTGACTGTCGGCCCCTCGTCAAGGGCGGAGCCCGGTAACCCCCCGCACCCAATAAGAAGCAACGGGCCGATTCCATCTGGGGCGGAGCAAACGAGCCGAGGGCGTGTCACTCCCCGCTGGATATACGCAGCGACCTACCGGACGTGACGTGAGATGCGCCCCCAGCTTGAAGAGAACCAGACGCCACCTCCAGCGCGACGATACCTCCCTGCATCTTTTGGACCGCGCTATCCTGTCCCTGAGCCAAGGTGCACCTTGTGCTGTCCAGCGACTACCTGCCCTTCCTTGCCATCAATCCCTGTGTGAGTCAGTCTTGTCCCGTTTATCTGTGGTCTGTCGGGCATAAGATAAGTGTGTCTAAGTGCCTACCTTCCTATGCTGTACCTCTTGTCCTTGTAATCTCAACGCTCTGCATACAAATATTATAACCTCCTCCGGAGGTCTTGAGAACTGTACCCCTGGTGTCGTGTCATCTAACCCAGCCGTTGTGTCCTTTCCTTCATTGATCTAGCGTAGCGCGACTCGGCCAACGTTCGAGTATAATCGGGTAAACTGTGCAGACGCGGTCATACCAAACCGCTCGGTAAACTAACATCCAAAACCGCGTCTGTAACAATATATATATACATACATATATATATACATATATATATATATACATATACATATATACATATATACATATACATATATACATATATATATATACATATTGTTATGAATTTGGTAGAGCAACATCTAGAGCTAGGTAGATCTGAATAGGTAGGTATTCGGCTGTCGTGACAGGGACTCTACATGTAATAAGTTCTTGATGTTTAGGCGTTTGTCGGGGGAAGATGTATGATTGTGGACCTACCTGGAGGTTCGAGTGTTAAATAGTGAGGGATTAAAGGTAACGCCCCTGTGAGTCTCACCTAGTAGTCAAACCTTTGTCCATTATGGCACTGCAAACCACATAAACATTAGTTAGGTCCTTAGCGCAACATTAAATAATTCCTTTCCCTGACAATGACTTAGGAACAAACGGACAGGAAACCAGGCCAAAACCACCGCCACAATGGGCCGCCACCGTTTACACCTCCAAGGCCTACAAACCTCGCCTGGCACGTGTTATAACACAAGGACCGCGGGGTCGGGGACGCGGAGTGGTGAGGATGCCGCAGAGGGCGTGACCTGGGCGAGCCGGCGAGTTGGGAGGCTTTTGATTGGCTGAGGAGTGCGCCAATGTGACGTCATCGGCGAGAGATATTAGCGACGGTCGGACGCCATTACAGGGCAGTCGGCAGTTGGCACTGAAGAGTTGGCACAGAGCACACGGCAGTTCGCAACAGTTCGTACGGCAGTCGGCAGTTGGCACTGAAGAGTTGACACAGAGCACACGGCAGTTCGCAACAGTTCGTACGGCAGTCGGCAGTTGGCACTGAAGAGTTGGCACAGAGCAGTTCGTACGGCAGTTCGTTGGCAGTTGGCACAGAGCAGTGAACAGTTGGCACTTGGCTGCCAGCACTCCCGCAGAGAGTCGAGTCGAGTGGAGTTCAAAGGAGTCCTTCCTGGCCCTGGTCGAGTGGAGTTCGTTTGCTTTGTGCAGCCCTGCGTGGGACCGTTGGAGCAAGGGAGCTCGTGGTGTGGGTGTGCCGTTGAACCGACGAGGCCTGGTGGCGGTTGAGCGCGGCCGTGTTACAAGAAGACGAAAGGAGCCAGATAAGCCCGAGCTCCGCGTTTACACTTTACCTGACGAGACGTGTTATTTTCGTATTCATAATCTCCCTCGTATCGTGTTTGGTATCTGTTGTGTGTGGGATCCCAATTTAGGCTTATTAGAGTTATTAGTACTACCGGCGCGGGCTTTTTCACTGTCTTTACTTTTCATTAATAAATCCTTATATTATTTTCTGTATATACCTGAACGCAGTTTTCCTGGGTGTTTCATTTTAATAGATAAGGCTGCGGAGCTTTGCTGTGTCTGCCATTCCGCGCGTTTAACTTTGTGTTGAGTTTGAATCCGCCATTGAGTTTTCGCCTCGGGAGTTAAAGTCTCGCAAATCGGCCATCCGTAACTGTGGTGTTAATCACGGTTGCGTAACAATATATACATATATATATACATATATATATACATATACATATATATATACATATATACATATACATATACATATATACATATACATATATATATACATATATATATATACATATATATATACATATATATATACATATATATATACATATATATACATACATATATATATACATATATATACATACATATATATATACATATATATATACATATATATATTGTTGCGGATATGGGATTTGGCCTCCATCCATATCCGCTTGTAAATATTCCCCTATTTCCCCAATACTCCCCAACTATCCCCAATCCCCCATTCCCTAGTCCCATTGTCTGTAAACAACACTCTGTAGAACCGACCTTCCCCTTTTTCCCCCATTAAATGTCGTGCCCAGGTTCACCGCATCTCACGTAGACAACTATAGGACATCTTGCTAGTTATTCTTAGTCTATGTCAGTTAAGGACTCGTTTCCATTAATTCTGACTCTTCGTTGCACCAGAATGTGATTGTATGGCACCAGTAGTAAGTTTAGGACCTCCCAATACCTCCCCACAATCTCATCTCCGCATCCTCCCATCATCTCATGAAACAACAACACCAACAACAACAGCAGGCGGCGGCGCGGCCGCGGCGCGGGGAGTGCGCGTCCTCACTCCGGCTTGGTTAGCCGCCATTGCCCATGTGCTCCGACGGGGTTACCACACAGGGGCTGACTGTCAGCTCCTCGTCAAGGGCGGAGCCCGGTAAACCCCCCCCCCCCCGCACCCAATAAGAAGCGGCGGACCGATTCCATCTGGGGCGGAGCTAACGAGCCGAGGACGTGTCACTCCCCGCTGGATATACGCAGCCACTTACCGGAGGTGACGTCAGATGCGCCTCAGCTACGAAAGAGAAAGGACGTCACCTCCAAGCGCGACGATACCTCCCGCATCTCTGGACCGGACCGGGTCGATTCTGCCCCTGAGCCAAGGTGCACCTTGAGCCATCGACTACCTGCCCCTCCTTGCCATCAATCCCTGTGTGAGTCAGTCTTGTCCCGTTTATCTGTGGTCTGTCGGGGCTAAGATAAGACCGTGTTTAAGTGCCCACCTTTCTGTGCTGTACCTCTTATGCGTGTAATCTAAACGTTCTGCAAACCCATATTATAACCTCCTCCGGAGGTCTTGAGAACTGTACCCCTGGTGTCGTGTCATTTAACCCAGCCGTTGTGTCCTTTCCTTCATTGATCTAGCGTAGCACGATTCGGCCAACGTTCGAGTATAATCGGGTAAACTGTGCGAACACGGCGGCCATTCCGCTCGGCCCAGCATAACATCCTAACAAGTCGTGTCCGTAACAATTGGTGTCGAGGAGTGAGATCGGTCCCGGAGCGCGTTTCACGCGCTCGAAATTATAACGGCGAAATTTGATTGTGTTTTACAAAAAAAAATAAAAACCCGAATTTTGAAGTCGCGCTATGGCAGATCAAGACGGCTGGGTTCCGGTAGAGGAGTGTGAGGCAGGGTCGATCCAGGACCAAAATGAGGGACATGAGGAGAGCGAAGCAGTGAGGGTGGCAGGGTCGCAAAATAGCGTCGTCGCGCACGAGGTTACGGGCGCGCAAAATGGCGCCTCGCACATGGCCACGGCGTCCACGCCCGCGACCGTAGTAGCGCCACCGGTGGATTTGAACCTTTTTTTAATACAAATAAAGGCCCTTATGGCCCAGAATAGTGAGCAAATGAGGGCTAATAGTGGGCGATTGGGTGAGCTATTGGCGGGCCAAATGGGGGTAATGAGGGACGAAGCGAGGGCTCAGAGTGAGCAATTGGGGGTAATGGGAAACCAAATGGGGGTAATGAGGGACGAAGCGAGGGGTACCGGTGAGGGGTTAGACAAGAAATTTGGGAAGTTAGACAATAATTTTGAGGAGTTAGACAAGAAATTTGGGAAGTTAGACAATAATTTTGAGGGGTTAGACAACAGGATAAAAGAGGTGAGAAATGGGTTAACGGGGGTGGAAAACAGAATGGCTGCCCAGGAGAATCAGATAGAGGGAGTGAAAAATGGGTTAGATGGGTTAGAAAACAGGATGGAAGGCAAATTGAGGGACATGAGGGACCAAGCGGAAAGGGAAGTTAAACAAATGGGGCAGCAGATAGAGGGGGTCAGAATGGGGGTAGAAACCAAACTGGATGCTCACAGGGAGGAAATGGAGCAGATGAGGGTGGCATCTGGGCAGGAGATGCAAGTGATGGGAGAAGAGATCAGAGGAGGTGTGAGTGAGGAGGTCGGAGGAGTGCGCGAGGAGGTGAGGCACTGTAAGGAGCACATGGAGAAGGAGGTGAGAAAGGGGACTGTAAAGTTACAAGGGGGCATAGAGGACCTGACGCAGGAGGTGGAACAGCTGACGGAGGGACAAAAAGGACTAACGGAGCAGGTTCAAAGGAACACTGCGGTATTAGGAGGGTTAAAAGCGACACAGAAAGAACTAAAAGACGACTTGATAGCGACGAAGAGGGAATGTCAGATGGTACGTGAGGGACTGACAACGAGGTTGGACGAGGTGATAGAGGTAATGGAGACGAAGGACCGGCAGGTGAGGACGCACATGGAAACGGTCAAGGTAGCCTTAGAGGACGAACTTGAGGAGACGTACCGGGAAATAAAAGAGGTGAGGCAGAAATTAGAAGAAGTGGAAGAAGGGGTGAGCGAAATTAAGAAGCGACGGAGAGAGGATAAGAAAGAGATAAAGGAGGAAGTAAAAGAATTGGTCCAAAGTCTGTGTTTGGATCGTGATGATGTGCTCATTAACCGGATGAGGGATTCGCAGGTGATGGAGGAAAAGCGAAGAGGAAGAGGACCCGGTGTAAGTGGTGACCAATATGGTCGTGCGTATGATGCGCCAGGTGATTTAAGAAGCTTGGGGGTCGAGATGGACCCGGGTGTTCGTGAGAGGCCGTTGGTGAAGTGTGCGACAGGTCTGGTGTGCGAAAAAGGAGGTGTGCGAGAAAGTCCGACTCTGGGGTGTGTGAGGAAAAAGTGCATGCCAAGGAGTGAGGGTGCTGGCGAGAGTGAGTCGGTCGTAGCGCGTGTGCGAGGGAGCACATGGAAGCGCGGTGTGGTGAGTGTTACAGAGGGTGTGACGGGAGAGTGTGCGCAAGAGTGTGCGCGAGAAAGGTGTGTGACGGACAGGTGCATGGGGAAAGAGTGCGCTGTCAAAGGCAAGGAAGAATGCACGCCTGTGGTGAGTGTTACAGAGGGTGTGATGGGAGAGTGTGCGCAAGAGTGTGCGCGAGAGAGGTGTGTAACGGAAGGGTGCATGAGGAAAGAGTGCGCTGTCGGGAGTAAGGGTGAGTGCGTTGTCAAGAGTGGAGGTGAGAGTAGTAGGAGTGACAAGGAGCGTGAGTTGGTTGTGACAGGTGAGCGAGGATGTACACCTGGAATGGAAGGATGCACACCTGGAATGGTAGGGCGTGAGTGGGAATGCACGCTGGAATTGGTAGTGAGGCATGTGGTTGGGTGTGCGAGTGAGAGCACACCTGTGGTTGTCACAGAGGAGGTGACCGAGGAGGGGGCGCGAAGAGGTGTATTGGTGAGGTGTGCGAGCGACGAATGTGTGCCAAGGTGCTCGGTGGTCAGGTGTGTGACCAAGGCTGTGAGTGGAATGAGTGTACCGAGGTGTGTAAGGAAAGGTACGAGGAGCATGGAAACGGCTGCATGTATGAGCAAGAAAGGGGTAGCGTATGCATGTAAGCGTCCAGGTGAAGCATCGACGGTAACCGGTTTAGCGGTTAGAACGACTTATAGCCGAATCGGGCCCTCGGTGCGCGTCGGGCAGCTTCGCGTGCCGCGAGGACCAGCGGGGATCCGAACCACAGCGGTTTCGAAAGAACCGCCGTACGCGATCCACGCTGTGCCTCGCTTGGAAAGGCCGCGTCCGGGCTCCACTAGGCGGAACGGGCAGGCCGATAGGAAGGATCGTCATGGCGACCACTTTTTGTTGAGGCATACCGGCAGGTCGAGATCGGGCCATGGGATGGCTCCGTGCCGAGATGGTGCGTGGGGTCTCGGGCCGGGTAAGCCCCCGTCCCTGCCCCGAATGCGGGACGCATCCAGCCGCTGGCACAGAACAACCCGCATTCATGGCTTGGCTGTACGCAGCCGAGCTTTAGAAGTAAATTGGCGCACCGAGAGGCATTAGTGAGTAGACTGTGTGATGAGGATAGTGTTTTGGCCCCAAAATTAGAAAAAAAAACAAAATTTGATGATTGGCAAAGGATTGGCAGTAATGATTGGCAGATGATGGGTAGTGATTGGCAAATTTTTGATTTGTTGAAATTTGATGTGCAAAATTGGTAGTGAGCGATGGGCCCGGTGGGTAAGGGTGGCATCCCTGCCACCCTTCCCATGGTGGGGCAAATGCGCTATAGATTATGGGGTGATGGCAGTGAAAACTAGCCCGGGTGGGTTAGGTTATATTGTTAGGGATCTAGCGAAGATGACATTAGGTAACGTTAAGTTTAGTTAGTGACTGATACCTGTAGTGGGGACGCAGGTAGATTAGTGTGGATTATAATGACGAGGGAGCGCAATAGTTTAAAGGGGCGACTGGGAAGCGCAAGTTTCAGAGGGGAGTAGTTAGATGAGATGATGCCGTGTGGTTGAGAATTGAACAGGTGTGATTGCACAGGTGTGCAACTGGACAGGTGTGTGGAGCAGTGTATGAGTAGTGAGTGTGTGGATCAGCGCGAATGCGCTTGGGGAGAGAAGGGTGCAGGTGGCTCCAGGTATGAGAGCACAGGTGTGCAAGTACAGGTGTGTGGAATATATGGAGCAGAGAATGAGTGGTGTGGAGAGAGTTGGAGTAAGTGGTACGGAGTGGTGTGCATGGTGCGAAGGTGTGGATGGGGGAAGAGTGGACCCCTTGCACGAGTACCCGGGGCGGGTAGTGTAAGTGTTAGGTAGAGGGTATAGGTAAATTGTGGTTGGATATTGGCATTTGTGGTGCGGTTGCAGAATGGTATTGCGGATGGGTGCATTAGTGTTGTGGAAATGGCTGGGCGTGTAGCCTGTTAGTGTGTGTAGTTGGTTGGGCACTCCACCACTGTGAGGATGTCGGCCAGGTGAGGCCGCAGGTGGGCTCTGGGAGCCGTTAGTGTCAGTGGGGCCCGAGGATCCGGAGGACGGACCCGGGTAGCCCAGTGCCAGAGAGGGCACCGAGTGGGGAGAACGCCAGAGGGCCTTCCCCATAGTGCTGTTAGCTAGATTCAAAATCCCGTCTCGGAACCGTCTCGATAAATTTTCAATTTTCATAACGGGATCTCGGATCGGCTCGGTTCCCGGCAAAGTAAAAAAAAAAAAAAAAAAATAAATAAAAAAATAAATAAATAATAAGGCTTCAAAAATAATGGAATTTCATTACAATATATAAACAACAATGAAAAAAATTCATTTCTGATGTTGAGTACTTAAATTCCGACTTAGCTTCCATTTACCGGGATGAAATAAAATACACCGCCTACATGCAGATGATCGGCCACCGACGGGACCGGGTTATCTCATTACAGTTTGTATTGTCGTGTAATTTCTTGCTCGGAATGTCAGAGGGAGAAAATGTTTCTGCCCAGGCATATTCGAGTCCCGGTTGGAGTTTCATTATCATTTTGTGAGTTGTGATCGCCAAGGGGCTCGCTCCCCCCCCCCCCCCCCCGTTCCCATCCCCTCCCCCGCCCGGGTACTTCTGCTAGTAAATTATAAAGCAGGCGGTGTAGTGATCACCCCCCCCCCCCTCCTTATTTTGACTCTGTGACTAAAGTAAACGTAATCAACTTATCAGGCCTAAAGTGGAGATAAGATAACCAAAATACTTTCACATTCAAACCGTCAAACCAAACCCCGAGGGATTCTTACAATTTATAGTTACTAGGGCATGCCCGTACTATATATAAGCTAGGACGTGCCCGTACGTGGGTGCCCGTTCCTTGCCAAAAAAAAAAAAAAAAAAAATTTGTGTAGGGGTGTGTGTGTGTAAACATCCTAGGGCGTGCCCGTACGTGGGTGCAAAAAAACATGCGTGCAAACAACAACAACAAAAAAAAACTTTGAAACCACGTGGCAGTAACGAGCACAGAACCCCCCCCCCCCCCTCTATTTACATGAATGGTTTGGTCCATTCGCAACGACCACAGAACCCCCCCCCTCTATTTACATGCAATGGTTTGGTCCATTCGCAACGCCAAAGCGAACGGCGAACGGCTAAATCGCCATAGCTCGGTAAGTACTTGTCCGATTAATTTCAAACCTTGAAAAGGCACATCCTCGGGTCCCCAGCAATATACCTGGCAAGTTTCAAGTATATCGGACCGGTAGTTGTCGAGAAACAGCGGTCACAGACAAACATACACACATACACACATACAAACACACATACAAACACACATACACACAGAGATTAATGGAATTATAGATAGATAGCGTTGCAATTAAACATAAACGTTCATCAAAAACTCATTTCATAAAACTACATAATGTATTGTACTTGTATTAATACATTGTGTGTAGAATAATCCGTTATAAACGTGTTTTTTATCTGAATAAACATCGTCCCTCCATTCTCGGGGCCTCGAGCGAGTCCCTCGATATTAATGTGCAAAAGACCATAGCAACCACATTCCGTAACTCGTCTCCAAGGACGGACACGTGACCGCAGCGTAAGGCGGGGCGAGGCGGTGTGATACAGCGGAAGGATTCAACGGTTTAAATAAAGTCGTGATGAGGCGGATTTTCATTGGGACCTTTATCCTGATTTCGTTACCTGCGCCACCAAAGGTCGATGGAGATGATGTTTTCACTCCTGTCTGTTTGTCCGTTTGTTTGTGAACACAATATCTCAAAAAGTTGTGGACGGATTTGGACGAAATTTTGTGGAGATGCAGCGTGTGTGACAAGGACGACATGATTAGATGTTTGTGAAGATCCGGATTCGGAATTCGGATTCGTTTGCAGTGCATTGTTTGTTGACAAGGGGAAAATCCTGGAACAGTGAGTTTACTTTATCTATCATCGTTTGTGTCAGTTCAGCTGCACTTGCGAAAAATGATGCTTGTGCAGAAGCAGAGTAATGAAAGCAAGGCTCAATAAATGCCTCTATTATGGAAAATATCTGCAAGAAGTTGGAATTTTAACCGGGATTTTTTTACCGAGAAATTGCGTCAGTCAATTTATCTCGGGACCGTCCCGAGACCGTCTCGAAAGCCGAAACCGCCGGGATTTCGTCCCGGTCTCGGCTCGGTTGACAGCCCTACTTCCCCAGGTAGTTAGGCTAGGGTAAGGAGCAGGTAAGCTCGGAGGCAACTGCAGTGGTGGAGGTGTGCAGGTGGGTCGACCTGCGGGGAGAGCTACACGTCGCAGCCCAGAAATTGTGCGAGGCACCGGGAGATGAATCGGGGGAGTGAGACCCCAAATTGAAAAGCACCACAGTTTGGTCAATGGGAATTGGTTTTTTAGAACCCATAGTGTAAGAGGGCCAATGGTTTGGCAGGAGAAAGACCCCGGGTAATGTAAAGTTGTTAAAGTCATTTAGGAAATAGTTAGGATTGATGAACCTGTCGCACCATACGCAGCCACTTACCTGTGGTGATGATGATGATGACTCCACACCTGTGTTTTCTTTGTTCTGTGTGCAGGAAAGGAGAATTGCGGTTGGATTTGTGAGACGCATCACGACGTGGATGAGACATTGGGGTGATTCCATCTCTCCCTCCCTAGGAGGGACTGATGATGAATTGGTGATGGCAAATTTTGATGTTGAATTGGAGATGGCAGATTTTGATGAGAGTTGGAAATAGCAAATTTGATTGCTTAGGAGGGAGAGAAGACGAATTTGGTTTATGGGAGGAACGGGGAAGACAGTAGGGACGTTTGTTGATTTGTAAAGTAGATGTTTATGGGTAGTGTTGTGTTTTGTGGATACAGTAAGGGGTAAGGGAGGGGCCATGTAGGTTACCTGGTGGGGGGGGGGGGGGGCGTACGGTAGGAACGTACCTGTCTCACCTGGTTCCCATGTGCCCCCAGTGTGCATTACCTTACATTGCGTGCACTTTTGCGCCCTTACCACCTTACTCACTTGTCTTTTCTTTTGTCTCCTACCTCCGAGGATCTGGCTTTGGGGCAGAGAGAGAGGAGAGAGAGGTGCTGGCTCCGCAGTTGTGGGCCTGTACTTTCGCTGCTTGCTGCCGGGATCGATACACCATATGGACCGCAATGTTTGTGGCCGCCCACCATGGACCGCAGTTCTTTTGCGGGCAAGCACCACCCGTTGATGGACCTATGGGTCAACGTGGCACCTATGCCATACAGGTGAACCACTTTTAGTTGGCCCCCTGACGGCCACAATACAGAAATGGACGCGGTTGGCGCCTTTCTTTATTTTTGAAAGAAGCCAGAAGGCCAAGTGCACCACACGAAGGCAAGACCAGCGGCAGAACATCGGCCGGCTGCGACACCACCGGTGATTATTGAACACTTTATTGGTGCACCGGATGGTGCTGACTGTACATGATGGGGTGGTGCTTTTGGTGCTTGGAAGGGGTGCTCTGCGCATTATTAAAGGCCGTAAGGCCACAGAGCACTCGTGGGTTGGTGTATAGATGCTGGCATGCGTGCTCTCTCTATGCATAACATCTGCATGTGTTCCTCCAAAAACAGGTCCTGGATCGTAGTGTAAATATCAGCGTAGTCTTGTGTAAATAATGCTCCCTACCGGCTGTATGTTTAGTTTGAGAATTCTTTCCGCGATTCGGTTATCCTGTGGGTGTGTTTCTGTGAGGAGAAGGGTGCAACGTCGCAGGGGGACATATTTACTCATTTGTGAACATCTGTAAAACTGTCGCACTCAGGGTAGAGTTAATAGTAGAGGGAACTACATTGCGTGCCACACTAAAGTAGGTAAAAATTTATCGGGTCGGGACGCCCCGAGGTAGAGAAGGGTGCAATGTTGCGGATATGGGATTTGGCCTCCATCCATATCCGCTTGTAAATATTCCCCTATTTCCCCAATACTCCCCAACTATCCCCAATCCCCCATTCCCTAGTCCCATTGTCTGTAAACAACACTCTGTAGAACCGACCTTCCCCTTTTTCCCCCATTAAATGTCGTGCCCAGGTTCACCGCATCTCACGTAGACAACTATAGGACATCTTGCTAGTTATTCTTAGTCTATGTCAGTTAAGGACTCGTTTCCATTAATTCTGACTCTTCGTTGCACCAGAATGTGATTGTATGGCACCAGTAGTAAGTTTAGGACCTCCCAATACCTCCCCACAATCTCATCTCCGCATCCTCCCATCATCTCATGAAACAACAACACCAACAACAACAGCAGGCGGCGGCGCGGCCGCGGCGCGGGGAGTGCGCGTCCTCACTCCGGCTTGGTTAGCCGCCATTGCCCATGTGCTCCGACGGGGTTACCACACAGGGGCTGACTGTCAGCTCCTCGTCAAGGGCGGAGCCCGGTAACCCCCCCCCCCGCACCCAATAAGAAGCGGCGGACCGATTCCATCTGGGGCGGAGCTAACGAGCCGAGGGCGTGTCACTCCCCGCTGGATATACGCAGCCACTTACCGGAGGTGACGTCAGATGCGCCTCAGCTACGAAAGAGAAAGGACGTCACCTCCAAGCGCGACGATACCTCCCGCATCTCTGGACCGGACCGGGTCGATTCTGCCCCTGAGCCAAGGTGCACCTTGAGCCATCGACTACCTGCCCCTCCTTGCCATCAATCCCTGTGTGAGTCAGTCTTGTCCCGTTTATCTGTGGTCTGTCGGGGCTAAGATAAGACCGTGTTTAAGTGCCCACCTTTCTGTGCTGTACCTCTTGTGCGTGTAATCTAAACGTTCTGCAAACCCATATTATAACCTCCTCCGGAGGTCTTGAGAACTGTACCCCTGGTGTCGTGTCATTTAACCCAGCCGTTGTGTCCTTTCCTCCATTGATCTAGCGTAGCGCGATTCGGCCAACGTTCGAGTATAATCGGGTAAACTGTGCGAACACGGCGGCCATTCCGCTCGGCCCAGCATAACATCCTAACAAGTCGTGTCCGTAACAATATACATACATATATACATACATACATATATATATATATATATACATATATATATATATATATATATATATATACATATATATATATATACATATATATATATATATACATATATATATATACATATATATATATACATATATATATATATACATATATATATACATATATATATACATATATATATACATATATATATACATATATATATACATATATATATACATATATATATACATATATATATACATATATATATACATATATATATACATATATATATACATATACATATACATACAGTATGTATGTGTGTGTATATATATATATATATATATATATATATATATATATATATATACAGTATGTATGTGTGTGTGTATATATATATATATATATATATATATATATATATATATATATATATATGTAATAGTCATATATATAATATATATATATACTAGCTGAATGCACCCGGCGTTGCCCTGGTTCTTTTTTTTTTTTCTTTTTTGTTGTATACTGAATCGAGGCTCGTGAAAGAGCTGACATTTACTTCACAAACAAATCAACCAGACAAACAAAATATATAAAAAGAGGGAGCGGCAGACAAGAGAATGGGAAGCACACAAACACTTGAGAGCACACAACATTTGAGAGCAGGGAGATGTGTGGGAGGGAGAGGGCTGGGGGGAGGAGGCGTGGGAATGGGTGGGGGGTGGGAGGTGGGAGAAGTATAAAACACAAGGACACCAAGGACTTCCAGGTCAGAAGTTGGTATTTCAAAAAGTGGAATTGGGGTGAAATTATCGGGGATAGAAAAGATCAAGGTTTTGGATGGGGGGAGATAAGAGATGGAAGATAAGAGATTTTGAATGAATTTAATCTTCTGTACATAGGTCTGACGCGAGCCCAGTATCAGTTCGTGCTCAACGATTCGTTGTTCTTTCTTCTGTCAGGCCCGGCGAGAGAGAATTTGAAAACATGTGTTG
This sequence comes from Myxine glutinosa, assembly GCF_964187855.1. Classification (NCBI taxonomy): domain Eukaryota; kingdom Metazoa; phylum Chordata; class Myxini; order Myxiniformes; family Myxinidae; genus Myxine; species Myxine glutinosa. The sequence goes on along the minus strand of NC_136265.1, from coordinate 125,681,654 downwards.
CAATCAGTCAGATATTCCTATTAAGTGCATAAGTTGTACTTCAAGAGAATTTTGAAAGAAGAAGATTTATTGCGAAATGGGCCCAGCCCGGCCAAGGCTGCCTCAACCGGCCTCACCAACCTAGCCTATAACCTTCCCGACATTTTTTGTTTCAGAGGTTTCCTCCTATCTTTCACCGTTCAGGAGATTAGCACATGCAGACAAACAAACAAACAAAAACTTTCTTTTATATATATATATATATAATTATATGTATGGAAGATAGAAGATATATATGTAGCAAAGATCGGAACACACCAAAGTTGGATTTTTCACCAGGATCCGATTCCCTTCCATGGTTTTGTTTCTTTGACTTCTTTGGCATGTCTGCATCGGCACTGAGCTGAACGCCACCTGGCACTCGCATTTATCCGTTTCTGTCTGAGAGACGGAGGGAGAGACAGAAGGGAGATTGAAAACGTTGACAATGACAAACCAATCAACAATTTGCTGTAACTGAGTAGTATGACTGGATAAGCATGGGAGAGGTGTGGCAGGTGTGGTGGGAGGTGCTTGCAGGTCAAAATGATCCTCTCCCACCCCTCCCACTTCACAGCAATGAAGGGGGAATGAATGGTGCTGAACCAACATAATGTAGCATGAATGCTGGTCCTTCTCTAGGCAGTTTCTATCCAGTCATACATTTCCCCATTTTTCTGATTGGATGATTTGAAAATCAAGACACCTAAATTATTTTTAACATTGTTACTTCATTTTGAATAAATTTCTGAACCCATGCGACACTTCCAGCTTCTACCTTTTACACTTACTTTCCTATTCCTCCGACAGTCTTTCCTTCCTCTGCATAACTCGCTCTTCCTTAGCAGTCTCAATCCTCCCCTTTTTCTCAATTTCCTCTTCCCAACCAAGTCCCCCAAAAAACAGATGGCCGCTAATTGCAAGGTTCTGAGTTCAAATTTCGAGTAAACTCCGAATGCAATCTGCTGTCTTACTTAGTGCCATGTGGGCAAGGTGTCACGTCTTGGAAGATGCCACCCTTCAACAGGAGAACTATTTGCCAAAAGGTTCACCCAAATCACCTTGCAGGTATTGAAGAACACGAGTCTATTCAAATGGTGCAAGCATTTATGCACCTTGCCTTCAGCAATGAGAAACGATATCCATCCATGGGGCCTTCTCTGCAAGTATGCAAGAATGGCAGAATCTTTGTCCCTTTCCCTCCATTTAGTCTCCCTCCAATATATGGCTATTTCATGGGCATTCCACGTATACACTGAAAAATAAATGTCAACGTTGTTCCGCCCATTGATATAATCAAGCAAGCAGAAGAATAAGCACCTTTAGAGGCCATTTTCCCCCGCAGAGCAGGGGATGGCCTTTTTCGGGCACCGTGGTCCCCTTTTTGAAGCAATGTTTTATGGCCTGATGCCCTTTCTGCCGCCAACCCTATTAGTCACCTCTTGCAACACACAAAGAAGTACCAGTGAACTGTGTGACCGGGTTTCCAGTGAACTGGTAGGCAGTACCAGTGAACTGTGTGACCGGGTTTCCAGTGAACTGGTAGGCAGTACCAGTGAACTGGTAGGAAGTACCAGTGAACTGGTAGGCAGTACCAGTGAACTGGTAGGAAGTACCAGTGAACTGGTAGGCAGTACCAGTGAACTGGTAGGCAGTACCAGTGAACTGGTAGGCAGTACCAGTGAACTGGTAGGCAGTACCAGTGAACTGGTAGGCAGTACCAGTGAACTGGTAGGCAGTTCCAGTGAACTGGTAGGAAGTACCAGTGAACTGTGTGACCGGGTTTCCAGTGAACTGGTACTCAATTTGCCCTGGCGTTAATTCAGCGATCGACCAGGATTCTAACCCAGGATCCTGGGATCCCAAGCCAGCACCCTAACCGCTAAGCCAAGATATAATCAAGCAAAAAAACTCGTTATTGCAATAATCTTTACTACAAAGATGACAACCAAAACTACACTCAGCAGTCAAAACGAAGCTGACTGAAGTCTCGCTCTTCGTGAGTATGTAGCACAATGTTGCGGGGTAACGTCGTTGGCGGAGGGCGTGGCTCGGCTGCTGATGCAGTGCCCTCTGCTGGTTAGGGCAGGAATTTGGGATTTGTTCAGGTTAACGGCGATAGCTCGCCTACTCTTCTCGAAATGACACCAATCGTGGTATTCTTAACGCCCACCGACAAATGTCGGTAGAACATTGTTGGTAGCCAGTTAAAATAAAAGTTCATGACCCTACCTGTGAAACACCGGGATGGCAGTTTATAGCTGGGTCGGGATTCCAAACCAGGATAGACAGCTTAGAGGCGAGTATGCATACCTGTTGGCCATCATGGCTGCCAAACACATTAATAATAGTAATACAAGTTCCCTTACAAGGAACTTCGATGCAATGCGCCATAACATAAGCAGACCGTTAGGCCGATCAAGCCTGTGCAACGGTTGCCAACCTATGGTTGTTTGGCCATACTTTCAAATTCTGAGCGTAAAGCAAGGAAGCAGCACGTACCATTTTTATTAAGTACCTGGTATGACACGGCCGGGAATCGAACCGCCGACCTCCCAGACTCAGAACGGGACATCATATTCATAACCATTAGACCTCCGACTCTGTTTAAATACGCCACACTTTAAGTGAAGCTGATGTTAAAAGGGTCCTACAAATATAAATAATTTGGTAAAAGGATACACGGCCTTAATTAAACCGATATGTAGACTAAAAGTGACAGGCCCAAAGCTAGGCCTAGCCTTAATCCGAGACAAAACAACTTTCTCACACAAGAATATGCAAATAAATTAGAAGGATTTAATAACATAAATACTACACAAGGATTACACTTTATATCAACACTGACAGCGAAGCATTTAGTACAATCCCATTTACTGTGTGGCCTACCTTCTACAGTATCGCATTGGCTTTCCTTCATCGTCATTTCTTGCTCATCACTCATCTTTCTTCTTCTCTTTGAAGTGAAGTATTTTCAAACTGTGATAATGCGTCAATAAATGAGAAAATTCACTTTGAAAACATGGATGAGAAAATAAAATTCCGATGCTACTAATGCGACTTATACCACCATGGAACGCAGTGACCGTGCAATATAATACAAATCAAAGCGGACCTTTATCACATATTATCTACAATGATCTAAGGATTAATGAGCTAGTCATGAAGCCTTTATAAAAAAAATAACATTTTCTGCAAACTCCTTCAAAAAAACGGGGGAAAAAAGTTTTTCCTACCGTCGATTGTTTTTGACTCATTAGTTTCGTGGTTGTTGTTATTCGCAAGGACTGAAACGATGGTGTAATTAGAATTAAATAGTAATTAGAATGTCACTCGGTAGAACGTATACCACCGCTCCGCTGAACAGATTACGTTTTGTATTCCACTGAATACTGATTGATAGGGTGTCGAAATCACACGCTTTCCTCACCTTGTTACCTCACCTCGTATTTCCTCACCGCGTGTTTCCTCACCTCGTAATTCCTCACCGCGTGTTTCCTCACCGCGTGTTTCCTCACCTCGTGTTTCCTCTCCAATCACATCGGTGATTACAATATTGGTGATGACGGTGAGGTCTTTATCACTCGCTTTTCTCACCTCGTGGCCCATTCTGGTGATTATTTTTCCAAATTAACTTTTTTATACATAAGAGAAGAGATCATACATAACATATATGATATAATTATATAAATAACTGTTATAGTTGAAGGAGGTTACATGTCAGGAATACCTGCAAAAAACATGTACAAATCAAAATTCACTGGTTTAAAAACTATTCAGCCCCTTTGGTCAGTACTTTCTGGAAGCACCTTTTGCAGGAACTAGGGCATTGCCCGTACGTGGGTGCCCGTTCCTTGCCAATGCCCGTACTATATATAGTATATCTAAAATTATATCCCCCCCCCCCCCCCCCCCTCTATTTACATGAAATGGTTTGGTCCAAAGCGAACGGCTTGCGAGTACGGTGACAATCCCCCCCCTCTATTTACATGCAATGGTTTGGTCCAAAGCGAACGGCTTGCGAGTACGGTGACAATCCCCCCCCTCTATTTACATGCAATGGTTTGGTCCAAAGCGAACGGCTTGCGAGTCCGGTGACAATCCCCCCCCTCTATTTACATGCAATGGTTTGGTCCAAAGCGAACGGCTTGCGGAGTTTGGTAAAGAAATCGCCATAGCTCGGTAACTACTCCTCCGATTAATATGAAACCTTGAAAAGGCACGTAATGGCGCACACGCTCGCTCTCACATCGGCCACGCCTACGCAACAAAGCGTTCTGTGATTGGCTGCCGGAAGTGAAGTCTTCACTGTCCGGAAGGTCGCAAATCGCAAATGAATGATTTGGTTTTAGTTTTTTAAAACATAGTTTAACGGCAACATAGTTTTCCAACGTGAAATAAATGAATACGCTCTCAAATGTGCCGTCCGATGCAGAGTCTGTTCGCCACGTTCGGCACACGTGATAGCTCGCTGCTCTCTGATTGGTTGAAGCGTTTTTTGGACATAGCTCGGTAAGTACTTCTCCGATTAATTTAAAACCTTGAAAAGGCACATCCTCGGGTCCCCAGCAATATACCTGGCAAGTTTCAAGTATATCGGACCCGTGGTTGTCGAGAAACAGCGGTCACAGACACACAGACACACAGACACACAGAGATTGCTGGAATTATAGATAGATGACTGTGATGAGTCTGTTTGGGTCGGTTTCAACCAGCTTTGTGCAGTGAGATGGTGAAATCTTTACCCATTCTTCATGTGAAAATTGCTCCAGTACTGCTAAGTTTGATTGTGATCGTCGATGGACTGCAATCTTCAAGTCTCGCCATAAATGTTCATTTGCGTTCAAGTCAGGACTTTGATTGGGCCCCACAAGAACATTTATCTTCTTATTATTCAGGTACTCCAGTGTGGCTTTAGCTTTGTGCTTCGGATCATTGTCCTGATGAAATGTGAATCTCCTACCCAGTTTCAGATTCGTGGCTGACTCAAGCAGATTTTCATCAAGGAATTTTCCTGTACTTTTCACGGTCCATTGTCCCTTCTTTCCAGTCAAGCTTGCCAGTCCCTGCTGATGAAAATCAGCCCCATAACATGATGCTGTCACCACCATGCATGACAGTAGGGATGGCGTTGACTGAGTGATGTGCAGTTTTCGACGCAACACTTTGAATTTAAACCAAAAAGTTCAATTATTGTCTTGTCTGACCAAAAAACTTTTCTCACATACCTGCAGTAACTTTAAGATGCTTTTACACAAACTCCATACGAGCACGTCTTCCACTTCTAAGGATGGATTTCACCGGAATCAAAGGGATAATGATTGACTTTGAAATCTTCTAACAACCCTCTCCTGAACAGGGTTTCTCCACCACTTTATGTTTGACTTCTTTTGTAAGCTCTTTGGGCTTCATGTTTGCCTTGTTGGTTCACCAAGTGAGTTGCATCTTAAAACTCCTTAGATAAGTGGGAGAGTTTAATTTTTAAGTTAAACACAGAGGTGAAACCTGTTACACTTATTTTGTAACCATTCAATCAAATAATTTGCCCCTGTATTATGGCGGACTAGCAGAAGTACCCGGCATTGCCGGGCGGGAGAGGGGAGGGGAGGGGAACGGGGGGGAGGGGAGAAGAGGGGGGGGGAGGGGAGAAGAGAAGGAGGGGGAGGGGGAGAGGTGGGGGGGGAGGGGGAGGGGGAGAGGGGAGAAGAGGGGGGTTGGGGAGGGGGAGGGTGAGGGATGGGAGGGGGGAGGGGGGGAGGGTGAGGGATGGGAGGGGGGAGGGTGAGGGATGGGAGGGGGGAGGGGGGGAGGGTGAGGGATGGGAGGGGGGATGGGAGGGGGGAGGGGGGAGGGTGAGGGATGGGAGGGTGAGGGGTGGGGGAGGGGGAGGGGGGATGGGGAAGGGGAGGGGGATGGGGAGGGGGAGGGGAGAAGGGGAGGGGAGAAGGGGAGGGGGAGGGGAGAAGGGGAGGGGTAGGGTGGAGGGGGGAGGGAGGGGGAGGATGGAGGGGGAGGGAGGGGGAGGATGGAGGGGGAAGGGAGGGGAGGACGGACTGGGGAGGGGGGAGGGAAGGGGAGGGCCAGTCAACAATGACGTTGCAGTTCTTATGGTCAGAGAGCAGCACAACAATCGCGACATCGTCCTGCATCTTCGCAAGGCCACGAAGCGGATTTTGGAGACTCACCGATCCTGTGACCCATGCCCTCCAGTACCGGCGTTGCTGGGCGGGGGAAGGGAGACCCCTACATTCCCAACCCGTACATTTGCCCTCTCGACTCAAGCTCGTATTCGAAATCGAAAGGGGAAAGGGGAAATCCTTCGTATTCGAATTCGTAAACACGAAATATGAATTTAAATTTAATTCATATTGCACAAAATCGACACAAAACACGATCGCATAAAGGTGAAAAAACGCAATCGCTTTTCGCCCTGAATTACGGGCAAACGTGTGACATGTGACGGGATGGAACATCACGTGATCGCTCTGAGCGAATCAGCGAGCTGCTCTGGCACCGGCTGAGATTAGCGGGTACTTCACTGAAATGCGCTGAGGTAAATATGAATAAAAAATATGGATCTCGTCAAATATGGTCTCGGCCATGTTCGTCCCAGGCTCAATGGCCATGTCTATGCCAAATATCAAGCACGTGAGCCTCTCCGTTTCGTAGTCTATCGGTAACATTACACACACACACACACACACACACACACACACACACACACACACACACACACACACACACAAACTGTGTTTTATATATATAGATTATGGGATTTGGATTATGGCGGTTCGCATAGGCGCAGCGGCCTCTCCGGGTCCGGAAAAAACGGTGCTAAATGTGCTAAATGTTGTTTTTCGGTCAAATTTTTCATGATACAAGTGCATTAGGAACACCCGTGCACTTGTCTATGACCACCAGATCGTGTTGGAAATCGGAAAACGACGTTCACCTTACCAGTTAACTAATCCAACGGAGGGGCTGTGTAGCCTTGGATTGCCATGTGAACCAGGCCCCGAGACCAGGGCGCCGCCTGTCGCAGCTGCCCGAATGAGAAGGCGCAAGCGGTGCATGAGAAAACAGATGCGCGGCACGCAGGTCGGAATCTGTGCTAGGCTAAAGGCTAACCTCAACAGACCAGCTCTCCCGTCCATTCTACTCTCCAATGTTCATTCCTTTGATAACAAACAGGAGTACCTTAGATTACAACGGACTACCCAGCATGAGATGAAGGACTGCTGCGTTTTTATTTTTACAGAACTAATGCCCCGAGGTCATGCATTGCACCGAGTCCTGGCATCAGCTCGCTCCCCTCCTGCTGTGATTTCCATTTACACAGTAGGGGGGTGCTGGGGCCTTGACCAGGTGTTTCAAGAGATTACCATGTTCAAGCACATTCTGACACTTATTAAAGGAAAAATGTATCTGCTTTGTTACCAGGTTAATTAATAAGTTACCAGGGCCAATCAATATGTTACACTGAGTTACCCTTCCACATTATCATGGCTGTGTACACCCCTCCCAGCACCAACGCTAAGGAGGCACTGTGTGTACTCTATGGAGCCATCAGCGAACTGCAGACTGCACACGCTGACGGCTTTTTCATTGCCGCCGGGGACTTCAACCACACAAATCTCAAGTCAGTTCTCCCTAAATTCCATCAACATGTTAACTTTGCAACCAGAGGGGTGAACACATTGGACCTAGTTTACAAGAACATTTGCGATGCATATAAGACTGCCCCCCACCCACACCTTGGCTACTCAGACCATATCTCTGTTATGCTAATCCCAGCATACAGACCGTTGCTTAAACGTGCCAAGCTGGTTCTGAAACAGATCAGTGTGTGGCCAGTAGGAGCTACCTCAGCATTACAGGACTGTTTCGACCACACAGATTGGAGTATGTTCAAGGAGGCTGTTACCGATGGTCATCTCACTAACTTGGAGGATTATGCGGCATCTGTGACTGGTTACATCAGCAAGTGCATAGATAACGTTACTGTCTCTAAGTAAAATAATCACACGAGCCAACCAGAAGCCATGGATGATTACAGAGGTCTGTGTGTTGCTGAAAACCCGTGATGCTGCCTTCAAATTGGGTGACAAGGCAGCTCTCAGAACAGCGAGGGCCAACCTGTCCCGTGCCATTAGGGAGGCAAAGCGCACTTATGCAAAGAAAATCCATGGCCATTTCCTAGACATCAGATACATGCGGTGCATGTGACTGGGCATTCAGGCCATTACCGATTACAAGACCACACCACATGCCTGCGATAGTGATGCCTCCCTCCCGGATGTGCTGAATGACTTCTACGCACGGTTTGTTGTGCTGAACAACATGCCGGCGAGGAATACCACCCCTCCTTCCGATGATCAGGTACTCTGTCTGTCTACAGCTGACGTCCGGAGAACCCTATCCAGAGTCAACCCACGCAAGGCTGCTGGACCTGGCAGTATACCAGGTCGTGCGCTCAGGGAATGTGCAGACCAGCTAGCAGATGTCCTCACAGACATCTTCAACATCTCTCTGAGCCAGGTGGTTGTCCCAGCATGCTTTAAGGCCACCACCATCATACCAGTGCAAAAGAAGACAACAGTGTCCTGCCTCAATGACTATCACCCTGTGGCACTCACATCAATTATTATAAAGTGCCTCGAGAGGCTAGTCATGGGCCACATGAAAACCAGACTCCCCACCTCACGAGACCCCCTCCAGTTTGCATATCGCCCTAACCAGTCAACTGAGGACGCCATATCCTCTGCCTTTCATCTGGCCCTGTCCCACCTGGAAAACAAAAACACTTATGTAAGAATGCTGTTTATTGATTTCAGTTCAGCATTTAACACAATTCTCCCCCAGAAGTTGAGAGGGAAGTTCGGCCTGTTGGACTTGAACACCTCCCTCTGTAATTGGATCCTGGACCTCCTGACCGAGAGACCTCAGACAGTCCGGATCGGAAATAACATCTCCGGCATGACAGTGGTGGGTCTCATCAGCAACAATGATGAGTCAGCAAACAGAGAGGAGGTGGAGTAGCTAGCAGTCTGGTGTAGTAACAATAAATCTGTCTCTTAATGTGGATAAAGCAAAAGAGATGACTGTAGACTTCAGGAAGACCCGCGCTGACCCTTCCCCACTGTACATCACCGGCTCCACCATGGAGACAGTCAGGAGCACAAAGTATCTTGGTGTGCACATCACAAATGACCTCAAATGGTCCCTCAACATCACCTCCCTAGCCAAGAGAGCACAGAAGTGTCTCCATTTCCTGTGATGTATGAGGAAGGTAAGCCTTTCCCCCAACATCCTCACCATATTCTACAGGGGTACCATTGAGAGGGTCCTGAGCAGCTGTATCACTGTCTGGTACAGGAATTGCAACGTCTCGGACAGCCAGACCCTGCAGTGGATAGTGAAGACAGCAGAAAACATCATTGGGGTCTCTCTCCCCTCCATGCAGGATATCTATCACAAACACTGCACACGCAAGGCCGCCAGCATAGCTGACGACCACTCCCACCCGTCCCATGGACTTTTTGCCCTCCTGCCGTCTGGGAAAAGGTACCGCAGCATCCGGGCCCGATCTGCCAGACTCTGTAACAACTTCTTCCCCCAGGCTGTCAGGCTCCTCAATACCCTGCTGCCTTCAACTACCCGCCTTAAGTTAAACATGGATTAAATGCCCCCCTCACTTGCATTAGCCACTTTAGTTCACTTTGTTGCACCTTTTTGCATCACATTCTTTTTTGCATCACATCATCACATTCATCACATTCATCACATTCACATTTTTCACCTTTATGCGATTTGTTGCATCACATTCTCTTTTTGCACAACGTTTTCTTTTCTGGACTGTTTTTAGCTGTTGTCAGGTATACAACAACAACAGGCATTTTAAGGCCATTTTCCCTGCAAGAGTGGGGGTTAGCCTTGCGGTCCCCATGACAATCTTCTCCATTTTGCCCTATTTTCTGCATCTCCCCTTGTTAACCCCCTTGCCCACATTTCTTCTTCGACCATCTTTAGCCAAGTCTTTCTCGGTCTTCCCCGTCCTCTACTTCCTTCTACATTCATTTCCATCACTCTTCTCAACCAGTCACTTTCATCCTTCCTCAACACATGACCAAACCATCTCAACCTGTTCCTCTTCACAGCATCCATCACAGGCTCTATTCCCATCATCTTTTGCAATTCATCATTTGTCTTCCTCTCTCTCAACGATACTCCACACATCCACCGAACCATTCGCATTTCCACCCTTTCCAGCCTTCGTTGCTGCTCTACGTTCATTACCCATGTCTCGCTCCCATAAATCATAACACTTCTTACACATGCAGCAAACACCTTTCCCTTCAGCTTCAACGACACTCCCCTCCTCATTAGCACGCCACTCAGTTCGCGAAACTTTTCCATGCACATCTCACTCGAGCAACCGTTGCCGAGTCTGATCCACCTTCTCCATTCAGTATGTCTCCAAGGTAGCAAAATGTTTTCACACCTTCCAGCTTCACGCCATCTCCAGGATCATACTCAACATTTCCTCCATCTGCAGCTCCCTCTGTGCACTGCACACCTGACACTTGAATGTAGCTGCCACACTGGTTAATGACCCTCTCAAACCACTACATTTTTGATGAGCCCACTCAGCGCACATTGTACATTGAATGGAATTCACTCCGACACCCTTCCTGCACACAGCACACGGCCACTTCCCAGTTCTTTCCACCTCACCACATGCTTTACCACTTGCCATCACCTTCGTTTTTCCGATATTCACGTTCAGACCTTTTGTCTCCATACATTCCTTCCACTTGTTCATCTTCTCCTTCAGTCCAGCCATACTTTCTGCAATCAACACCAGATCATCTGCATACAACTCCCAACTCCAACTACTCCAACTCCCACAACTCCTCCTGTTGTCAGGTATATACCGTATATATACAGACTCGGCATTTAATATGGAATATTTTTTTTTTCTTGACTTGGGTTTACTTTCTTAACTCAGTATATCAATCTGGTGAGTTTCTTTTGCACTTTGGTGATTTATTTGTTAAAAGAACCATGTCACTGATTGTCTGTCGCAGCAAGAAGTCAACAACAGGATTATATCACAGGTGGCGTGGCAAAATGTATGGACAGGTGCATTTGATGATTGGCTTCACAGTCAGGTATACAAGGGTTGTTGCGTTCTGTATTAGTGGAAAACAACTGCTGCATGTCTCCAAAAGTTATTGCCGCTTCCTCTGGAGATGGTCCGTCAACTCCACAATGCTGTTTGTCATGGAGTGGTGGCTTTACGAAATTACGGCATGAAACAGCGTGCTTTTGCTCGGCAGTATGGCATCACTCAAGGTCAAGTGTCAAAGATCCTTAAACGAAATGCTCAGAGGGGTGTCCCTACTCCAATACCGAGGCCAGGCCGTCCCCCACAGAACGACAAGGAGGGATGATCGCCAGCTGCACCGGTTAGTCCGCAATGGCTGTACCAAGTCAGCTAATCGGCTTAGGGCTGAGTGGCAGCAACTGACAAATGTGCCTCCATCCAGAAGGCTATTCAACCAACGACTGGTTCAAGCAGGCTATCGTGCCAGGCGCCCCCTGAGAAAGCCACGCCTGACCAGACAACACCACCAGCGCTGATGGCAGTGGGCCAGAGAGCACCTTCAATGGCAGCCAGGACACAGGAATCACGTGATCTTCAGTGACGAGTCTAGATTTCTGGTCTATCGTCAAGATGGCCGCGTCCGAGTGCGCAGACAAGTGCATGAAGCCTACAACGAAGATTGTATAGTGCCAAGAGTCCAAGCTGGAGGTGGTGGGGTGACCGTTTGGGCTGCTTCTCATGCAGGGGGCAAAACTGACCTGGTTGTTCTGAATGGAAACCTGAACCAGTTCAAGTACAGGGTCATTCTGGAAGAAACATTGCTTCCATTTGCTTGTGCAGCCTTTCGAGGAAACTTTGTTTTCCAAGATGACAATGCACGGCCTCATCGTGCTCGCATGATCCAACACTTTCTTGCTGACCGTGGTGTCAAGTATATGGAGTGGCCTGCCATGTCCCCGGATATGAATCCGATAGAGAACTTGTGGGCAGAATTAACGCGTCAAATCAACCACTTGGACCAGCAGCCGACCTCTGTGCGTGAATTGCAGCAGGCTATTGTCACTGCATGGCAAGCGATTCCTGTCCAAACCTTGGCAAATCTCGTGAACAGCATGCCTCGACGTGTACGTGCTCTCCTGAATGCTCGTGGGGGTTACACGAAGTACTGAACTGTAATTTTACTGTCCGTAATCCCAGTCGTAATTTAACTTTTGTTTTTGTTAAAAAATTTTTTTGGCGAATGTGCAAAATAAAGAGATACTTCTGGAAAACGTACAGAAGTTTAACACAGTACTGTCCATGAATTGAGTTCGATATCAGTTTACATCACTTTCAAGGATCCATTTATTTGTTTCGAAATGTCAAATGTGGTTTTTGTTTCTTTTAAAGGTCACATTAACAAAATCTCGAATAATTTCAACATAATTCCAATGAACTTTTGGTTCTAAGACATCTTGAAAAGTAAGTTCACCCCCACAAAAAAAATATTCCATATTAAATGCCAAGTCTGTGTATATATATTGTAACGATTTTGAGAAGTGTGTAACGAATTTGAGAAGTGTAACGGTTTTTGAGAAGTGTAACAATTTTGGAGGAAGTGTAACGAATGTGAAAAACGTTACAATGTGAACGTTACAAAAAGTACGGTAACATCCTCGTAATGTAAATAATGGTCGCAACCGTCGTCCTAGTTAATTCCATGAAACTTACACGCAGGTCACGATATATCTTTTAAATAGTGTATTTCCTTATTCCATGTAGGCTAAATATGTGTTTTCCCACTAGATTGACTTTGCATTGTATCAAACAAAATAAGCGTAGGCCCTTGCAATTTCCCCAAAACCTCCCTTCCAATTGCCTTCCGCATTTTGGGCGGTTTTCTTCAAACCACCATTGGCCACGAGGTAGGGTTGGGGAAGAAAGGCGTGTCTCCACCTCGTCATAAGAGGGAAGGAGTGAACCAGCCCTACCAGCCAATCAACACCGCGGTGAGTGACTCGGTAGGCGTGCCCTCGGAGTCGGCGGCTTGATTTCGCTCGAGGTGATAAAAGCGACTGTAAGGGACTGCTTTATGAGATGACTTGGAGAGGCCTTGGAGAGGCCTTGGGAGATGAGCAAAGAGACTGCACCAAGAGGCGGTGAGATGCGAAACGCTCCAAGCCAAAGAGGAGAGGTACTCGGCAAGGAAACCAGCTTTGGAGGGACGCGCTGAAAGGAGGGAGACGGCCCCACCCCAAGAAAAGGAGCAGGTGTGCCGAACCAGCGCGTGACGTCTACCGCAGTGGAGACACGATGGAGGGTTTCCCGCCAAAACCGCGAGGAATTGCGAACTGCGGCCTCCCGACCTTGCCTCCCTCTCAAGCAATCCATCTCAAGCCTTACCTGCCTGCATATATCCCCTGTGTAAGTGTGAACGTCCTGTCCTACTCATTGTCTTGGGGTTAAGTAAGAATGAATAGTGTAAGTTAACGATTCGCTGTGTTACTGCTTCTTCCATCCATTGCTTGTGTGTGTATAATAAAATCTGTTCTTCCTCCGTATTCTTCTTCTTCTTCTTTTTCATTCTCTTTCGGTCGCTTTAGAGATTTCCCGATTGAATATCTGTGGGGCGATCTGGTCAACGTCGGGTGGAATCGGGTTTTAATCGGGGAGTAACTGTTCGGACGCGGTTAAATACACCACCGCTCGGTCAATATAACATCTAAAACCCGCGTCTGTAACATTTGGTAGTCAGGAGTGGGGATTTGGAACCCTGGACCAAATTTTGGACACCAAATTGTACATATTGTCGGTAACATTTGGTGTCGAGGAGTTGGATTCGGACCTGGGACTAAATTTGTTAGGCCCAAATTTTGGAACACCAATTGTACTATTAGAGTAACAATTGGTGTCGAGGAGGGAGATCGGACCCGAAGCGCGCTTAACGCGCTCAAAATTACAAGCTGCCGAAATTTATTTTGTTTTATAAAGCAAAACCCGAATTTTGAGATCGCGCCATGGACAATCAAGGCGATCGGATGTCGGTGGGGGAGAGATAGAGGGGTTAGGAGTAACCCAGGATCAAATGGAGGGGAGCAATGAGGAGGCGGTTGAGGGTGTATCAGGTGCGCAAAAAGGCGCCTCGTACGAGCGCGCGGCAGCCGAGCCCGCGGTGCCAACGGCCTGGGATCCATTTCTTGCAAATTTGTTGAAATTTTTGACCCAGTGGGATGAAGAAAACAAAATGTATGCCCAGGGGCTCATATCCAACAGGGAAATTAACAACATGGGTGTTCAAATGACTAAGGAACTAAAAGAAAGAACTGAAGAAACAACGAACGGAATGAGGGCCGATAGAGAGGCAAGGGAACAGAGGGACAGAGACCGCAAGTTGGGCGAAAGGGTCCCAGGGGTGCACAAGGAAGTAACGCGGGTCGAGAAGCGCCGGTTGAGCGAAGCGGAGGAAAGCACGGGTACAATGACGGGGGTAGAAATCGCGACACGGGGTTTGGAAAAGCCGGCGACCGCTGAGGTAGAGGAGGGTGTTTTATTAAAGCCAACGGTCGCCGAGGTTAATAAAGAAAAAGCAGTGCTGGGAATTAAAATTGAAGAGATGACGGAGGTAGCCCGGGAATTGCAGGGAGAAATGGATTATGTACAAAGTCCCTGCTCACATCACGATGCTGTGCTTAACCCGAATGGAAGTTTGCAGGTTCGCGTGGAGAAAAGGATCCCCCAGGTGAGTCGTGCTGTTGTGTATTGTGCGGGGAGATTTTGTAAGAGGATGTTTGGCGACAAAAGAATTGTCGCGCGATTGGGATCGATATGGCACCCGGGCGTTGGTGAAGGGTCCCGTGTGAGTGGGAATGGCACGCGTGGGAGAAAAAAGTGTGCGTCGGCGAGTGGGTGTGCTATAAAGTGTGGGAGTGAAACCGAGTGCGAGCGAGAATGCACGTCGGGGTGTACGGAGAGTGACACGAATAGTGAGTTGGTGATGGCGCAGGTGCGAGAGGGCACATCGGAGCGCGAGTGTGAAACCGAGTGCGAGCGAGAATGCACGTCGGGGTGTACGGAGAGTGACACGAATAGTGAGTTGGTGATGGCGCAGGTGCGAGAGGGCACATCGGAGCGCGAGTGTGAAACCGAGTGCGAGCGAGAATGCACGTCGGGGTGTACGGAGTGTGACACGAATAGTGAGTTGGTGATGGCGCAGGTGCGAGAGGGCACATCGGAGCGCGAGTGTGAAACCGAGTGCGAGCGAGAATGCACGTCGGGGTGTACGGAGTGTGACACGAATAGTGAGTTGGTGATGGCGCAGGTGCGAGAGGGCACATCGGAGCGCGAGTGTGAAACCGAGTGCGAGCGAGAATGCACGTCGGGGTGTACGAAGTGTGACACGGAGAGTAAGGTGGTGGTGGAACGTGTGCGAGGAAGCACACCTGAGTTGGTCATGGCGCGGGTGTGGGAGAGCCCATATGAGCGCGTTAGTGGGTGGATGCAAGAGTGCACGCCCATGGTGAGTGTTACGGAGGACGTAACGGAGGAGAGGTGTGGACCAAAGTGTGCGCGAGAGGTGTGGTGTGTAACAGGGAGAGCGTTGGTGGAATGTACGGACGGCGTTGGAACGCCAGGTTTTGTGAGGGTGAAAGGGGTAGCGTATGCTTGTAAGCATGCAAGTAAAGCACCGATGGTAACCGGTTTAGTGGTTAGAGCGACGGATAGCCGATGCGAGCACTCGGTGCGAGGGGTGCTTGGTTGGGTGCGAGGCCCGGCGTGGATCGATGCTGCGTCGCTCCTCTTCGAAGCGTCGTTGCCGATTCGGGCTTGGCCCCGCCCCGCACGGTCGAGTCCGGGCTTTGCCGGGCAAGGCGACCGGTCCGGTTCAAGGGCGAGTGGGAGGAGGCGGAACGGTGCCCCCTCGTGGGGACGGGGTTCCGACCGGGGGAGATTGAGCCATCGGGCCCGGGACCGCAAGGTGCCGCGCCGAGATGGTGCGTGGAGCCTCGGTCCAACCAAACCACCTCCCTTGAACCGAAAGCCGGACGGATTCAACCTGCAGGCAACCAAACCACCCGAATTCATTGCTCGGCTTTACGAAGCCGAGTTTAATGATGTCATGACGCACCGAGGCTAGGATATAGCGGACTGTGATGATGGTGATCGTGATAGTGATTGTGTTTTGATCCGAAATTTAGAAAAGTGAATAGAATTGGCAGTAAATGGAAATTTTTTGAATTGGTTGGAATTTGGACGAACAAAATTGATAGTGGAGAGACCCCCGATGTGGTGGGATGGCAAATCCACCATCCCTCACAGACGTGGGGCAAATGCGCAATAGCTTATGGGGTGTATGGCAGTGAAAACTAGCCCGGGTGGGTTAGGTTATATTGATAGGGCCCTAGCGAAGATGACATTAGGTAACGTTAAGTTTAGTTAGTGACTGATACCTGTAGTGGGGACGCAGGTAGATTAGTGTGGATTATAATGACGTGGGAGCGCAATAGTTTAAAGGGACGACTGGGAAGCGCAAGTTTCAGAGGGGAGTAGTTAGCTGAGATGATGCCGTGTGTGTGAGGATTGAACAGGTGAGAATGGAACAGGTGTGATTGCACAGGTGTGCAACTGAACAGGTGTGTGGAGCAGTGTATGAGGGAGTAGTGGTGATTGCGTGTTGTGTTGACCAAATGGTCCAGGAAGAAAGGAGGGTGCAGGTGGCACCAGGTGTGAGGGCACAGGTGTGCCACAACAGGTGTATGTGGCTGTGTGGAATAAATGGTAGTGTGGAATATCTGGAGTAGTGGAATGGATGGTCGTGGAGTGAGAATGGTGGAAATTGTGTAGTGGAGTGGATGGTGCGAAGGTGTGAATGGGGGAAGAGTGGACCCCCATCACGGATACCCGGGGCGGGTAGTGTAAGTGTTAGGTAGAGGGTACAGGTAAATTGTGGTTGGATATTGGCATCTGTGGTGCGGGTGACAGAATGGTATTTGGATGGGTGCATTAGTGTTGTGGAAATGGCTGGGCGTGTAGCCTGTTAGTGTGTGTAGTTGTTTGGGCGCTCCACCACTGTAAGGATGTCGGCCAGGTGAGGCCGCAGGTGGGCTCTGGGAGCCGGTAGTAGTTGTTGTGGACGGGGCCCGAGGATCCGGAGGACGGACTCGGGTAGCCCAGTGCCAGAGGGCACCATGGGGTGACAGAGCCAGGAGAGGGGCTGTCCCCAGTTAGTTAGGTTAGGGTGGGGAGCTAGGTAAGCTCGGGTGGCAACTACAGTGGTGGAGGTGTGCAGGTGGGTAGACCTGTTGAGAGAGGTACACGTCGCAGCCCAGAAGTTGTGCTAGAGCACCGGGAGATGAATCGGGGGAGTGAGACCCCAAATTGAGAAGCACCACAGTTTGGTCAATGGGAATTGGTTATTAGAACCCATAGTGTAAGTTGGCCAATGGATTGGCAGGGAAAGACCCCGGGTAGTGTAAAGTGTGTTAAAGTCATTTAGAAAATAGTTAGGATAAAGGATCTCCTCGCACCATCTGCATCCACTCACCTGAGGTGACAGGTACTCCACACCATGCCATGTTTTGATTATTTTTTATGATGCAAATGTTTGGATTGTGAGACGCATCATGACGTGGGTGTGACATTGTGCGTAATTCCATCTCTCCCTCCTTATGAGGATTGATGATGAATTGGTGATGGCAAATTTTGAAGTAAAGGGATTGTGGAGACGAATTTGGTATAGGGGAAATATGGGGAAGACGTGACAGTAGTGACGAATTTGTAATGTGTAGATTTTGTACATATGGGGTAAGGGCAAGGGCAGGGGTAGGGTAGGTGACAGGGGGGTGACGTACGCTAGGGACGAGCTTTCTCACTTCGCCCTCCGTACGCATTTCGCCTTGCATTGCCTTATTGACGTGTACCCTTGTGACCTTACCCCTCGCTCAATTGTCTTTCTTTTGTCTCCCACATGACCTGTGCGCCATTGGGTGCCGATGGGGGCGTGCGTGAGGTGGCCATTGTGCGCCCGAGATTCCCAGAACCAGCATGCATTGCGTTGATGTACCACTGAATGGACCGCTGTTCTGCGGCCAAGTACCACTTGATGGACCCCAGGTTCTGGGGCAGGGCACCTCTGTTGGAGACCGGCCATAGTGGCCAGGGAATCTTGCTTGCGGACCTCGGTAAGGTGGCACCTATGCCAAACAGGTGGACCACCCTTAGTTGGCCCCTGAGGCCCAAAATAAAAATGGACACAAGTTGTGCTTTTTATTATTTCCAACTAGGCCGCATGAAGCCAGAAGACGTCGGGAAGAACATCGGCCCAGCAGAGAAAGAGAAGACCACCACCAGTTGTTTTGTTGTGTTTATTATGAACCATGGTGACTGCGCACCAGATGGTGCTTTTGGGTGCTTTGTGGTGCTTTGTGGTGTTTGGTGCTTTTGGGTGCTTTGGTGGTACTGGTACTGGTGCATCGATGCAATGCGTGCTGTCTCCTCCCTCCCAACAGGAATTTCTTTCTCTTGTTCCCTAAAAAAAACAAAAAAAAAACACAGGTCCTGGGTTGCGTTGTAAATAAGAAATCACGTCATTGTAAATAATGCTCCCCACCGTAAATGTATAGTTTGAGAATAATTCCGTAATTCGGTTAGCTGTGGGCTTGAGTCTGTTAGACAGGGTGCAATGCAATAGGGGGACATACTTATTTGTGTTTTAAGATTGTCACACTCAGGGTCAGGTTAATTGTAGAGGGAGTTACACCTACGTGTCACACTAAGTTAAAGTTTAGTAGGCCCGAGGACGGGCCTGAAGAAAGGAGGGTGCAGTGTAACGATTTTGAGAAGTGTGTGACGAATTTGAGAAGTGTAACGGTTTTTGAGAAGTGTAACAATTTTGGAGGAAGTGTAACGAATGTGAAAAACGTTACAATGTGAACGTTACAAAAAGTACGGTAACATCCTCGTAATGTAAATAATGGTCGCAACCGTCGTCCTAGTTAATTCCATGAAACTTACACGCAGGTCACGATATATCTTTTAAATAGTGTATTTCCTTATTCCATGTAGGCTAAATATGTGTTTTCCCACTAGATTGACTTTGCATTGTATCAAACAAAATAAGCGTAGGCCCTTGCAATTTCCCCAAAACCTCCCTTCCAATTGCCTTCCGCATTTTGGGCGGTTTTCTTCAAACCACCATTGGCCACGAGGTAGGGTTGGGGAAGAAAGGCGTGTCTCCACCTCGTCATAAGAGGGAAGGAGTGAACCAGCCCTACCAGCCAATCAACACCGCGGTGAGTGACTCGGTAGGCGTGCCCTCGGAGTCGGCGGCTTGATTTCGCTCGAGGTGATAAAAGCGACTGTAAGGGACTGCTTTATGAGATGACTTGGAGAGGCCTTGGAGAGGCCTTGGGAGATGAGCAAAGAGACTGCACCAAGAGGCGGTGAGATGCGAAACGCTCCAAGCCAAAGAGGAGAGGTACTCGGCAAGGAAACCAGCTTTGGAGAGACGCGCTGAAAGGAGGGAGACGGCCCCACCCCAAGAAAAGGAGCAGGTGTGCCGAACCAGCGCGTGACGTCTACCGCAGTGGAGACACGACGGAGGGTTTCCCGCCAAAACCGCGAGGAATTGCGAACTGCGGCCTCCCGACCTTGCCTCCCTCTCAAGCAATCCATCTCAAGCCTTACCTGCCTGCATATATCCCCTGTGTAAGTGTGAACGTCCTGTCCTACTCATTGTCTTGGGGTTAAGTAAGAATGAATAGTGTAAGTTAACGATTCGCTGTGTTACTGCTTCTTCCATCCATTGCTTGTGTGTGTATAATAAAATCTGTTCTTCCTCCGTATTCTTCTTCTTCTTCTTTTTCATTCTCTTTCGGTCGCTTTAGAGATTTCCCGATTGAATATCTGTGGGTTGATCTGGTCAACGTCGGGTGGAATCGGGTTTTAATCGGGGAGTAACTGTTCGGACGCGGTTAAATACACCACCGCTCGGTCAATATAACATCTAAAACCCGCGTCTGTAATAATATATATATATATATATATATATATATATATATATATATATTGCTGCGGTTCTGAGAAAGTGTACATAT